>NW_012102377.1:911211-929272 GCF_000951045.1 Mandrillus leucophaeus
TCCTTCTTTCTTCTTTTTCTTCTTCCTTCTTCTTTCTTCTTCTTCTTCCTTCTTCTTTCTTCTTCCTTCTTCTTTCTTCTTCCTTCCTTCTTTCTTCTTCCTTCTTCTTCCTTCTTTCTTCCTTCTTTCTTCTTTTTCTTCTTTCTTCCCTCCTCCTTCTCCTCCTCCTCCTCCTCCTTTTTGAGACTGAGTCTTGCTCTGTTGCCCAGGCTAGAGTGCAGTGGCACGATCTCAGCTCCCTACACCCTCCATCTCCTGGCTTTGAGCGATTCTCCTGCCTCAGCCTCCAGAGTAGCTGGAATTAGAGGCGCCTGCCACCATACCCAGCTAATTTTTGTATTTTTAGTAAAGACGGGGTTTTCACCATGTTGGCCAGGTTAGTCTCAAACTCCTGACCTCAGGTAATCTGCCCGCCTCAGCCTCCCAAAGTGCTGGGATTACAGGTGTGAGCCACTGCGCCCGGCCTTGAGGAGTTCTGTTTCTAAGGAAGGAAGACTAGATGTTGGAGCATAAGTAATAGTTTCTGCCATACCCGTCTAAACTGTTGAATATCCAAGATCCCTCTATATTTTCTGGTCCTGACTAGGTCTCTATAACTGGTCCCTTCTCTCATCCACCTTGTCATCCTTCCCCACACACCTTGTATTATGTACCCTCAACCATATTAAATTATTAGAATTCACTAGACTCTCTGTGGTGTGTTCATGGTTTATGTTCTTTGCAAGGGTTTTCTTTCAGCCTGTCATGTCTTTTCTTTTCCTTCCACTGACTGGCAAGTTCCTAATCATTTTCCAAGACTTAACTGAAATATCATCTATGAGAAACTCTTTTGAACGCTCTCCCACACATCTAGGTTGATTAGTTGCTCCTTGTCTGTGCTCAGCCAAGACTTTATGCTTCAGTTAGCACACTGTAGTGTCATATTTACATATTTTCTTATCTGTTTTATCTAGACTTGAGCTTCTTGAATGTAGAGACTGAGGATTATTCTAATTATTATTATTATTATAATATTTGGTCATTGTTTTAGCCTGCTTAGAACAGATCCAGCACAATGCCTGTAACCCAGTAGGTGTCAGGTCAATGTAAGTTGGTTAAATTGCAATTTGAGTTTAAAACTATACTAAGTTGGAAGAGTAATCCAAATGAAAAGAAAGCTCCACAAGTACTTGACTATTCCTGTTGGTGACTTGCCATTCTTATATGTTGTCTTGATAGTGTTTACCCCGAGTCAGTGAAGAATGAGCTTTGGAGATTATTTTTCTCATTTCTAGTGCTAGAGATATGCTAATTGGTTAAAGTGTACTTGTGAGGGAGCCAGTGAGAGGAGGAGTATAGGCAGTGACCAGAGAACAGGCCAATGGGTGTTATCATGTGTGCTGAATGGCTGCAGACAGAGAGGAAACATCTATTAATTTGTGACTTCTTACATTGCCCGGAAAATTTGTAAGCATGGTCTCTGAAAGAGGCCAAAGAGGAAATGGAAAGGAAATGGCCTTTTGTAGGATAATAACCAATTAGACGCTCGTTGAGGTGATGAGGGACTTCATATATATATATATATATATGATAGAGTTTTTATAACTTGAAATACCCACATATTCTAATAATGAGTATGCACTTGGCAAGCAATGATTACTGGACTAAAAGCAAAAAGGGTAAAAGAAAGGGATGTAAGAGGAAGTAGGTCAAAAGCTAGGGAATGTTGTATAATGGGAGAAACCTGGTGCTTTATCTTTGTGTAGAGGATGGAAGGAGGGAACTCGGAACTTTTTGATAGATGTGTGAGGGTACTATACCCTAATTTGTTGTAGAGTTGCCCCCATGAACTCAGCTCGCCCAAAACAGTATGTGGTGGTCTTCCCTCCCCCACTTCTGTATTCTCTCTGTTAATAGCATCATTATCCCACCTGCCAATCAGGCTCAAAGTCTGTCCTTTTTCGTTGCTCCTTGAACCACATGGTTCCACGCATAGGAATAATTGTCCTGTCCCCACTCTCTCTGCCTCTTTCCATTTTCATGATCACTGCCCTACTTAAGAGCCCTTTGGTCTCTCCCTTAGACTCCTGCAGTCACTTGTATCTTGCTCTCCCTGCCTTGTGTTTCTTTCTTCTGTTAATTTTATCCCATGCACTGCTGATCGGATAATTTTCCTAAGCACAGTACTGGTCATGATCAACCCCCCTGGTGGAACACGTTTAGTAGCTCGCCAGTTTTCTATAGAATACATTCCAGATTCCTTAGGATGACACTTGAGGCCTCATCTTCCCTTTTAATCTATTGTTTCCCTCTTCCTGCATGCTGCTGCATTCTAATAAATATTGTTGTTCCCCCTAACAATTGTGTGTTTTTCTGTGTCCATGATTTTGCTCTCACTCTTCTCTTTGCCAGGTTTGCCTTTTCTATTGACATTTCCCCTTGTCAAAATTTCTGCACGGGCTTTAAAACTTAGCTTCAAAGCTATTCTTCTCATTTCTTTTCAAATTCCCTCTCTAACCAGTTGAATTAAAATTTTAATCATTTGTGCCTTTATAATAGCAGTCATTATATTATGCCTTTTGTTTAAGATGTGTCTGTCTTTTCTTTCTTGTTCCTAATTTTCTTAAAGACACTTATAGCCTCTTACACATAGTGAGTACTTAGGAAATGAGAGCTGAGTTAAAGCCAGAGGAATGGCTATGATTTGATAACCGTGTGTGTCGTAAAAAGCCTGTTATACAAAACCATGTCTTCAAGGAACTGCTTGATAAAAGGCCGAAGCCATTCACTTCATTGGTCTGTGTGATAGCTAACTTCTCTGGGCTACCTTGACTCTCAGTTGTCTTACTCTCAAACCTCAAAGCAGCTTTCTTCTTCTGTTGTTGATGGACAGATTTTTAGTAGGGCTATTTAAATTTAACTGTACAAGACCAGCCTGGCCAACATGGTGAAACTTTGTCTCTATTAAAAATACAAAAATTAACCAGGCGGGGTGGCACACGCCTGTAGTCCCCGCTACTTGGGAGGCTGAGGCAGGAGAATCACTTGAACCCAAGAGGTGGAGGTTGCAGTGAGCCAAGATCATGCCATTGCACACAAACTTGGGCAACAGAGTGAGATTCCATCTCAACAACAACAACAAGAAATTAGTTGTAGAAGGGTTCTCTAAGAATTCCTGAGGGAAACATGATTAATATTTCTTTGAAATACTACAATTTACATCTCTACCTCTTTATCAATTCAGTTCTCATCCAAAGTGTGATAGAAGTAGGCCAGAAATCACTGAAATGTTTTCAGAGTATGCGAGTAGTTGTGCTTCTTCTAAATGGCATTGAATTCAACTGTTGCACAGTCAATAAAAGAATCTTTTTATGAGTCTTCAGTAATGAGGCTATCCCCTCTTCTAATTGTATATATTTTTGCATCAAACCAGATGGTGTATTGAATAAATGGTCTCCTTTGCTCCTCAGGTTATGGTGGAGAATTCAGACTTTACCCCCTCACAAGTAGGATGTCTCTTTACCTTCCTTGCTCGGCAGCTTGCAAAGCCTGACAACACCTTGTTTGTAAACAGAACACTTTTTGATCAGGTAAGTGTCTAGCAGTGAAAACTAAAAGGTTTTTTCCTGTTTACTGTGCACAGTTCCCTGGATTACACTGTTTCCTGATGTGACAGACTATTGGGTAAATACCTTATCAAGGAGAGGCCTGTTCAGGTTTTGGATCTAAATTGAGGGATATGTGTATGTGGGTGTATGGGTATGTTTTGTGGAGATTGGTTTATAGAGATTGTGTTCTCTCAATTATTCTGTTGCTATGAATTGCCTAGAATTCTTTGCTCAAGAGTTTCCCAATTTAAGAATCTCCCCCATCTCACAGGTAGTAAGAGTATTATGACCATCATCTGGAGAAGAGATTACTTTTGTAAAATCTCAATTTACTTACAAATGACTTTGAAGGTATCTTGTAATCCCGCTTAAATATCTCCTATTTTTCCACAGGTGGCAAAGAAAATACTTTTTGTCTGGAGAAAGTAACTAAAAATGACTAGCATTTTTTGAGCACTTCACAATGGCAGACATTGTTCCAAAACCTTATGTGTGTCTGTTACCTTAGTCCTCTCAAGAGCTCTAAAATAGGGACAGTTATACTCCTTTTATAGATGAGGAAACTAAAGCCTGGAGAGATTAAGTAATTCATGTAAGGTCATACTTAGTAAGTGTTATTATTAGCAGTAAATATTAAGTCTTAATAGAGTTAGTGTCCAAATTCAAGTGGCCTGACTCCTAAGTTCATGCTTTGCTAGGTCCATGGTATCGTATCAGGAGACTTAAAATTAAGGTATATAGACAACACTGCCTTATAGTTATGTTTCTTTTCTCTCTTTCTTTTTTTGAGACAGAGTCTGGCTCTGTCGCCCAGGCAGGAGGGCAGCAGCATGATCTTGGCTCACTGCAACCTCTGCCTCCCAGGCTCAAGTAATTCTCCTGCCTCAGCCTCCTAAGTAGCTGGGATTACAGGCGCATACCACCACGCCTGGCTAATTTCTTGTATTTTTTGTGGAGACGGGGTTTCACCATGCTGTCCAGGCTGGTCTTGAACTCCTGAACTCAAAGTGATTCGCCCTCCTCAGCCTTCCAAAGTGCTGGGATTACAGGCATGAGCCACTGCACCCAGCCTCTTAAGAGTTATGTTTCGAAAGAGTAAAGAAATACATACACAAGGGCTGCCTCAACCTCCCAAAGTACTGGGATTACAGGCATGAGCCACTGCACCCGGCCTCTTAGAGTTATGTTTCTCAAGATAAAGAAATATGTATGTAAGGCACATATTAAATTGTTAGCATACCTGAACCTGATGTTACATATACTAGGCTAATCAGTTGGGAAGGTACCTTACACCTGTGGTATTTGTTATGGCTGGGTGTGAATAAGTTGGTTATTTGAAAGGGTAGTTATTACTTTTATTATGAGAGTATTAATGTCTACATGCTGATATCAAATAAAAAATACTTTTTCTTTGGCCAGGTCCTTGAATTCCTTTGTAGTCCTGACGATGACTCCCGACACTCTGAAAGACAGCAGGTATGAACTACTAGAACTCTTTTTGCTAAAAAACAGGAAAGAAGAATAAGCCAGAAAGAATTCTTCTGTGTTAGACCTCACTACACATGAGGGGCAATGACTTGTGCCAAACCCTAATACGAAGTTAGAGTCAGTGGGAACCAGAAAATAGAGTGGATGGTTGTTAGGGTACATGTATAAGAAGCTTATATCAAACTAAATTCCTAGGTAGACTGGATCTGTCTTGCATCTACCATGACATCAAAGAAACGACTTCATCTTCCCCTATTATGTGGCAACAGCTAGGACTTCTTGTACGCTGCATTCCATTGGCATAATTAATCTGGTAACTACTGCTAGCTGCTGTGGTCCTGAAACAAAAAAGCTACAGGGTCCTGAGTATTGACATACCTAACTTTTGAGAGTGCCCTAAAACCCCACTGCATTAGGGCTGACCATTCTGGAGACTAGAATCCACCTGTCCCTCCACTGATTATTATGAGACAGTAACTGTTTGAGTACCACTTCTTTTTATTCATGCCACTTTCTTGAGGTTGCCTTCAGGAGTAAGATTCTTTAAAAAGCATACCCACCATAATTGTGGGCACTAAGAGAGTCAACCCATTTTGTATTGATAGCTAGATTTTGTCAGGCAAGTAAACTAGTAAAATTAAGAACCATGAGAGCTGTGCGGAAGTATGGCTTTATGGCACTGTGGTAATCATACACAGCTGGGAAGTTGAGACTATCAGATAGCAACAGTGACCCCTTTATCTGCACAGCTATGGCGCAGTGACTGCTGCAGAGTATCCTAGGTCAGAGAACAGCTGGTAAAATTTTGGTTATCTCTTAAATTATATTGAATACAAATAGTAATATGGGCCCCCTCATTTCAGCTGCGTAGTGTGGTAAAAATTATTTATATGAGCCCCAATATTCTTGTTTCCTTTTTATTGTGGTAAGATAGACATAACACATAATTTACCATTTTAACCGTTTTTAGGTGTATGCGTCAGTGGTATTCACATTATTGTATAATCCTCATCACCATCCATCCCCAGAACTCTTTTATCTTCCCAAACTGAACTACCATACCAATGAAATCGTAACTCCTGCTCACTATTTCTCCTCCCCACCCCTTAGTAACTACCAGTCCCTATGAATTTTACTACCTTAGGTCCCTCACATAAGTGCAGTCGTACAGTATTCATTCTTTTGTATTTAGCTTATTTCACTTGGCAGAATGTGTTCAAGGTTCATCCATGCCATAGCATGCATGTATCAGATTTTCTTCCTGCTGAATAGTATTCCGTTGTATGTATATACTACATTTTGTTTATTCATTCATCCACTGATGGACATTTGGATTGTTCCACCCTTTGGCTATTTTGAATAGTGCTGCTATGAAAAGTCATAATTTTTAAAAAATTAACACATAAACATGGATACCAGCTGTGGGTAAACAGATTGTAAAGAACCATAAGACATAAAAGTGAGACAAAACTTCACTTCTTGAAAGAATATATACGGACATTTTAGCTTAGCAGAGAGTCAGCTCAGTGTCTCATAGGGCTTCATTCGTAAACTCTGTGGCGTTCTTTCCATGTTTGAAAAGCGGAGCCATTTATCTTTTTATAGGGCTTAAATGCAGTATGATCAAGTTTGTGATGTCAGTCTAACCCCTTCCATATGTGACAGCAAGCCAAAATATCATCAACTAAGAATACAAAAGAAAAAAATTAGAAGTTATAGTCTACATGGCTGAATGCACTCTTAAAGAGCTAGTAAATTCTCAAGTGTTTTTACTCATTTGTTTTTAAATGTTCAGGTCCTTTTAGAATTGCTGCAGGCTGGAGGCATAGTTCAGTTTGAAGAGAGTCGCCTCATCCGGATGGCAGAAAAAGCTGAGTTGTAAGTTGTTTTGAGGCATATATTAGTTTGCCATAGAAATATTAAATTACATTTCTCTAACTTAAAGCCCAGTTTATTGATGCATTGCTGCTTTTTTAATTAGGAAAGATTATACAAATAACAAAAAGCTAAGTGTGAAGTTTTTGCCTTTTAATTGAATTCTAGAAATTAGTGAAATTTGCAGAAATTGATAGGGCAAATATGAAGCTTTTATATAATTGTTTAAACATAAAAGTGAAATAGCAGTCTTATGATGTTTTATTTTAGATTTTTCCTTTAATATTTCCATGTTTCATAAATTTTTATGGTTACCTTAGCTATATTAGAGACAATGTAGTATTTGACATAGCAAATAAGAGAATATCACATTACTACTTATCTAGTATGCTGTATTTATATGACGTAATTCTGAATAGGAACTTTATGTAAAATTTTTGTAAATTATCAGTGTCTAACATAGTCACTATTTCTTACGTGATACATTATTGCTTTAGTATTTCTTTTGTATTCAGCATTGAAATTTCTTATAAACATAATATGTAGCAGCCTCTTGAACCTGTAGTTAAAGGAATGACAGATACTCATCTCCCTTAGATATTCACTGTAACTTTATTTAACAGTAGAAATCACATCTACTATATTAATTTGTATTTTTTTTCTTTTGAGACAAGGTCTCCCTCTGTTGACCAGGCTGGAGTGCAGTAGTGTGATCATAGCTCACTGCAGCCTTAACCTCCTCGTCTCAAGCAATCCTCCTGCGTCAGCTTCCATAGTAGCTCGGATGACAGACACATGCCACCATGCCTGGCTAACTTTTAGTTTTTTTTGTAGAGACGGAGTCTTGCTATGTTGCCTAGGCTGATCTCAGACTCCTGGTCTCAGGCAATACTCTTGCCTCAGCCTCCCAAAGTGCCTGGCATGAGCCAGGACACCTGGCCCACTTTCCCTAATACTAACCTGTGTGCCAGAGCAAATGTCTCAAAAACCTGCCTGTTTGGTACACTGAAGTTTTTCCCTTTACATTCTAGCTATCAAATTTGTGAATTTATGTATGAAAGAGAACACCAATATGACAAAATTATTGATTGCTACTTACGTGACCCTCTGAGAGAGGTGAGTCAAGACACTGCTTTACCCTTTTTTCTTACTCAGCCTTCCCTCTTATTGAGTACAAATAACTGTTGAGTAGAAATATTTGTGCATGTGCATGAGCCAAATATATATTGATAATTAAAACAGATATAGTTCTTGCAGTTTTGGAATGTATGATTTAGTGATGGAGACTGACAATTAACAAAGCCAAATATGATTACAAATGGTGATAAATGCTAGGGAAGAGAAACCGAGTGCAACTTTAGAGGATAATGGGGAACTGACTTATGCAGAGTAGCCAGGGGAGGAATTTCAGAGAAAGTGACATATAAACTGAGTTTTGGAATTTGAGAAGCCCGTGAAGGAAAGAGTCAAGAAGAGTGTTTCAGGATGGGAAACTGTATATGCAAAAGACCTGAGGTGGGGAAAATGGACATGTTCAAGGAGCTGAGTAGAGATCATATAGATGACGTGAAAATCAGTATAGGTGGAGCATAATAGACAAGGGCAGGAGTGGTTTGAGCTGAAATTGGGAATGTGGACAATGGGATCCCCAAAAGCCAAAGTGTGATACTCCTTCATTATGTCACTGAAGATTAATGAATTGAAACCAAAATTAATTAGAACAGATATTTTGCTTCTAAGAGTCTACCCTAAATTTTAAACAATTACCCTTTCTTTTTAGGGGCAGAGTTTTCCATCAGTTAACAATCTCCAGATGGTTTTTCATCTTCAAATGATAGATGTTTACCAAGACTGGTTCAGTTGGTAGGGACTAAATCTTGAGTGAGTGAATGAATAAATTATATTGTCTTGTGCTCTTCAGGAAGAAGTCTTTAATTACATTCACAATATCTTATCCATTCCCGGACACAGTGCAGAGGAGAAGCAGTCTGTATGGCAGAAAGCAATGGATCATATTGAGGTACCGATGTGCAAAACTTCACACTTTACCATCTGAATGGTCATCTAACCCAAGTTAACTTTATGCCAACTAAACAATGGCATGTATCACATTAAGTTGGTTTAATTTAGGGTTAAAATGTTTTTCATGTGTAATTATTCTACCTCATATTTGTATTCATAAAGTCTGTGTCACATGCAATCTATTACATCCTGACTTCTGAAACTAGCCCATGTTCAATCAGCTAGTGACAAACTAGTATTAGTGCATTTTTACAAAGTTCCTAGAATGATTCTGAGAGTACTACTTGTCCTTTTTTCCTAGTATGTGATGGGTGCCATACCCTCCAATCATCTAATGGACTTTTAGAAAAATTACTGCAATGGTGTATTTCTCTTCCTTATATAACAGGATGATGATTCTGACCTAGCTGTGGTCAACTAATTCACTGATTTTGTTGATGCCTGCAGTTTTACAGAGGATGCAAGTGTTCACTTCTATTGAAACAAAAAGTTCTTATTCAGAAACAACGCTTCTGGATATACAAATAGACTACCTGTGTGATGAGGGCTGTGATCACAATGTGTTCTGAAATGGGACCCAAAAATCACTTCTTGAGTTTCCTTATGTTCATAACATACTCCTTACCCCAGAATCCAATAGAACTAGCAGTTTTGTTGAAATCTATTATTTTTATGATTTATGTTATTTTATCTATTCTATTATGTTTATTTCTGATTATTGAAAAAATAGTAAGAAAAGAGGTAATCCTCTTTTGGAAATAATATTTAGACTGAGGTAGTCCTAGTTTTGGAAATAACGTTTAAACCGAGGTAATCCTAGTTTTGGAAATAACATTTAAACTGAGGTAATCCTAGGTTTGGGAATAACATTTATATCTACAGAGTTGCTCTCGTTCTCCTCATAGCAAGAATCAGGTGGTGGATTTAGAGATGTAGTAGAGATATGATTATTCAACATGTTTGAACATTTTTTTATAGATACGAAAAACTATAAGAAAAGATATGATGGGGATACTTTATTTTAGTTTCTGAAGGTTGTAAAATTTAGAAAGATCAGAGGTGTGAATAGCATCTTCTTGTGAAATATCTGACATGAAAGGTGGTATAGCCAGTCATGAGATACGTAGTCTGAAGTAATTTCCACACTGCTGTATATAGGATTGAGAACATGGAATATATTATTTAATGTTGTTATATTCCTGCTAACAACAGATGAATATATCATGGCAGGATAACCCAACAAGTCATTCTCTGATTTTGTGTTTTATATTTTTTCCCTTTAATCATTTAGTACTCTTTTTCATCATCCTCTTCAAGTCTCCATGGTTATATTATGGTTCAGTTCTCATTTCACCTCATCTGCATTATACAGTGGTTTGAGCACATGGATTCCAGACCTCAAAAATGAAGCCACATCTCTGCATTATGTGAAATGTGATAAATTAATCAATGGGCAAACAGATTACTCAGCAAAAAGCTCAAGCTGGGGAAGCAAGAAGTATTTCTGCTGTACAGTAATTATTTTTGCTGACTAGTTTTTCCCACAGCTGCATATTTTTCACCTTGAACTTTTTAATATCTCTTAAGGCCACAGTGACAGGTGTATAAACTTTTGTTGAAGGACTTCTATGTCTTCAGTAATGTAAATATAATCAACATTAAATACATAGGACAAAAAGTCATAAAGAAGTTTTCTGACAAGATACACTTAGTTTATAGCTTAGTGGTTCTTAACACATTTGGGGCTCTACACTGTTTTTGAGACTCTAATGAAAGAGTTAGTCTTATGCCTCATAATATTGCACATGTACATAGATATTATGACTCTGTTTAAAGTTTCAGGGATCTACAGTTCCCTAAAAGTCTTTCTTAGATGACAAATCTCTGGTTCAGATGGTTTTTTGAATATGAAAGGTTTCATTAGATTGTGATGACATTTTATATTTTGAAATTTATAAAACATTCAAAAAATACATAAAACACATATACAGCTTAATTAAAAATTAAAAAGCAAACATCCTAGGTCCTGAACAAGAAATATTATATTTCCATACCTCAGACATTTCCCATGTATTCTTTTCTGATCACAGTTTTTTTCTTCCGCCCTTCCCCCATGTAGCCATTATCCTGGTTTTTGTGACAGTTTCTTACCTTTTTGTATACTGTTACTGCATGTGCATGCATCCCTAAATATATGTTTTTGTTTTGCCTATTCTTGAACTTTGTGAAAATGAAATCGTACTTTATTTTCTTATTTTTGCCCAGTATTTTGTTTGAGAAGATTGTACATTTTGTTTTATGTAGCTACAGTTGATTTTTATTGTATAGTATTCCATTTTATAAGTATATCACAGTTTATCCATTCTACTGCTGCTAGACATTTCAGTTGTTTCTAGTTTTAACTATTAAGAATAGTCTGTTCATAATCATTCTTATATGTGCATCTTGTGCACAGCCACAGACATTTCTCTAAGGCAGTGATTCTCAGTTTCGTCCCCAAACCAACATCACAGCAACAGCTGAGAATTTGATAGAAATGCAAATGCTCCACTTCAGACCTCCTGAATCAGAAACTCCGGGTGAGGCCCAGCAATCCCCTAAGTTATTTTGATGTATGCTAACTCATAATCTCTGCTCTGGAGTATATAATTGATAGTTGAGATTAATATTTTAAATTTCACTGGATGCCAGCACTGTATGAGAGTTCCTATGGACTCTGTATCCTTAGCAAACTTTAAATCTTTCCCGATCTAGTGGATGTGTAATGATATCTAATTATGTTTTACATTTACCTTTCCTTAATTACTAATAAGATTGGCAGCCTTTTCATATGTTTATTGGGCATTTAAGTTTTCTGTTTTGTGAAGTGCCTGCTGAAGTTTTTTGCCCACTTTTCTGTTTGAATGTCTCATACTTACTGCTTTGGAAGATTTCTTTATGTATTGTGGATGTTAGTCTTTTATCAGCAATATATTTTGCAAATATCTTCTCCCGTTCTGTGGCTTTTCCTTTCAGTCTTTTTGTGTTTTTTTTTAAGTAGTCAAAATAATAATGTCCCCCCTCCACTTTATGTCCTGCTTTCTTTCTTATTTCTTTTTAAGCTTTGGCTCTTGAGTTCCACCTGAAAGTAATTTTTGTACATAGTATGAGATAGAAGTCAAGTTAATTTTTTAGAATACAGATGCCCAATTTTCCCAGCAGCAGTTATTTTTAAAGGTTGCCTTTTCCTGTTGCTCAGCAATGCTGCCTTTGTGATGAGTATATCAAGGATCTATATGCGTAGTCTGTTTCTCTGGTCCGTCTGTTCCGTTGGTCTGTTTGTCCATCTCTGCATCAGTACCACACTATTTTTAATATTGTTGCTGTATAATGAGTCTTGATATCTTTAACAGAATCTTGTCTATTATTGACTTTTGATACTTTCAAATATATTTTAGAATCAGCTTATTAAGTTCCACCAAATTTTTTTTAACTTTGTGATTATGACAGGCATTGTACTGAATCTATCAATAATTTTAAGATAACTTGCAATCTTTACAATATTGAGTCTTCATATCTATGTATGGTATAATCCTTTATTTAATATCTTCCTATAAAGTTTTATTTTTATTTATTTATTTTTTTGAGACAGAGTTTTGCTCTTTTTGCCCAGGCTGGAGTGCAATGGCACAATCTCGGCTCACTGCAACCTCCACCTCCCAGGTTCAAGCGGTTCTTCTGCCTTAGCCTTCCCAAGTAGCTGGGATTATAGGCATGCGCCACCAAGCCCGGCTAATTTTGTATTGTTAGTAGAGATGGGGTTTCTCCATGTGGGTCAGGCTGGTCTCGAAGTCCCAACCTCAGATGATCTGCCCGCCTCAGCCTCCCAAAGTGCTGGGATTACAGGCGTGAGCTACCACGCCCAACCCCTATAAAGTTTTATAATACCCTCTGTGGAGACTTTCCATCCTTTGTTTTCATTTTGTTTGTTTTATTTTGTTTTTCTGAGACAGAGTCTCACTCACTGTGTCGCCCAGGCTGGAGTATAGTGGCACCATCTAGGCTCACTGCAACCTCAGCCTCCTGGGTTCAAATTATTCTCTTTCCTCATCCTCCCTAAATAGCTGGGATTACAGATGTCACCACCACTCACAGCTTATTTTTGTATTTGTAGGAGAGACAGGATTTTGCCATGTTGGCCAGGCTAGTCTCAAAGTCCTGACCTCAAATGATTCACCTGCCTTGGCCTCCCCAAGTGCTGGGATTACAAGCATGAGCCACCATGCCGAGCCCCATTCTTTGTTATACTTACTCTCACAACTTCATATTTTTAATGCTGTTGTTAATGGCATTTTTAAAAATTTCATTTCCGTGGGTCACGGTGGCTCACGCCTGTAATCCCAGCACTTTGGGAGGCTGAGGCAGGCGGATCACCTGAGGTCAGGAGTTTAAGACCGGCCTGGCCAACATGGTGAAACCCCGTCTCTACTAAAAATGTAAAAATTAGCCAGGTGTGGTGGTACATGCTTGATCCCAGCTACTCTAGAGGCTGAGGCAGGAGAATGGCATGAACTTGGGAGGTGGAGCTTGCAGCGAGCCGAGATGGCACCACTGTACTCCAGCCTAGGCAACAGAGCAAGACTCTGTCTCAAAAAAAAAATTTCATTTCCAACATAAGTATGTTTACTATAAGGATTTTTATGGAAGTTTTCTTCTATTTCTAGTATGCCAAGAGTCCTCATGAATGGATTTTGAATTTCATCATGTTTTCTTCCTTATTCTGTTTTTGTGTTACATTTTATTGATATTAAACCAACCTTGATTTTTGCAGCTAAGTGCTACTTGATCCTGATATATTATTCTTTTTACACATTGCTGAATTTCATTTTTATTTAGGATGTTTGTATCAATATTGTGGTTCAGATTTATCTGTAATTTTGTCCTACTGGGTTTAGTTGTCAAAATGTTACTAGCTTCATACAATGCACTGAAGAATTTTTCTTTTTTCTGTTCTCTGTTGTAAGAGGTTTAGTTAAGGTTGGGATTATTTCTTCCTTAAATAGTTACTAGAACTTACCAATGAGGCTATTTGAGCCTACAGTTTTTCATATGGGAAGTTTTTACTCATTCAGTTATTTTAATAGTTAAAAGTCAAATCAGGGGCAGACACGGTGACTCATGCCTGTAATCCCAGCACTTTGGGAGGCCAAGGCAGGATGATCTGTTGAACCCAGGACTTCCAGATCAGCCTGGGCAACATAGCCAGACCCCGTCTCTACCAAAAAAAAAAAAAAAAAATCACATCAGGCTATTTCTTCTCAAGTCAGTTTATTAAATTGTACTTTTAAGGAATTTATTTTGTTTAAATTTCCAAATGCTTGGCATAAATTCATTCATCACAGCTTATTTTTGAATGTCTACAGATCAGTAACAGTGTCTCCTTTGTAATATTTAGTTATACCTTCTCTCTTATTAGGAGTATTGCATTAAAGTTATATAAACTATAGTTATTTGTGGTAGCTAATTATTACGAATCTACAAGTACTACCTAACACGATAATTACGAGATACATTGTGAATGTTGTAGTCATAGTAGCTTGTCTGAGTTTTATTTAATAATACAGTATTTTGTATTTGGTCTTTGTGTTTTAGCCGTGTATCATGGTTGTGTTTGATCACAGTGTCCCCACAGAGAAGGGAAATTGGAAATGTAGAGTATTAGGTGACAGAAACCAAGTAAGAAGAGAGTTTTAAAAAGAAAAGGATAGCCAGTAGTGTCCAGGAAAGTCCAAGGGGAGGTCAAATTAAAAGTCTTATATTTGACAAATAGATTTTATTAACAATGTTTGATTAAAAGTGGTCAACATTTTACTTTCATGTAAAATTTAAGACCTGAAGTTTATTTCTTAAAATGCTTGCAGTTTCTAAATCCACTGGGCACCAGAAGTAAAGTTTTAAAATTCTTAGCCACAACTATACTTTCTCATTTCTTCACGTTATTACTTTAAGCTCCAGGGTGAAATGCATTGACAGGGAACTTGGGAAGCTTTTGTTCCTTCTGTTTCTCCTGCAGATATCATGGCTGAAATCCAGAATTCTACAGTGCTTTCATTTTCTAAGAGTTCTGAATTACCTTTCTTTAAATTAAATTTTGATTTTTTTTTTTTTTACGTGACACATTTCTAATTTTGCTCATTTGCAAAGTGCCCTTTAAATTGAGGCCCTATATCAAGGTCTGCTGAAATGCAGTATGGGAGCTCGCAACTATATTGAGGTAGGTAATCATGCCTCATATCTGTGGATATGCTGGTTAAATGAGCAATTAAAGATGGCTTTGTCTTTTCCTTTAACTCCAGGAACTTGTGTCCCTGAAGCCCTGTAAAGCTGCGGAGCTGGTTGCCACCCACTTTTCTGGACATATTGAAACGGTCATTAAAAAACTTCAGGTATGTATTGCAAATATATATTGGGGAAAAATATCTAGTGGAGAGACAATTATTAAATCTTCACCTAAGAAGTTTTGATTATAGTGATTTCTTCAGTTGATATTTATTAGCAATTTCTGTTAGGTTGGTGCAAAAGTGATTGTGGTTTTTGCCATTTCTTTAATGGCACAAACCTAATACCGTGTGTGTGTGTGTGTGTGTACGCGTGTGTGTGGGAGCAGTTGTGTGATGATCTCTTAGTTTGGAAATGAGGGAGTTGATCTTTGTGCATAACAAATATGAGCTTCAGAGAAGCATTTCTGGAATTATAATGTACTTATTCTAGAAATCCTAATCCACAGATCCTCTCTTCCCCCATTTTCTTTTGCTGTAGGATCCACAACCCTGTTTTCTTTTTTCTTTTTTTTTTTTTGATGCGGAGTCTCACTCTGTTGCCCAGGCTGGAGTGCAGTGATGCGATCTCCACTCACTGCAAGCTCCACCTCCTGGGTTCACGCCATTCTCCTGCCTCAGCCTCCCGAGTAGCTGGGACTACAGGCACCTGCCACCACGCCTGGCTGATTTTTTTTTTTTGTATTTTTGGTAGAGACACAGTTTCACCATATTAGCCAGGATAGTCTCGATCTCCTGACCTCGTGATCCACCTGCCTTGGCCTTCCAAAGTGCTGGGATTACAGGCATGAGCCACCACTCCTGGCCCACAACACTGTTTTCTTTGAGATTCATATTTATTCAAAACTTTGTCATCCTGAAATTGTGCTGTTTAGAATTTTTCTTGGAAAATCTTAACTAGAATGCAGCTATATGCGTGGTAAATATTGAGAAGCTCAGTTAGAAGTACTATTGAATGCACTATTTATGGTATTCCACTTACCACTTACCATGGCAGTGCTGATGTTGAGTTTGCTCCCTGTCATTGTAGCCACAAGTGATAGAGGCAGGGAATAGGACAATGACAGGGACTTGAAGCACCACCCAAAGTCCTCAAGTGACATTAATAGTGGTTGGGAATAGCTGTGCAAGCAGGAAATCAGAGTAGTGAGTAGGAGGTAGCTGGCATGAGAGACAAAAACGTGGAATTCATTCATTCAGACACTTAGTGCAGCCCCACTCTCTAGCAGTGTGCTAGGCCCTAGGGACAGAAATAAGAATACAACCTTTTCTTAAATTTTCCCTCTGGAACAGAGAAGCACTTGCATAATTACAGTCCAGTGTTGAAAGAGCTACACTAGAGATATGTGAAAAGTGCTGTAGGAACAAGAGAAGAAGAGTGTGATGGATTGCAAGAAAGACAAGAATGCCGAAAGATCCCTAACCTGGTCTTGAATGCCTAATGTCAGATTTCCAAGCAGAGACTTGGGCAGGGCTTTCTCGATAAAAAGGTTCTGGATATAAAAAGCCTTGAAGGCATGAAGCAGCCTGCATGTTCGGAGAACAGTCAGGTCTGTGTGAAGCATGACGTCGTGGGGGTGATGGTGGAAGTGGCATTAGATTAAGCTATTAGTGATAGGCTGGAGGGGAGGAGCTAAACTAGAGGGGTGGCAAAATACAGCTTGGAGACAAATGCGGAATGGTTTCATATGTGATGCTATGAAATTTAAACTGTCTTCTGTGTACTGAGAATTTGTGTGTGTGTGTGTGTGTGTGTGTGTGTGTCTCAGATTTTGGCTCTGTTGCCCAGGCTGGAGTGCAGTGGTATCATCTCGGCTCACTGCTACCTCTGCCTCCTGGGTTCAAGCAATTCTCCTGCCTCAGTCCCTGAGTAGCTGGGATTACAGGCACCTGCCACCACGCCTGGCTAGTTTTTGTATTTTAGTAGAGACGGGGTTTCACCATGTTGGCCAGGCTGGTCTTGAACTCCTGACCTTAGGTGACCCACCTGCCTCAGCCTCCCAAAGTGCTGGGATTACAGGCGTGAGCCACCGTGCCCAGCAAATTACTGAAGTCTTTTAAAGCTAAAGGGCAGTATCATTAGATCCATTTTACAGAAAATTAACTTTGTATAGCAGTGGGGAGAATGGACTGGAAAGGAGAGCAAATGGAGGAGAGAGAAGGTCTAGGCAAAAGATGGAGGACTAGCACTAAGTCAGTGGCAGTTGGAGAGGACAGATTTAGGACATTTTTGTAAAGTAAAATGTATAGGATCTGGAAATTAGTTGAATGTGGTGGGAGGAGTTAAAAACGACTCCCAGGTATCAGGCTTGGTTGTCCAGCATGATAATGATGAGGTCCATTAACTCAAGAAAAAGACTCATCCATTAATTCAATAATTACTCCTGTATCTGCTCTGGGCCAAAAATATTAAGTACTGAGGATACAAAAGCATGTAAGTGTGATCCTGCTCTCTAGAAAGAAGACAAATAAGCCAAGACAATTACAGACTAGTTTGATCGGAATGCTAATGGAGCCCAGGATTCTAAAGTAGTACACGGAAGGACATGAAATTCAGTCTACTGAGGGAGGGTAGGAGGAGGTTTCTACCAAAATTACTCTCAACCTCCAGAGCTTCTCTCCCCTTTAAAAGTCAGCACTTCTGGTAAATTTTGCCTGTGGTGGGGGCTGTGTTGTCATTGTCCTTTAAGATTTAAAATGATCACTTGTGGCCGGGCGCGGTGGCTCAAGCCTGTAATCACAGCACTTTGGGAGGCCGAGACGGGCGGATCA
>NW_012102377.1:929567-963589 GCF_000951045.1 Mandrillus leucophaeus
TTTTGTAGTCTCTAAGAATATTAAGAGACAGACCCAGTAGATAAATATAATGTCATTCATCAGACAAATATATAGAAGTAAAGTACAGGCCAGACACAGTGGCTCACACCTATAATTCTAGCACTTTGCAAGACCCAGGCAGGCATATCGCTTGAGCTTAGAAGCTCAAGACCAGCCTGGGAAACATGGTGAAACCCCATCTCTACAAAAAAAATCCAGAAAATTAGCTGGACGTGGTGGTGTGTGCCTTTCATCCCAGCTATATGGGAGGCTGAATTGGGATGATCACCTGAACCCAGGAGGTTGAGGCTGCAGTGAGCTGTGATCATGCCACTGCACTCTGGCCTGGGTGACAGAGTGAGACCCTGTCTCAAAAAAAAAAAAAAAAGCTGAAGTATGATGGATAATAAAAAGCTTTCTATTTGTGGTCTGTTTGTGGAGTCTTAGACAATTCTTTTCAAGAAATGAAGTATTTACTTTATTGCCTAGCTTTATAAATTCTGCAAGAATCCCATATAGATCTTACAAAGTATGTTTACTTTTGATTGACCAGAAATATGCCTCTAACCAATTGTTTTCAGAATTCTTAAAATGAAAAATATGCCAGAATGTTAAGTTATAACCAAGAAGAAAGTCATGTAAAATAACACAAAGTGATAGTGAAGAAATAGAAAATCAAAGACTGATACAAATAAATATATTTTTTAAATCATATTTTTATATTAATTTTTTTCATCCTTAGGAGTCTCCCATTTTTTTACAGATGAAGTGTGAATGTGTCAAAAAATACAAAACAAAAAAGAAAAACTAAACAATAACAATTTTTGCATAGGTTTCCCAAGAATTTAGAAATATTCATATTTTTGTAGTATTTGAAGGTTTATCTCTTTTAACCCTCACTACTACCCTGTGTGGAAGGCAGAGAAGATATTGCTGTCCTCTTTTTTTTTTTTCACATAAGGAACTTGAATTGCTCAGAGGATAAGTAACTTACAGGAAGTCACATTGTGAGTAAGTGGCAAGAACAGAATCCAGATTTTTTGGCGTATTGATTGCTAACATGTTGCAGTTTGATTGGCATCTCTTCTGTAGTTGTTTATATTGTTCATGAGCTTTTTGGTGGTGGTTGTTAACTTGGACCTCAAACTCCCACCTTCCCTCGATGAACTATCTCACAGCAACCCATTGCCACAGGAGGACCAGGTTAAGGCTGGGTGAAACTGATCAGTGCAGCGAGAGCTCAGCATCCACACAGCAGTTCCAAGCACCTGCCACTCCGGGGGTCCTTGTGCTGGGAACAGTTCGGCGATTTGTCTCAGTAGAGGTCTTTTTTGGGTGATAATAGGGTGTTTGTGTTCCGTTTACACTGAGAAGTGAATGTGCGACAGTGATTAGAATTATTGAGAAGACATAAAGAACCTCCAAATGATTCTTTAGAATTTCTTAGATACGTATCGAGGGCTTTATGGAAGTACTCAGATATCTGTGCATAAAGGGATAGGTTAAAGTAGTTCTTTACTATGGAAGAATTTGAAAAATTTGTTTTAATATTTAATTGTAATTTTTATTGATTTTCTATTCAGAACCAGGTTTTGCTTTTCAAATTTTTGAGGAGTCTTCTTGACCCAAGGTATGTTGATAAACTTTAGTCTTTCATTTTATATATATATATATGAGAAACAAAAGGAAATAAATTGAGATTAAGTTACCAGCCCATAGTATCTAAATAGTACAATTATCTCTTAATTTTTTAATATTAGTAGGAGCAACTGTTACACAGATAATGTGAAAATAGAAGATATGAACAATAGATTGTATCTTGAGATAATACTTTTCTTTCCATTTGAACATGAGCATATATGGTGAGTTCTCATGGGTGTAAATAAAATAATGAAGCCATGCCACGAGGACATGTTTCAGAAGAGTTAGCTTCCCCCTCCTGCCCTTGTTTCACTCTTGCCTAGTCCTAACTTCATGTGGGAGATTGATGGTGCCTGTACTTTCCAAAGTTAACACTTGGTTCCCAGCCTACCTCTAAATGTATTACCTTTTAAACTCTGACTTAATATGTTTAGTTTTAAACAACTTCCTGATGGTGTGGGAAGGAAAGTTGAAATGTGTTTTTTCACTGCTACTCTGATGCTTATATCAAATAAAAGCAAACTCAAGGAGATGATGAAATTAATTAATAATGGATTTGTAGGCAGAGCAGTTCTGCATATGAGGTTTTAAAGTTTTGCTGTAACTACATAGAGTACATTGGGAGTTGAGGACAGTAATATTTAATATCCTCTAAGATAGTTACTCTTGACCAGTAGTGTGCATCAGAATCACCTACGAAGCTTTTAAAAATTCAGATGTCTTGGCCCAACCCACGGAATCACTGGGAGCTGGACTATTTTGATGCACACCTAGAGTTAAGCATGGTTTACATGTATTTTTCCAAGATGACATAGCTTTCATATCAAACATGCAAACTTTAGGTTTCATTATAATGTATGCTGGCCATTAAAAACAACTGTTTACTTACTTTAGCAGTTGTAATATCAGTTTTGGTTATTTCTGTGTTCTGTGCTGTTTTAAAATACCAAAATACCAGTAATTTTGTTGATTGTAAAATTTTTTTGAAAGCTCAACCATTTGAATCTTGAATAGGCTGTGGTACATTTAAATTTAGTCAAACAAATGTGTATGTGTAGATGTTTACTAAAAGCAGACTGATTACAACCCCCCCCTACTTGTGTTCAACACTTTTTCAAAGTATCTGTGTTTTAATTCTCTGTCCTCAGATTATTACTGAGGCTAGACATCCTTTTTTTTAAAAAATTCCTATTAATCATGTGTATTTCCCTCAGAGTCAGTTTGGGCCCTTTTCTACTCCCAGAATTAACTGATGGAAAGATTTTAGAATTGGAGCTGGGAGTGGAAGGGAAGGAAGGAACGTGGGAAGAGGTGGGGAGAGCTGGGAAGGGGAGACATGAAAGTAGGGCAGAGCACGGAGCTCAGAGGAGGAGGAAGGAAACGCCAGTCCCACTTCTCAGTCCTTTCTCTAGAGCCTGAGAGCCTGTCCACCTCTTTTTCTGTGACACAATTCCCTCTTTTCCTCCCCCATACTTTTCCCTGTGTTAGATCCATTCACTGCTCTGCCCTTAGGTTAATTTATTTTAATCAAGTCCTTTTCCTCTGCCATCCTACCTGGAGAGACTCAAGCAGGAAGGACAGGGGAAGGTCAGCTTTGAACTTGGCATTTTCTCAAATGAAGCGTGGAAAGTGATAGTGACCAAATATTTTTTTTTTTTATTAAAGAAAAAAAAAAACAGGGCCGGGCACGGTGGCTCAAGCCTGTAATCCCAGCACTTTGGGAGGCCGAGACGGGCGGATCATGAGGTCAGGAGATCGAGACCATCCTGGCTAACACAGTGAAACCCCGTCTCTACTAAAAAATACAAAAAACTAGCCGGGCAAGGTGGCGGGCGCCTGTAGTCCCAGCTACTCGGGAGGCTGAGGCAGGAGAATGGTGTAAACCCGGGAGGTGGAGCTTGCAGTGAGCTGAGATCCGGCCACTGCACTCCAGCCTGGGCGACAGAGCGAGACTCCGTCTCAAAAAAAAAAAAAAAAAAAACTGTATTAGGTAATGTAAATATCTGTGTCAAAGATCTAGTGTTCTGCTTTGAGAATCCCAGTTCTTAAATTCATCATATTTTATCCTCTTACTTTATGTCTTATATAGGCGGCAGGCACTGATGTAGATTATGCTCTAAACTTTTTGAATTTGATGTTTGGCATTTCAATCCTTTTTTAATAAAAAGCAAATACAAATAATATACCTGCTTTGGTATTGCAGTCACTATTTAAAATAAATAGTACAAAAAAAAGACATATCACAAGTATCAAAGGTGGACAGTCTTGCTCCATTGTTACCTATATCTAGATTTGAAAGATGTTAGTTAGGTAAGACCCTTTACGAGTGCTGTGAAAGTTGTTTTGTTCACCAGTAAACCGCAAATTATTTTACTTGAGAAACAGGTATATTTTATTTCCCTAAGCTAACCGTAACCAGGATAATTACCTCTCACACATTATTCCTTTCCTGTCATATCAATTCAGGCGCAAGGTCTTGTGTTACCAACCTTGAAAAGAGGCAGTGCGCTCACAGGCCTTCCTTTCCCCTTCCCCAAAAAGTGACATGACCAGGAATGATCTCACTCTCACAGCCAAATTTCTAGCTTTACTTTTGCCTACCAGAAATTAAGAGCCTTGAAGTAACCAGCTTACCTTAGCTCTGCCTTTAAAAAGAGCTCACTTTTGTATTGATCTGCCTCCAAAATATCAAAGACCAAGTGTTCTGCTTTGAGAGCCCCAATTCTTGGATTCATCATATTTTATCCTCTTACTTTATGTCTTCCATAGGAGGCAGACATTGATTTACATTATGCTCTCAACTTATTTTTGAATTTGATGTTTGGCATTTCAATCATTTTTATATAAAGAACATTTTAAATGATGGTATCTCAAGCTAACCCATACAAGCCTCTTTAACCCACAATGTAAATAAACATATAATACTAGTAACATATTGAGTTCTGGATTGAGGGAGAGAAAGTAGGTTAAGAAGGTTGAGTGCCGAGGGAGTAAGGAAAAAAGAAGAAGTTCTCCCTTTCTTGCTTTGAGAGCGGTTCTTAAACAAAGTTTTGATTTGTATAAAGTTTGTTTTTGGTATCCTTTGAACCCTACCTCCACCCCATTCTGTTCCCTTCTTTCCAGGGGTGCAGGGTACACACACTTCTTCAAGCTCTTTGCATTATAAACACACTCAGGTATAGAGTGTTCTTTATAGATGTAAAAAATCCAAATTACCTTCCTCCATTTCCCCATCAAAACTGTTTTCTAGTTGCTTTGTCAATTTCTGTATTGTATGGCCCCTTTTACAATGAGGAATATATAAATAACATGAATATAATGAAGCATATAAAAGATGGGGAAAAAACTCAACACCTTTTCCTAATACAGTTGACCTCAAGGGTAAGAAGAAAGCAGAGTGCACAGATTGGTTTATATTAGTCTCTGATTGACTAACTTCTCATTACGTTTTAGCCTGTTTTTTAGTGACTGTGCTTGTTAACTAACCTAAAGGATTAGACTCTTTTCAGGTACTGGGAAAACTGAGGGAGTATGGAATATGGATATAGGGTCAAAACAACATCGAGAATAGGTAGACTGGCCCCGGCTAGCAGTTTACCTGACAGCCAAACGTGAATTATTTTTGCCTTTGTTTCTTCTCTTTTTGTTATTTTTAAGCAATAGATATTTTTAACCTCCAGTTTTTTTCCCCCATGAAACTCCTAAAGCAGCATTAGGAAAGAAAACAGTTACTTTGGGATGAGGACTGCTGGTGTGTATGTATCATCTCAGAGTGTTGCTTTTTTTGCTCTTGCCCCCAACACCTGAGTTAATAGGATTCTTATTCTTGTATGTATAGTTTATGCATATTTAATTTAACATTTACATGTATGGCCAGGCGTGCTAGCTCATGCCTGTAATCCCCGCACTTTGGGAGGCCGAGGCAGGCGGATCACCTGAGGTCAGGAGTTCAAGACCCACCTGGCCGACATGGTGAAACCCCATCTCTACTAAAAATACACACACGTGCACACACACACAAACATTTACGTGTATCAGGTTGTTTTTTGAGGGAGTAGCTTTTATTTTGTCAACAGCATTATTAAAAGAATAGGTCATCCAGTTGAATTCGTGTGTATATTTCTATTATCTTTGTTATGTAAATAGTTTCCTCAGTCGAATTAATTGACCTGCAAGGATATTGGTGGCATCTGTACATATAAAGATTAGATAGTTTTAGGGGGAGAGGGGGTTAATCCTCCAGAAGCAAATTACTTGCCTGAATTAAGGCCAACAGCTTGGGAGAGAGGATTTGCATCCTCTTCCAATTATTTCTTTTGGGACAGCTGCTACATAAAGCTCCACTCTACCCCCACCCCCTGGGTGCATTCCTGCTGGCCATGAATTCTCACAGGAGTTCTCCTGATGTGCTTACACCCAGCTGCAGGTTCCTTATGCAGTGGGGATTGCTTAAAGGATAATACAAAAGGACATGTGTTTTTGTGAGGCCGTGAGCTGCATAAGGAATAAAGAGAATGTGCAAGTATATTTATATTCTGAATATTTTCCTCAGTATGATTTTCCTGGTAATGTTGACTTAGCCTTTGTTAACAATGTTCTGAAGGCCTCTGAAACATATAGCATGATTTTCCTGAAGGAAAAAAACACATGTGTCACATTGTATCTGAAAGTCTTTAATCAAAGTAAAATAAAAATTGAACATTGTTAAGAAAATGAGTAACTTTGCCCAGGAGCAAAATATAGATTATGAAAATGGTTATGCATTGGATTTTAGCTGAATCTGTCAGTGTTTCTGTGGATATTTTTGAAGGGACATTTTAAGATATTGACACTCAGTATTGAAATAGCGTATTTCAAAGTTAAAATACAAAATTAGAAGATTATATATATTAGAAGATTATATATGTTCATGAACTTTGACATGTTAAAAAAAAAAATACCTACTTCAGTGAGTGCCTACAGTGGCCAAGGTGATTGTTAATTTGGCCTGGCTTACCCCTAGATCTTATATCTTTGGTTAGTATTTTGCCAGCAACTCAAATTCAGCCTTTTAAATTGTAACACATCATCACCTCCTAATCACCAGTCAGCTCCTCTCTCTCTTTCTCTCTCTCTCTCTCTCTCTATATATATGTTTATTGTATATATATGTTTATTACATATATATATTTCTTTATTCCTTTAATCTGTACTTACCTATAATGAAATTATTTATACTCACTTTTTCCAACCTAAACCTCTTCTCTTTTATTTTCTCTCTTAACAATTAATATCATAAACTTGTTTATTTTATGTAGCAATTTCCTGAGTAACTACAGCATACCAAGCACTTGACAGGCATGGGAGATAAAACGATAAATAAGACAGGGCCCTGCCTTCAGAGAATTTACATTCTATTGGAGGAAGATAGACCAAAACAGGTAATTAGGTATAAGTATCTTAAATAAAATCCTGAGAGTGATGATCAAGTTTTCAGTTTCCTTTATCCATTCCCACTCCACCTTGTCACCACACCACACAGAAACAGTTACCAAAATCTGTAAACTCTACCTCTTCTCTATCTCTTATGTGATCTTTCCTCTCGTCTTTACCCCCACTGCCCTAGTTTAGGCACTCAGCATCCCTCCTCTGGTTTCTTTTGCTGGTTTCCCAACTGTAATCTCCCAACAGTTTCTTCCTGCTACGCAGAAAAACCAATTCACTGAGACCATAATATTATAATAGAGAAAGAGATTAATTAACACAGATAGCCACATGGGAGGGCTGGTGTAATAACTTATTACTTAAGTCAGTTTCCTGGAGAACTCAGAGGCTAGGGCTTTTATGGATAATTTGGTGGGCAAGGAGCTAGGGAATGGGCACTGTTGACTGGTTGGAGATGAAATCATCGTAGTGTGGAAAATGGTCCTTATGTGTTGAGTCTGCCTCTTGGTGGGGGCCACAGAACCGCTTTAGTCATGAGTTCCAGGTCTGGTTAGAGACAGAAGATGGCCAGAATGCAAAAGTCTGAAAACATCTCCAAAGACCAATTTTAGGTTCTACAATAGTGGTGTTATCTATAGGAGCAGTTGGGGAAGTCATAAATCTTATGATATCTGGCCATATGACGCCTTGAGCAGCAAGGGATTATAGAAAGGCAAACTAGGTTACAACGGCTGGCTATCATTTAGCTACACCTATATTTTAGCAGAATTCAGGCTCTTCCGATAATCCCAATCTTGTAGTCTTTCATTTGTCTTACAAAGGTGGTTTTGGTCCCTGAGCAAGGAGGGGTTAGTTTTAGGGGGACTGTTACCATCCTTGCTTCAAAGTTAAACTGTAAACTAAATTCCACTCATGGTTAGCTTGGCCTGTGCCCAGGAATGAGCGAGGACAGCCAGCCTATGAGGCTTGTCACAAGACAGAGTCAACCATGCTAGATTTCTCTTACCATCATCTTCTTTGTGGTGGCACTTTCATAACCAGCCTGGCTTCCTTTTCCCTTTTGAACAGGCAGATAATGATAATGTTCTCTACCACTTTCTTAAAGCTTTTTCAGTTCCCATTACCTAAGGTGAAATCCAGTTTTCCTTGTATACAGGGCCCTTCTTGGTACAAAAGGATTCAGGCCCGCCTGGCCAGCCGCGTTTTCTTCCATCTTCCCATATCTGTTCTCTCCTCTATTCCTGAGCAGTGCTGAACTATTTGTTCATATTTTCATTCTTCCCTTCACATACCTGTTCCTCCCTCTTCATCCACATTGTTTTCTTGAGAGCAGTTTACTTATATGTAGTAAGAGCTGCAAAGTCATTTTAGGGGAAAAAAAAACATTTTATTTTTTCCTTTTTGGGTTCTTAGTTTAGACACTCTACTGAAAACAAAACTCAGATTAACAAAAGAAAAACAAATAGAAGCTTACTAATGTGTGATGTACCCATCATGTGGGACAGGCCTCAGTTCAAAAGTATCTCTCTCAAGGCAGTGACTTAGGGGCTTTGCTTAAACAGTATTTTAACAAAAAGCCTTAAATCTTACATAGTGACAAGACAGGAAAGAGCAGTTCCAGCCTAGTAAAAGGTGGAAACGTGTGGAGAGATAGTAAAATCTGTTCCCAGATTCCGCTGGTATCTGCTGGTGCCTTCTCTGGGCCAATAAGCAAGTGCTGTCTCCAGTAAAGAATGTGTGTCCTGCCATCAGGCAGATAGAGGTGGGGGCAGAGGGTTCCCCTGCATTTTCATTGTCTTTAACAATCCTCAGTATTTTTGGGAGATGTATTTTGATTGTTCGGTGCCCCCTTTGAAACTTTACTTTCAGAAAGTTTCACATATTAAAAGCCAGGTGGGTAGCTCTGGAGAGATTTAGGTTAGAGGTTTTGACATAAGAGTTTGGCAGAGGAGAGAAAATCATAGATTAAAACAAATGGAAAGGAACAAATTTGGGTACATTGTCCCATATCTTATTGAAACAGTCTTTTAGTCCTGAGAATTACTCTGTTCAGTTGATCAGTTGTATCTTATTTCAGGAGGTGATGTTATGGGCAGGTTTGTTTTGTTTTGTTTTTAATCAAAATTAACTCTGTGGTATAGACAAACATATTTAGCAAGAGGCATGTCTGTGGAACCAAAAGAAACACAAAGGTTAATGTTTGGAGCAGTCTATTAGCCAGTTTAATTCTGGAGCAGTCAGTTGAGAAGATTTTTATATTTGTTTTCAAAATATCTACAGTTGGAGTAAAAGTAAGCTGGTAATTCTGACAGATTTTTCTGGATTGCTGTTTGCATCAAAGTTTCAATGAAGTTTTTTCATAAATAAGTTGTATGATTTCTTTGAAGTTTATATCAAGTTGTATAACTTTAGCTTACAGGGCTTCAGGGAAAGCACACTTTAAACTTTTAATGATTTCAAGTCAGAAAGGTAGGAGAAAAATTAGAAACGTTAGTCTGGGAGTCATAGTCAGATATTGGAGGAAAGTAAAAATTCAGGATTTAGTCCGGATCATAAAAAAACTCAAAAACAGTAGACAGGTCTAGAATCTAATAACAGATGTGCTATAGTTTTCTTCTGAAACATAAGTTTTTTCTTTATAATTACTGCCATTCTTATTTACAGTAATTACACTAATTTAATTATAAAAACCAGTTTTAGCCTTATTATACTTGGCCTGATCATTTGCATAAAGTGCAACAAGAATAGTGATTGACTATATAGGCTCTTTTTTTTTTAAATCTGCTTTGTTGGAATTTATTATAAGAAACCTTAGATTATACCTTTAAAAGGTTCTGCAGGCCAGGAATTCAAGACCAGCCCGGGTAACATAGTGAGACCCTGTATCTAAAAAAAAATAAAAATGAAAAATTAGCCAGGCATAGTAGTCACACCTGTAATCCCAGCTATTCAGGAGGCTGAGGCAGAAGGATTGCTTGAGCTAAGGAGTTTGAAGTTAACAGTGAGCTGTGATTGCGCCACTGCCATTGCACTATAGCCTGGATGACAGAGGGAGACGCTGTCTCCAAAAAACAAAAAGGCCTCTTCAGGGTAGGAAGTCAAGCCATGGACTTTACCAATAGTAAATCAGTGGCCAGCATAGTAATCAGATTTTACCTGGAGTGCTTGGGTGAATTCATTTTTGCTTGGAGTCCCCAGAATACTCTGAGGTTCCTAGGCCTGTCAGAAAGTGACATTCTTTACTTACTGCAAGGCTGGGAACCATGTAGACACGGCACCAGGCCAGTTCTTCTAAGGGCTTTAATGGCCCCTTCAAGTTAACCTTAGTTTCTTAAAGTAGTCTGAAAATACGACAACCCAGCCTGTATAGAATTAGAATGATTCAAATAACATTTATACCTGATGTGGTTATAGAGCTAAATTATTCTTTCTGTCCCTGAAATCATTAGGCTTTTTTTCTGTTAGCTTATAAAGTTCATTTTTCCTTCCTATGTAGGAGAACAACATATACTTTCTTCTCATGACTATCAGAGAAATAACACATTTTATTAAAATTTGAAAGATTAGGCTGGGTGAGGTGGCTCACACCTGTAATCTCAGCACTTTAGGAGGCTGAGATGGGCAGATTGCTTGAGCCGAGGAGTTCAGGACCAGTCTGGGCAACACAGTGAAACCCTATCTCTATAAGAATTAGCAGGGTGTGGTGGTGCACACATGTAGTCCCAGCTACTTGGGGGGCTGAGGTGAGAGAATTGCTTAAGCCGGGGAGGTCAAGGCTGCAGTGAGCCATGATCATGCCACTGCACTCCAGCCTGGTCAACAGTGAGATTCTGTCTAAAAAAAAAAAAAAGATTTGAAAGATTACATTTTGGCATTTAATTATTAGTCAAACCAGGAAAGTGGAAAGTGACCAAATCCCCTCAAGCCAGCTATCTTAGATCTGCTGTTTCATTAATTTGATGTGTCAGAATCTTTGCTATCAGGCAAATGATGAGCTTGCCTGCTTTGTTCTGTGCCTCTTAAAAGTTTACGATGGATTGTGGCTCTTCTTATACATGGAAATACTGTTAGCTCTGGGGATGGTGGCGGTCATGATGGGGAGCAAAGAAATCAAGGATGCACTGGATTTCTTTCTTGCCAGAGGAAAGTTTCTGTCTCAGTCAATGCTTGTCAAGTTTGTAGAGACCATTGTGTTTGTATATTACAATTTCACACAGATTTTATGGATATTGTAGTTGCTACCTGTAATAATCACATTTAATGTATTTTTCAGGCAGATTGAAACATTCACTTACGTTTTGCTTAGTTGGCACAGGATTACATTTGGCATTTTTAACTCGGAATGTGTATGGAAAACTAAAAGTTCAGCTTAGAGGCCTTGTGATTTGAATTACAACTATAGGGAAAATAGGTTTTTTTAAACTGTTGTTTATTGCTGCTGCTGCTGCTGCTGTTGTTTTTTAATTGAGACAGAGTGTCTCACTCTGTTGCCCAGGCTGGAGTGCAGTGGCATGATTTCAGCTCTCTGCAACCCCCACCTCCCGGGTTCAAGTGATTCTTCTCTCTTTGCCTCCCGAGTAACTGGGATTACAGGTACGCACCACCATGCCCGACTAATTTTTTGTGTTTTTAGTAGAGATGGGGTTTCACCATGTTGCCCAGGCTGGTTTCAAACTCCTGGCCTTAAGTAATCCACCCTCCTCAGCCTCCCAAAGTGCTGGGATTATAGGCATGAGCGACCATGCCCAGCAGTTGTTTTTTTTTTTTTTTTTACTCTAGCTTGTTGTGGGTGATATATTTGCATTCTCAGTCTAAAAGGTGCTGGATAGTCCAAAGGGGGCCACCACATCTAAGGACTGGACATATGGGATTGAGCAGAGAATTTAAGCAGACAGGATTTAGGCTAAGCCAAAGTGAACCTAAATTGTAAAAACAATATATGAAGGAGATTGTGAAATCTTCTTCCTTAGAGAAATGGAGGATTAATCTAGACTGGCCTATTTAGATACAGTTTTTAGAGTGAGAGAGTGGGACTAGACTAGCCTTTAAAAAAATTCCAACACAATGTTTATTTTCTTTAGCAAATATTAGGAAGTCAAAATTTGAATTTTATATATTTTTAAATTTTTATTTTACTTTAAGTTCTGGGATACATGTGCAGAACGTGCAGGTTTGTTACATAGTATACATGTGCCATGGTGGTTTGCTGAACCTATTGACCCATCCTCTAAGTTCCCTCCCCTCGCCCCCCACCCTCCAACAGGCCCTGGTGTGTGTTCTTCCCCTCCCTGTGTCCATGTGTTCTCATCATTCAGCTCCCTCTTATGAATGAGAACATCCGGTGTTTGGTTTTCTGTTCCTGTGTTAGTTTGCTGAGGATAATGGCTTCCAGCTTCATCCATGACCCTGCAAAGGACATGATCTCATTCCTTTTTATGGCTGCATAGTATTCCATGGTATATATGTACCACATTTTCTTTATCCACTCTGTCATTGATGGGCATTTGGGTTGGTTCCATGACTTTGCTATTGTAAATAGTGCTGCAATAAACATACATGTGCCTATGTCTTTATAGTAGAATGATTCATATTCCTTTGGGTATATATCCTGTAATGGAATTGCTGGGTCAAATGGTATTTCTGGTTCTAGCTCCTTGAGGAATTGCCATACTGTCTTCCACAATGGTTGAACTAATTTACAGAATTTGAATTTTAGAATAATTTTAATGTGGGCTAGACATGTTGGCTCACACCTGTAATCCCAGCACTTTAGGAGGCTGAGGCAGGTGGATCACTCGAGCCCAAGAGTTCAAGACCAGCCTGGGCAACATGGTGAGACCCCATCTCTACAGAAAAAAATCAAAAATTTGCCAGGCATAGTGCCCCACGCCTATAGTCACAGCTACTCAGGAGGCTGAGGTGGGAAGATCACTGGAGCCCAGGAGGCGGAGATTTCAGTGAGTTGAAATTACACCACTTCACTCCAGCCTGGACGACAGAGTGAGACTGTCTTTAAAAAAAAGTATTTGATGTATGTTCTTCAAAACTGATAGATATTTTTAGTCTTCCCTAGAAATAGTTCAGTTTACGGAGTTATAATTTGAAATGATTTTCACAATCTGAATAAGAGTGGATATGTTCTCCAACCTGAATTCTGTAGTAGGCAGGGTTTGTATGTGTGTTTCACAAGGCACATACATGCTTTCTTCTAAAACTGACAAAGCAGTGGGTATATTGCAAAGCAGATAGTTAATAGAAGAATAACAGCTTTGGGAAATGGATATAACAAATTTATGTGCAAGACTGATAAACAACAGTCAGAAATGGATGTAAATTCATTAATGCTCCAGCTAATTTATTAAAGTTTTGATTATATTGATGTGGCCTGATCATTTCCCATTAGACACATTATTTCTCTCACAAGTGAATCCATCAAAATCTATTCATCTGGATGATTTGCTTGGTTTGATGCATATTCACAACTTTGTTTCTTGTAAATGGTTGTGTCAATAAATTTTCTGGAAAGAATTAAGTACTATTATTCATACTTATGTCTAGTCTTAATTTGCTCCATAGTCTTGCATTTATAAGACATATTAACAGAAGTCTGATGTAAATGAAATACCAACAATTTGGCATAAAATACAACCTACAATTTGGCGTAAACATCTGGAAAGCACACTGGCTCATCTGAGTGTAGGGAAACATTGGTTAGCATTCCCATTTTCTTTTACCTAATAGTGTTCTCTTGAGACACAGCCTTGATTCCTCTGATAATAAGATAGACCAATCTGCTTTGGTGACATGTGTGGCAATTTTTCCCCACACACCAATCAAGCAATTCTCTAGTGGGCACCAACTGGGTAACCTATAATTTCACTCATTTCTGACACTATGTATCTGGAGTTACTGTCAGATCCTTGTCAACTGAAGAATCACAAGGTTCATAAATTTCGAAAGGAGAGCTTTATTTCACATAAAGGGTTGCAGCCTGCAAGGTGGCCATTCTACAGGCTGGGAAGTATAGCCTCTGGCAGAAGCTGAAAACAAGCAGTCTAAGGGAGGGGTAAAGGGAACAGTGATTTATGCTGAGTAGTAGCTAAGTATATATATTCAGTAACCTGTAGGAAGAGTCATGAATATTTATGAAAGGGGAAATAAGCACATGCACAATTGAGTTTCACGCCTTTTCATGGGACATGTTCAAAATATGGCAGCATTAGCACAATCCAAAGGGGCAGTTTTCAGCCCTCTGACGTTGAAGGGTGAAGCAGATGACACGAACATCCTCACTGCATGTCCTCTGCCATTCAGCAAAACAGTTGTGGAGGTGGTGGTTAGTGTTTAGGAAAGGATGTGTTGTGTAACTGGTGAGCTGTCACATTGAAACAGCAAAGGTGGAGGAAGAGTCTGGTCACAACCTCAGACAGTTGGCTGAAGGCAATGAAAGAATGAGCCATCTGTGTTTTGTTTTCCAGAGCTGGTTTCTGTTTACTCCTTAGGAAATAATTCTGGTTAAAGGTTAATAAGGAAGGGGCATACTGAGGCATGTCTGACTTGCCATTCTGTCATGGCTGGGAACTCAATTTTTAAGTTGGAGTCTGTTACCAAACTGAACCTGGGTCCACTTACCTGGTGCAGTAAAGCCAAACACCCACATTGAGGTTTGCAGTGAGAGAACGGAGGGCATTTCTTTGCAGGGCACTAAGCAAGGAGAATCGGCAGCTCATGCTTAAGACCAAACATACCTGATAGCTTACAGGAAGAGTTTTTAAAGGCAGGGGAACATTTCAGGAAAGCAGAAATTACAGGCCAAATTGCAAATCCCTACATGGAGGTTTTATACATTGATTTGGCTTGAAAAAGGTGGGATATCTTGAAGTGGGGGTCCTATATGGCATAGGTGGATTCAGAGATTATTTGATTTGCAGTTGGTTAAGGAAACAAAATTTTGTCTAAGAACTTGGGGTCAGCAGAAGGAATATTAAGGTTTGGCTTGTGGGCGTGACTTTCTCCAGACCCTTCAGAAAGCAATCTAGAGCAAACAACGGAAGTCAGGGCTCAGTCCTCAGGGGCCCCCTTATCTGAGCTCTGCTTGACAGTGGTTGGCATTTTCCATCTGGTTGTGGTGCAGGTTTCAGAAAAACAACTCAGGGACATATGTTAAGATGTTATCTTTAATTTCTACAGGGAATCAAACATCTTGTGGCTCTAACCTACTTGGGTGGCTATTGTTGTAAGCTATTTCTTTGTTATCAGGTTGCTCATTTACTTCTAAAGGCTAGCTAGATGCCTGGAATTTCCTTTGAAGAGATTCAAGATTTTTCTTTATTTTCATGCTTGAAGGAGGGGAAGGTATGTGGCAGCTCACTAAGAGAGGCCCCCGCTCCATCTCAGTTTCATTAAGTTGGTTGGAGGGCTTAGAATTTTCCTGTTATTTCTCTTCCCACAGGTTTAGTCCCACAAAACTAGCCCCTACTTCAGGTACCAAGCATAAGCCCCAGGCTGTAGCCTGTGCTTCTGACCAACTAGGACTTTAAATCAGGATACCCTTGACCCTCCTCCCCGGGTTCGATTAATTTGCTGGAGCAGCTCACACATTTCAGGGAAAACTTTACTTACATTTACTGGTTTATAATAAAAGATATTACAACAGATACAGAGGAACAGCCAGATAGAAAAAATGCATAGGGCCAGGGAGCTTCCATGCCCTCTCGGTGCACACTGCCCTCCAGGACGCTCCACGTGTTCAGCGATCCAGAAACTCCCTGAACTTAGTCCTTGGGGTTTTTATGGAGGCTTTATTATGTAGACATGATTGATTACATCGTTGGCCATTGGTGATCAAGTCAACCTTCAGCTCCTCTTCCCTCTCTGGAGGTGTCAGGGTTGGGGTAGGACTGAAAGTTCCAGCCCTCTAATCACATGGTTGGCTTCCCTGGCAACCAGCCCTTATCCTGAGGCTATCCAGGAGCCCCCAGCCCTCAGTCATCTCACTAGCATGTAAGAAGATAACACTTTGGAAAGCTTAAGGATTTTAGGAACTGTATGCTTATTAGATCACAATATTATATTCCCACATAGAGAACTGCTGTGTCCCTAGATTTATCATGTGCTACTTCTAATTTCTCCACGTAGGACTTTCTGATAGGATTGATTCCTAGCTATCTCTGACTTTATAGCCCTAGTCCCTGTAATTTTCAGCCCTCTATTCTACATTTTTGTGGGGGAAAGATTACCTAGGTGCCGAGGCAAGAGACTGAAGGCACAAACTGTTTCAATGTAATAAAGAAAATAGTTAAAATAAGAATAGTCATAATACAAATTAGATATAGAGAGGATCATGGACAATTATCAATCATTATTATAAACATTATTAATCATTAGCTTTTAATATTACTCTTTGTTGCATTACTAATATAACCTAGGAATAACCGGCGGGTATAGGGTCAAGTGCTGAAGGGACATTGTGAGAAGTGACCTAGAAGGCAAGAGGTGAGCCCTCTGTCATGCCCACATAAGGGCCGCTTGAGGGCTCCTTGGTCAAGCGGTAACGCCAGTGTCTGGGAAGATACACATTACTTAGCAGACTGTGAAAGGGAGTCTCCTTTCCTTGGAGGAGTCAGGGAACACTCTGCTGCACCAGCTTCTTGTGGAAGGTGGGATATTATCCAGGCCTGCCCGCAGTCATCCGGAGGCCTAAACCCTTCCCTGTGGTGCTGCGCTTCAGTGGTCACTCTCCTTGTCCACTTTCATGTTCCTCCCGTACTCCTGGTTCCTCTTTGAAGTTCGTAGTAGATAGCGGTAGAAGAAATAGTGAAAGTCTGAAAGTCTTTGATCTTTCTTATAAGTGCGTGCTGACATACGCTGCCCTCTCTCTCCCTGCTGCGGCTACCTGAAAGGGAAGGGCCCCCTGTCCTATGATCACGTGACTTGCTTCACCTTATCACTTAGAAGATTCATCCTCCTTACCCTGCCCTGCTTGTCTTGTACGCAGTAAATATCAGCGCGCCCAGCCGTTTGGGGCCACTACCAGTCTCCGTGTCTTGGTGGTAGTGGTCCCCTGGGCCCAGCTATTTTCCCTTTATCTCTTTGTCTTGTGTCTTTATTACAATCTCTCCTCTCCGCACACGGGGAGAACACCCGCTAAGCCCCGTAGGGCTGGACCCTACATGTTTTCCTCTGTTTGAAGGCAGTCCAATGTCCTATCTCCATTCCTTTCAGTTGAATTCAATATATATTTACATCAGATTACTGAGCACTATTTATTATGTCTTAATGATGGGTAAACAATTATGAATGCAATACCATGGACTTTACAATGTAGTTTGGGGACACAGATACTTAAACAGATGATTTTCAAGTTGTTGGTAAGAACTAAGGTGGTGGTATACATAGGGAATAGCCAGTAACTGAACAAACGTCTGTATTAAAGGCAGTCATAAGATACCAAGAAACAAAACAAAACAAAAAAACAAAAAATGAACACTCTTTCTTTGGAGTTTATAGGCAATTTGAGGAGATACTGAATTAGCCCATCAGCAAGGATTGAAAGTTCCAAGCAGCAGAATTTACTTAGTTTATCGTTTACCCACGTCTGGTCAGGACTGAGTATCACAAAGCTCTTAAATTAGGGAAAATGCCCTATGTCTAAATACAATCTCTTTTTCTTTAACCCAAGCTGCTTCTTAGTAAAAGTAGAAGCACAATTTACCGTCACTTATGAATAATTATAAAATCCAAATTGTTCTTTCTGGAGTCCAGAAAGGGACCCTGTGGCTATTGATGTACTGTACATGGTTACAAGTGTGCCTGGAGACTGTCTCAGCTCTTGGGACAACCAGAGTCCCTTGTAAGCAATCTTACTTCACTACAGTGGACCATACAAATATCTTATTTTCTGTGTGCCACAATATGAGAAAAGCTGGAAACCATTTCTTTAGACCATGTGCTTTAACCTTTCTTCAGAACTGGGCTAGTTTTCCAAGCAGTCATTGTTGTATCTTATTAACCCTATTCCAGTTCTTTATGTAATAATGAGCTTTATTTGAAGAATTCTGAAGAGAAGATAGGACTCACAGAAGAAACTAACTTCTTTTGAAGCTAGAGAGAGGATGATTCTTAGGTCTCCAGTGAACAGTTGATTTCCTAAGTAGCTACTTTTGGCCATCAGTAGTTGAGTGCTTGAGTGCCCAGCATAATGCAATTAATACTCTACTTCCAAAACTTTTGTATAGGCATTATGAATAGTGGGCTGTGTGAGTAGCTGGCATACTAGGCAAATGAACCCATAAATATTATGTATTTTAGTATTACTCCTTTATTTGTTTTAACAATAACCAAAAAAGTTAGTCCTCATTATGTGCAAAACATTGGTTAGCTTAAAAAGTTTATTACTGAGAAGATACCTGGTACCTACCCCTCACAGAATATATAGTGTTTTAGAGAAGACAGATAATTAAAGAAGTCATTGCAATGTGGTATGATTGGTGTTATGAAGAACATAAAGAAGAAACACTTACTGAGATTGCAAGACAGTTATATATGGTTACTTAGAGATAAAATTATTAGGACTGAATTGGGTGGCTCTTGTTTCTTTTAGAGTAAAATACAACTTTTGGTATGATTTAGAAGAGTTTCAACTGAATGTTACTTCCTTACTTATTCATCATAACCTGAGTAATATTGCAACTTACAATGCCTCTTATGTAATGTACAGTTTGCCCAAGTAACCTAAAAAACATTGAGACTTTCAATTCGTATTTTTCCCTGACCAGCAGGTAGTCCTAGTTTTAATGTAGTATGCTTTTTACTGGTAGCTTTTAATTGTAGATGTGATTAAATGATGCTACAATTGAGTATCCTCTTATCTTTTGTATTTTTAGGGAAGGTATTCATATAAATCAAGAATTACTGCAAATATCTCCTTCTATCACAGAGCAGTTCATTGAGCTGTTGTGTCAGTTCAACCCAACCCAAGTTATAGAGACTCTGCAAGTTCTTGAGTGCTACCGTCTGGAAGAAACTATTCAGGTAAGACAAACAATGTAGAAGAGACAAGAGTAAACTATTCTTAACATTCTCCGTTTGTCAGATGATCAAAGAAAAGGGGAAAAAATATATAATTTCTTTTTTAAACCTTATAAATTCTTAGTTGAGACACTCTCCTGAAAACAAAAGTCAGATTAACAAAAGAAAAACAAATAGAGGTTTATTGATATGTGCTATACCCATCATATAGGAGAGACCTCAGCTCAAAAGTATCTTTCTCAAGGCAGTGGCTTAGGGGCTTTGCTTAAACAGCATTTTAACAAAGAGCCTTAAATCTTACATAATGACAAGACAGGAGAGAGCAGTTCCAGCCTAGTAAAAAAAGGTGGGAACATGTATGGGAAGATAGTCAGCTGTGTTCCCTGATTCCTCCGGTGCCTGCTGGTACCTTCTATGGGCCAATAAGCAAGTGCTATCTCCAGTTAAGAATGTATGTCCTGCTATCAGGCAGATAGAGGCGGGGGCAAAGGATTCCTCTGCATTTTCATTGTCTTTAACTTAACAATCCTCAGTATTTGGGGGAAATGTATTTTGGTTTTGTTCGGTGCCCCCTTTGACATTTTACTTTTAGAAAGTTTCACATATTAAAAGCCAGGTGAGTAGCTCTGGAGAGATTTGGGTTAGTGATTTTGACATAATAGATTGGCAGAGGGGAGAAAATCATAGATTGGAACAAGTGGAACGGAACGAATTCAGGTACATTGTCCCATATCTTATTGAAACAATCTCTTGGTTGTGAAAATAGGTCAGTTTAGTTAAATAGTTGCATCTCACTTTAGGAGGTGGTGTGGTAAGTGGGTTTCCATCAAAGTCAGTCAGGTATAGGCACATAGGCATTTAATAAAAGTCATTTCTGTAGAAACAAAAAGGAAACAAAAGTTAATGTTCGGAGCAGTCTCTAAGCTTGTCTCTCAGCGTTCCAGAGAACTTTCTGTCCATAAATAAGTTGTTGTGGTGATTCCTCCAAAATTTATATCAAGTTGTCTAGCTTTAGTGTGCAGAGCTTCATGAAAAGCAGTTTTAATTTCAGTGATTCCAAGTCAGAAAAATGGAAGAAAATGTTCAAATATTAGTTTGGAGAGTTCGTCAGATATTGGAGGAAACTAAAAATTCAGGATATAGTCAAATTGCGAGTAAATAATAAAATCTCAAAAACTGTAGTTAGAATCTCATAATGTTTACTGTAGTTTTTTTTTTCTGAAATAGTTGTTTCTCCAGTTACCCCATTTTTACCAAAAATAATCAGAGTAAGTTCAATTGACTTGTAAAATAAGTTTAGTGTCATTATATTTATTATTTACATAATACTATTTTTTATATAAGTACTACAAGATTATTTATATAAGTACTACAAGAGTAGTGATTGGCCATTTAGGCTTTTAAAAAATCTGCTCTGCTGAAAGTTACAAGAAATCTCACAGTAGACCTTTAAAAATCTCTCATCTTCAGGCTGGGAAACGAAGCCGTGGGCTTGCCATCATCAGATTTTACCTGTAGTACCGAGGTATACTGTTTTCTTGAGGCCCCCAAATATTCTGAAGTTCCTGGGCTTCTCAGGAAGTGACATTCTTTACTTACTGCAAGTCCAGGAACCCTGTAAGCACGCCATCTTGACAAGGGACCAGACCAGTTTTTCCAAGGACTTTATTGCCTCCTTAAAGTTAAGCTTAGTTTCTTAAAGCAGTCTGGTTATATCTAAAAATAATGACATCCCAGTCAAAGCCTTGGTAATATAACCCGTGTTTCCAATTTTTCTGCTACAAACAGAGCAAATTCTTACTGAATTCATGAAAATAACTATGTTGCCATAGAATATGAATATTCAGTTTCCAAATTTGGGAAGGATCAGGTATAGAAAAAAGTAAATGTTTTAATTTTGCCACAAAAATATACTTCACCAAATTATTGTAATGCTATGAATAGCCCCCCCAACCCCCGCAACCCCCACCCCAGAAAAAAAAGTTTTCTTAACTCTGGAAAGCAACATATAAAAAGTATCAGCAGTGTTTCAAACAAGTCATAAAAAATTATTTCAGTCCACTGTAATTAATTCTTATTTTTCTTAATGTCAGGTTAGCCATGTTATGAGGCCAGGTTTGTTTGCTTTTTCCATTGGGGTTTGGGAAATTTTTACCCAATTCAGTGGTAATATGGTGTCACAGTTGTCAGAAACCTGTATTCAAGAATGTTTGTTGCACTCTTTTTCATGACCTCCTTGAAGATGCAACACTTTAGAATTTGCAAGGAGATTTCAGAAAAAAAGCATCAAAATAAAGTAATTAACTGTGGACAACATGACTTAAAATGGCTGTGATTAAAGGCATAGTTGTCAAAGATATTTGGTTATTTTCTGTGGCCTACAACAATTTAACATAATAACCCAAAATATGACTGATAACATATACCAAGACATAACCAGATTTCTAGGAATCTCAGAATTTTGGAACACATATTAATAACACTGTATACAAATCCAACTCAAAGAAACATCATTTCTTATGTGACAGTGTTTCCCGTATAATTTAGCACATCAAATGAGCTGGTTTATGATCTCTCTTTTGTATGCCTCAGGGACCCTCTGCAACATCCCAATATTAGGTTGAGGTTAAAAAGACTCAGTTTTAGAATCTGAACTTTGATTTTGAGAAGCCTGTCAAATACGTCAAAGGTTTAAAGGACTGGATCAGAATAGGATCACAGTTCACTGTAAAATAATGATAATTCATAAGTCAAAGACATAATTAAAAGGGAGACTCACATATGACGTTACCTGTGTAAGTTTATACCTACTAAGTGGTAGCCCCTGAGATTGAACCCACATAGTCTGACTCTATAGTGCATGCTCTTAATTGCTGTGATAAACTGCTTCTCCATTTATTTTAGTAAAGTCAGCTTTATAGAAATTGTTATTGATCAGCATGATAGAAATTCTAACCAACTCAATAAGCATAGAAAAAGGAACATAGTAAAAATATTGAAAGGAGACCAAACTCTTGTTTGCAGACACAGATGGCTAGATAGTCCTGTTGTGCCATAAAACTTAATAGACTAAATAGCAATTCAGTAACTTTAGCATATTCATTGCCTTAATTCTCTTCCCTTGTTTTCTCCTGTTTCTAAATGAAAATGTACAGACACACACATTATTTTCTGTAACAGGTTAGTATGTTTCCCTTTTAACATTTATTTTTCAGCTATTACGTATCTCTTTTCCTTTCCTATCAACACTCCTGAAACAGTTGCCTGTATTTTCTTCATCTATCTCCTGAATTGCCCCCACATACTTTTAAAAAATGTTTAATTATGAAATATTTCAAATTTACAGAAATGTGCTGAATATCAACTATGTATATACCCACCAACCAAATTTTACAGTTAACATTTTGCCATACTGGCCTTAGATCTTTGTTATCTTGTTGTCCTTGTTGGTTTATATTAAAAGTAGAGCACCCATTATCTTATTCCCCCCTCTCCCCGAGAGCTCCACCATCCTGAACTGGTGTTTATCTTTCTGATCTATGTTTTGAATTTTTTCTATATGTGTATGTATCTATAAAATACATATTAGTTTTATATGTTTTTAAAATTTGTATTAATATACAGTAGATATTTTATTATAAATTGCTTTTTTTAAACCAATTTTTTTTTTGAGACAGTCTCTCTCTGTCATCTAGGCTGGAGTGCAGTGGCGTGATCTCTGCTCACTGCAACCTCCACCTCGCAGATTCAAGTGATTCTCCTACCTCAGCCTCCCAAGTTGCTGAAATTATAGGCGCGCGCCACCGTGCTGATTTTTGTATTTTTAGTAGAGATGGGATTTCAGCATGTTGCCCAGGCTGGTCTTCAACTGCTGACCTCAAGTGATCCGCCCACCTTGGCCTCCCAAAGTTCTGGGATTACTGGCATGAGCCACTGCATCTGGCCACTTTTACTAAATTAAAAAAAAAATTTTATACATATAGATCTACTTCATTCACTTAATGATCTTATGGTAATCTATCAAATGAATGTGCCAATTTATTTCCCTCTTGGTAAACATTTAGATAGTTTCCAATCTTTTGCTATTATAAACAGCGTTACAGTGTACATCCTTATATATATCTTGTGTGCCCATATGAGGTTTGTCTAAGTAATATTCTTGGAAATGGAATTGTTTAGACAACAAAGTAGTGTAGTTATACTGATATTGCCAAGTTGATTTACAGATTGTTTCTATTCTCATCAGCAGTGTCTGATATTTGCTATTTTTCACATCCTTGCTGATGCCTAGTATTTTTAGTCTTCTTAATTTTTGCCATGGTGGATATTAGTGATTACTCATGACATTAAACATCTTTCCATATGTTTGATGACCACTGGAATTTTCTTTTCTCTGAATTATTTATTCATGTCATTTGCCAATTTTTTCTGTTGAGTTTCTGTGGTTCTCTTACTGAGTTCTAGAAGTTTTTTTCTGATTTCCCAATCTCCAATCCTTTGCTAATTTTATGTGCTGGAGATACTTTCTTCCAATTTATTATGGCACATCATTTAACTTGGCTTTTAGTGACTTCTGTTTTAGTTTACCAGTATTTATGTCTTAAGTGTGTGTGTGTGTGTGTGTGTTTCCTTTCCTATTTTAATGGAATAAAGGATATTCTCTTATATATATAAATTTTATAGTTTAGCTTCTTACATTTAGGCTTTTAATTCATCTGGAGTTAATTTTTGCAAGCTGATCAAAAGAAGGATTTTTATCTTTTCTTCCACATGATGGCTAATGGTTCATGTGGCATTTTATTATCCATTCCTCACTGGTTTTTAATGCCATACTGCCATATACTAAACTCCCAAATATACATGACTCTGTTTGTGGGTTCCATTCTCTTCATTTGATTGTCCTTCCCTATACCCATACCACATATTTTAATTAATACAGCTTTTCAATAGATTTATTATTTGGAAAAAGAATCCTCCCTCTTTATTCTTTTTCTTTAAAATGGTTTGGCTATTTTTAGTGTCCTACATCTCCTAGTATTCCACATTAATTTAGAGATCACATTGTCAAGTTTCTTTAAAAGAAACAAACTCTCTGGAATTTTGATTTATGAATACATTGAATTTATAGACTGATTCAGAGAGAATTGACATCTCTAAAGTGTTGATTCTTCTCTTTCAGGAAAATGTATGCCTTTTAAAACAGCCTTTTCTGCTCTTTGGTGAGGTTTTATAGCTTTTATATAAGGTTCCTGCACATATTAAATTTGTTCATAGTTACTTTATAGTTTTTATTAATATTGTACAAGCAGATTTTTTGAGATGACCTTTTTTTATTGATTGCTGCTGCTTATTAAAATGTTACTAATTTTTGTACATTGTTTTGTATGGAGCAACCAGGCAGAATTCTTTTAAAATTCAATTTCTAGATTATTATGACAATAAGACTAATGGCAGTTTTATTTTAATTCCAATCTTGTAGTTTTTTCTTTCTCTTATCAGATGTCTAGGATCTCTAAGTCACTGGTGAACAGAAGCAGTGATAGTGTGACTGCTAACCTTGTTCCTGATTTAAAAGGGAACATATCTAATATTTTACATTAAGTATGATATTTATCATAGGATTTTGGTAGATAATTTTTATTAAGAAAATGTTATCCCCAGTTTGAGTAAGAGTGTTTTGTTTTTGTCATGAATGGGTGCTGTATTTTGCCAAATGCTTTTTCTGCATTTATTGAGACTATGATGTTTTTTCCTTTGTTCTGTTAAACTGTTATTGTTTGTTGTCTTTTTTCTTCTAATAAACATTTTTTCTAACTTGTTAATCTTTTCAAAAAAGCTACATTGGAGTTTGTGAAATCTCTCTATTGTTTCCCTATTGTTTGCCGTCATTTTCTGTACTTTTTTCCTTTTTTCTCCCTAGCCTAACGGATACTTCTTTTTTACTAATTAGAGATTTTGTTTATTAATTTTTATTAATATTTCACAAGTTGATGTGTAATGTTTTCATTGTCATTTTCAATTTTTTAATAATTATACTTGATCAAGTTCTAGTTTGTATTGTTACTATGTATGTATATACGCTGGCTTTTCTCCAGTGTGTATACCTAATTCAGGTGTGTAACATTTTAAAAATAAATAAATGAAAAAAATGAGTGAATTTGGTCCAGTTAGAACTGCCAAATGAGCTACTATATGACTAGAAAGTCAGTTATTTGCACATTATACTGTAAAGTATCATACTAATAAGGTATAAATTCATTATTATCATATGAATTTTTTTCATCCTCAATGGGATCTTCCCACTCCACAAACAAGATTGGTGAAAAAAAATATTTATCTTTTTTATTTCCTAGATTACTCAGAAGTATCAGCTTCATGAAGTCACTGCTTATCTACTGGAAAAGAAAGGAGATATTCATGGTGCCTTCCTAATAATGTTAGAGGTAACATTTTACTATGTTTCTTTCATCATGTTTCTGTCTATTCCTCTATTCATTCATGAATCCATCTTAATTTCTTATGTTTCAAAGCAAGTTGCAGACAGTAATATATTTTACCCCTGAATATTTTTATCATGCGTAGCATTAACGAGAGTTTAATATTTTTTTGCGGTACTTTATTAAAAGGTAAAATGTACAACAGTAAAAAGAAATGTCATAAATGTACCATTTGATGAGTTTTTGACAAGTATTTTTATGTATATACCCCAATTTGTTTGCCCATTCCTCCTTCAGGGGACAGTTGGGCTGCTTCTACCTTTTGGTTGTTGTGAACAATGCTGCTGTGAACATGAGTGTACAAATACCTTTGAGTTCTTGCTTTTATTTCTTTGGGATATATACCCAGAAGTAGAATTGTTGGATCAAATAGCAATTCTATTTTTAATTTTTTGAGGAATTGCCCTACTGTTTTCCATAGCAGCTATGCCACTTTACATCCCTACCAGCAAAACTCAAGGGTTCCAGTTTCTTCGCATTCTTGCTAACTCTTACTTTCTGTTTTCTTGATTAGTAGTCATCCCGATAGGTGAAGTTTTGTTTTGTTTTGTTTTGTTTTTTAATGTTGTCATGTGGCTAGGAATAGATTAGGGGTATCATATTTATATTTTAAAATGTTCCATATTGGCTTCTTGTTTCTTTCTAGCCATATGATTCTAAAATAAGCCAGGAAGAATCATCCACAGAGGCTTTGTGTAGGCTTTTAATCTCTTTTAATCTGTAAATTACTCCTATACCTCTTTTTTTCTTGCAATTTATTTGTTGACAATACCATGAACCTAGTTTTAAGGAATAAATAAGAGTATTTTTGACATTGATGAGAGGAGAAACAGGAGATCTTTGTGGGGAATGAGGCCATTATTCGTAAAAGAATACAAAGCGAAGAAGTATGGATTGCTGAAAGAGTGCCAGCAGCTTCACTAGGGCTCCACTGTGTAACATATAGGCAGGTCAGGCGAGAAACAACGGCTAGGTCCAGATTTGGACAGATTTTGTTGGACACACTAACGAGTTGTGACTAATCTTCTTATCACATGGGATCAAATAAAGGTTTTTAAGCAAGAAACTGATTTGATGTTTGTTTCATAAAGACTGCTCTGGTGACTGTTGGGGGATGGAAGGCAGGATACAGAGAAGAGGGAGGTAAAACAAAGCAGACAATACTTGGGAGGCCATTGCAATGGTACAGGTATGAGTCTCTGAGAGCTTGAACTGGGTGTGTCAGTGGCAATGGAGATAAGAGGGCAAGATTTGAGAAGTTATTGATCATTTGCATATGGTATGAGGTAACTGAGAGGGAGCAGTTGATGATTTGAGCTTATAAGCTTTTTACTCATAACCCAGTATATTATACCCCTTTTACTCATAACCCAGTATATTAGTCTCTTTTGTGTTACTCTAAAGGAATACTTGAGGCTGGGTAATTTTTAAGGAAAAGAGGTTTATTTGGCTCACAGTTCTGCAGACTATGTTAGCATCTAGCATCTGCTTCTGGTGAGGACCTCAGGAAGCGAGGGTAAAGGAGAGCTGATGTGTCACATGGCACGAGAGGGAGCAAGAATGGGGTTGGGGGAGGAGTGCCATGCTCTTTTAAACATCCAGCTCTTGTGTAAACTAACAGAGGGAGAAGTCGCTCATTACCACAGCGGGGTGCACCAAGCCATTCGTGACAGATCCACTCCCATGACCCCAGACACCTTCCACTGAGTCCCACCTTCCAATGTTGGGAATCACATTTCAACATGAGATTTGGAGGAGTCAGATACCCAAACTATATCACCCAGTATTAATTGGATTCCCTTATCCAAAGCATAGATAAATCCTGATCCTCATTCCTGTGCCTAAAGAATATAAGTGGTGACTGTGGCCGGATGACAGAAGCAGAGTTGGGCAAAATGAGTGCTACTTGATCTTTGGGTCCCTTTTCATACTGCTAGCTACACTGTCTGTAAACACAAGATTTTGCTTCTGACTGACAGTAAAGGACTGTTCTTAATAACCTTGTAGTTTTGAGGGTGTTACCTTTAAAATATGTTAATTCAAGTATTGAGTGGGTAGAACTACAAAGTGTTCCTTTTTAACTCCTATGTTCTTTTTGTCTCCTAGAGACTACAAAGCAAACTTCGGGAGATAACACATCAAGGTGAAAGTAAGTTCTTAAATATAATTACAACATTTTTCATCCATGGACCCCATGTTTTAAAAGATATGTAATAAATTGCATTTATTATGTAATAATTACACTTGTATATATGCATAATTACTGTTTATTCGTTTTAACATGGATCCAAAGAGTTCATAACAGGAAATCATAGAAACCATTGTGGCTTTGTGATGTTAATTTTCAATGGAGTTAAATATACAGAAAATTAGGCACTGTTTGTTGGTTATCTTTATTTTTTTTTTGAGACAGGCTTTCGCTCTATTGCCCAGGATAGAGTGCAGTGGCACAGTCTTGGCTCACTGCAACCTTCGTCTTCCAGACTCAAGCAGTCCTTCTGCCTCACCCTCCCAGGTAGCTGGGACTACAGGCGCATGCCATCACATTGGCTAATTTTTGTATTTTTTGTAGAGATGGGTTTCGCCATATCACCCGGGCTGGTTTCAAGCTCTTGGCTCAAGTGATCTGCACACCTCAGCCTCCAGAGGTGGTGAGATTGCAGACGTAAGCCACCACGCTAGGCTGGTTATCTTTTTGTTAATAAAAGTTTGGTTGTGTTTAAATGAGGTGTATAATAACATCCTAAAAATTAATGTGCCAAACAACAGCAAATCAGAGCTTCTAATTAGTAGGACGTTGAACATACGCAGTGTTTCCAAACTGAATTTATACAGTTTTAACCCAAAGCAGTAAAAGTTGACAGTTTAGTATCTTGAGTGGCTTTGTCCTCAGCAAATATAAAATTTTCATCGTATTCCTTGATATTTCAAAGAAAAATTATTTTAAAAAATTGTGGTGGCGAGGCGTGGTGGCTCACACCTGTAATCCCAGCACTTTAGGAGGCCGAGGCAGGCGGATCACCTGAGGTCAGGAGTTCGAGATCAGCCTGGCCAGCATAGTGAACCCTGTCTCTACTAAAAATACAAAAATTAGTCAGGCATGGTGGCACGCACCTGTAGTCTCAGCTACTTGGGAGGCTGCGGCAGGACAATTGCTTGAACCTGGGAGGCAGAGGTTGCAATGAGCCGAGACTGCACCACGGCGGTCCAGCCTGGATGTCATGACAGAGCAAAACTCCATCTCAAAAACAAACAAACAAACAAACAAGTTATGGTAAAATATACCCTAACATAAAATCTACCATTTTTAAATGTACATTTCAGTAGTATTAAGCATATTCGTGTTATTATACAATCATTACCCCCATCCACTTCCAAATTTTTTCCTCTCCCCAAACTGAACATCTGTACCTATTAAGCAACAACTCCCCTGTTCCCCTCTCCTCCTAGCCCCTGGCAAACACCGTTTTACTTTCTTTTTTCACCATTCTTTTTCTGAATTTGATTACTCAAGTATCTCATATGAATGAAATTATATAGTGTTTGTCCTTTTGTGACTTGTTTATTTAGCTTACCATAAGGTTCATAAATGTTGTAGCATGTGTCAGAATTTTCTTCCTTTTTAAGGCTGAATAAAATTCCATTGTATGTATAGACCACGTTTCATTTATTCATTCAGCCTTCAATGGACACTTGGGCCACTTCCACTTTTTGTCTGTTATGACTGATGCCACTATGAGCATGAATGTACAGTATCTCTTCAAGACCTGGCTCTCAGTTCTTTTGGGTATATAACCAGAAGTGGGATTGCTGGATCAAGTATTAACTCTGTTAATTTTTTGAGGAATGACCATACTTTTTTCCCTAGTTGCTGCTTTATTTTACATTCCCACCAACAGTATACAAGGTTTCCAATTTCTCCACATCCTAACATTTATATTCTGTTTTTTTTTATAGTAGCTATCCATATGTGTGTGAGGCAGTATCTAATTATGGATTTGATTTGCATTTCTCTAATGATTAGTGATGATTTTCTCGAATATTTTGGCTATTTATCTACCTTATTTGGAGAAATGTCTATTCAAGCCCTTTACCCATTTTTTAATTGGGTTGTTTGTTTTCATATTCCTTGACATTTTTAAAATAGCCCTCCTGAAGATCAGGGAATCACTTGGTGGGTGATTTTTAGATTATCCTCTTTAACGCACATGTCTTAGAGACTTCTTGGTCCACACATTTCACTAATACATGGTTTCCCTAATTCTCTGTAGATTACTTCCCTATATTTTTGTAGTAAGATCCTAGATGATAGGGTCTATGTTGTTTTATGATCATCAGGTATTATAGTAAATCTTTTTGGAACGTCAGTGAACACTTGATTGACTTTTTATATTGAAAGTTCAACTGGACACTTAATTGCTATTTTTGTACTATCAGTATGTGTTCAGTCAATTTGGTTATGTTTGTTGCATTTTGTGGTAATTTAAAAAATTTAGTGTTATAAGAATAACTTTTTGGTTTTTTTTATTTTTCTTTTTTCTTTTTTTTCTTTTGGAGATGGCATCTCTGTTGCCCAGGCTAGAGTGCAGTGGTGCAATCTTGGCTTACTGCAACCTCCGCCTCCCAGGTTCAAGTGATTTTCCTGCCTCAGCCTCCCGAGTAACTGGGATTATAGGCACGTGCCACCATGCCCCAGCTAATCTTTGTATTTTTAGTAGAGATGGGGTTTTACCATGTTGGCCAGGCTGGCCTCAAACTCCTGACCTCAGGTGATCTACCCGCCTCGTCCTCCCAAAGTGTTGGGATTACAGGTGTGAGCCACTGCGCCCAGCCGAGAATAACTTTTCAAGACAATACATGAAAGACTGAGGGAAAAATTAAGAAGAGCATTCCCCCAAAATCCCTACAGTCATTTGCAGGTGGTATGTCTGCAAAGGCCAGTGTTTTGAATTCTAGTGAAAATAAATTTTCCAGAAATAGTCTTATGCCTGCCATCTACTTTCTTTCTTTTTTTCTTTCTTTCTTTTTTTTTTTTTTTGAAATGGAGTCTCACTCTGTTGCCCAGGCTGGAATGCAGTGGCGCAATCTTGGCTCACTGCAACCTCCACCTCCCAGGTTCAAGTAATTCTTCCTGCCTCAGCCTCCAGAGTAACTGGTATTACAGGCACCCACCACCACACCCAGCTAATCTTTGTATTTTTAGTAGAGACAAGGTTCCACCATCTTGGCCAGGCTGGTCTCAAACTCCTGACCTCAGGGTGATCCACCCACTTCGACCTCCCAAAGTGTTGGGATTACAGGCGTGAGCCACCACAACCGGCCCCATCTACTTTCATATTCCATTTTGATAGTGTGCTTAAGTATTTGGGAGGATTTGCTAATCGTGCTTTTTTCCTATGGGCTATACACAGACTACTAAAACAAGATTCCCCTACTCACTGCACAAAGAACGTTAGTCTCCTGAAGGAGACAGATATGTAAATAAAACCTTATAGTAACAGTAGAATGGTGTGTCATAAAAGGTACATTGAGTGACTAAGATGTGTGGAAAATTATGGAACTATTTGTAACCTATAAATCAGTGAGTTTTGTGGAAGACCTTTGAAGAAAGACTGGAAGGATAAATAGGAGTTTGATAGAAGCAGGAGAAGGACCTTCTAGGCTGAGGAAAACATGAACATGGAAGTGCCTGACTACTAATCAGGGAGTGAAAAAGAATAGGGCAACACCAGAACACGGAGGGTGAGATGAGCCCAAGTCTTTGCTCTGTTGACTTAGTGTCAGATCCTTACTTACATTCTATTTTTCAGAGTTAGGAGTCCTTGGTGGTTTTTATGGAAGGGAATGATCTGTTTGAACTTGTGCTTAAGAGAACCCTAGTGACAGTGTAAAAGAGAAATGAGGGAGGCAAGATTGGGATGTCAAAAGTTCAACTAAGAGACTGCTGCAGTAGCACAGACGAGGTGATGAAAAGCTCCACCAGGGTAAAAGTTGTGGTCATATGCAAGCACGGAAGTAATATCAACACAAATTAGCAAGTTATCTGAATGTGTGGGGTGAAGGAGAGGGAAGCACCAAAGATGAAGATTTATAAACTGGTTGACTTAAAGATGATGATTCCATTAACTTGGTTTGTAAACGGAGGAAGGAGCAGATTTGAAATGAGAAAAATAAGTTGGATTTTGCACATATAAAGTTGAAAGTGCTTGCAGGACATCCATGTGGAGATAAATGTCTTAGGTTCATTAGAAAATTCAACCTGTAGACTTTGAATGGAATAAAGATTGGAGATGTGTATTTGAAAATTACGAACAAAGACATGAGAGTTGAAACATGAATCGCTGAAATCATTGAGACAATGAAGAGAGACCTGAAATAGTATCTTGGGGGGAATGTCTACGTTTAAGAAATAGGCAGAAGAAGAGATAGTATACCAAGAAAGGTGAGTGAGAATCTCTCTAGTAACTATTCCTTAGACAGATGATTGGGGATTTTCCATATTTCTATAGCATATTGAAATGCTAAGTATCATGTGCTTTATCTGTCCCATGAATGTAAAACATTTCTGTGGGAAACTCTTATTTCACAGAATAAACTATTTTTTAATCTACAAAACATTAGTATCAGGTTTTATTAATTATTATATACTAGAAAATGAAGGTGATATAAAGAAGAAAATGTTTAACTTTTCACAAAAGCTCTGAGATTATCAGCAACATATCCCTAAATGATATTTACACTTTTTCTAAATCTAGATACCAAAGAGGATCCCTCATTGAAGGATGTTGAAGATACTATGGTGGAGACCATTGCTCTTTGCCAGAGAAATTCACATAATTTGAACCAGCAGCAACGTGAGGTAGGAGAATGACTGTTTAGGTATTTAAAAGCCTGTACTTGGCCAGACATGGTGGCCCACGCCCGTAATCCCAGCACTTTGGGAGGCTGAGACAGATGGATCACCTGAGGTCAGGAGTTCAAGACCAGCCTGACCAACATGGAGAAACCCCATCTCTACTAAAAATACAAAAAATTAGCCGGGTGTGGTGGTGCATGCCTGTAATCCCAGCTACTTGGAAGGCTGAGGAGGTAGGAGAATCGCTTAAACCCAGGAGGTGGAGGTCGTGGTGAGCTGAGATTGCACCATTGCACTCCAGCCTGGGCAACAAGAGTGAAACTCCGTCTCAAAAAAAAAAAAAATAAAGCCTGTACTTGTCTGAAACTAGGAATCAGTTATGTTTCGGCCCTCTCAGCCACCTGGGCTTAATTCAAGTGGATTTTAATCACTTCTTAGTGTTCCCAGGAGTAGGAGACTCCCAAAGTTATTATAAAGAGTGTGTGGCCTCTTTGTTCTCACCAAAGGCTTTATATTCATGGTTTGGATGTGCTGCAATACTTAAGGTGCGTGAATACTAGATATGCCTGTTCTCTTTGGACTGAAATTTTGTGTATTTCATGTAGTTGTACCAGAGATAGGTCATATTTTATCATCGTCTCTATTCCCTGTGGTGAAAGTGAGCATGAAGAACTGGAGGAAAGCCCTTAAGGGCTGTAGAGAAAGCTGAAGAAAGGTTAAAGAAGGCTGTGGTGTAGTCATTGTCAACCTTGGTTGCACACTACAGTCACCTGGGGAGCTTTGAACAATTCTAGTACTCAAGCTGCACCCCAGATCAATTAAATTAAAGTCTCTGGCAATGAGACCCAGTCACCACCATGTTTTAAAGCTCCCTTCATGATTCCAATGTGCAGCCAGGGTTGGAACCAATGCTATCACAGATCCCAGATGGCACAAAAGAAGAAAACAAAACTGAAGGAGGTATCACTGAACAGCAGGTGCAGGTGGGAGTTACAGCAGTGAAGCAGAAACTAAGGGGGCGAGATGTGATTTGATAGTTAAATTCTGCAGTAGTTTTAAGAAGTAAAGTTGTATCATGATATGGCTTAACTCCTTGCCTGCCCTTCCACGGCTCAGGTCTCTGACTTGGCACTGCCTGGCCTCTCTCTAATGCCTGGGTTTTGAAATGGGGAACAGGTTAATTATATATCTATATTTAGCCATACATGTTACAGTAAAAACAATAAATCATGGCATATTTTCTGTTCTTCTGAGATGAGTAAATTTCTCCTTTAAGTTTTTGTCCAGAATTTTTCAAGGTCGTAAATTATGAAAAGTCTTAGAATGTAAATTGTGTATAACAAGCCCATTTACATAAATGTGATGGTTTTTCTTTATTAAAAGAAACTTTCTGTGAAATGATACATATTTGTGATTTTTTAAAATCATGAAATATAGAAAGTTATGCAGAAAATTGTTTTTTTTGTTTTTTTTAAAATATTTTATTATACTTTAAGTTCTAGGGTACATGTGCACAACGTGCAGGTTTGTTACATATGTATACATGTGCCATGTTGCTGTGCTGCACCCATTAA
>NW_012102377.1:963639-964293 GCF_000951045.1 Mandrillus leucophaeus
TTTATATGCTGGATTACGTTTATTGATTTGTGTATGTTGAACCAGCCTTGCATCCTAGGGATGAAGCCCACTTGATCATGGTGGATAAGCTTTTTTATTTTTTATTTTTTTGAGACGGAGTCTCACTCTGTCACCCAGGCTGGAGTGCAGTGGCCGGATCTCAGCTCACTGCAAGCTGTGCCTCCCGGTTTAGTCCATTCTCCTGCCTCAGCCTCCCAAGTAACTGGGAGTACAGGTGCCCGCCACCTCACCCAGCTAGTTTTTTTGTGTTTTTTTTTAAGTAGAGATGGAGTTTCACTGTGTTAGCCAGGATGGTCTTGATCTCCTGACGTCGTGATCTGCCTGTCTCGGCCTCCCAAAGTGCTGGGATTACAGGCTTGAGCCACCACGCCCGACCTGGATAAGCTTTTTGATGTGCTGCTGGATTCGATTTGCCAGTGTTTTATTGAGGATTTTTGCAACGATTTTCATCAGGGATATTGGTCTAAAATTCTCTTTTTTTGTTGTGTCTCTACCAGGCTTTGGTATCAGGATGATGGCCTCATAAAATGAGTTAGGGAGGATTCCCTCTTTTTCTTTTGATTGGAATAGTTTCAGAAGGAATGATACCAGCTCCTCCTTGTACCTCTGGTAGAATTCGGCTGTGAATCTGTC
>NW_012102377.1:964343-969383 GCF_000951045.1 Mandrillus leucophaeus
TCCCACCAACAGTGTAAAAGTGTTCCTATTTCTCCACATCCTCTCCAGCACCTGTTGTTTCCTGATTTTTTAATGATAACCATTCTAACTGGTGTGAGATGGTATCTCATTGTGGTTTTGATCTGCATTTCTCTGATGGCCAGTGATGATGAGCATTTTTTCATGTGTCTGTTGGCTGCATAAATGTCTTTTGAGAAATGTCTGTTCATATCCTTTGCCCACTTGTTGATGGGGTTGTTTGTTTTTTTCTTGTAAATTCGTTTGAGTTCTTTGTAGATTCTGGATATTAGCTCTTTGTCAGAATGAGTTTTTTTAAAAAATTAAAATATATTCGTCCCATTACTTAGAAATAACCGTCATCATCATTTGGTGAACATAACTAGATATTTTTTGTCTGCCTAGGTTGATATAATTATAGTAAAATTGCATCAAATAATGCTTGCTTTTAAAAATATAGTACTCAAAAAATATGTGTATAGTACTCAGCTTCCCATAGGAAACTTATGTAAAACTAAAGAATGTTCTTAATTGATGCAAAATAATTATACATATTCATGGAGTTAATGTGATATTTTGATACATGCATACAATGTGTAATGATCAAATCAGGTTACTTAGAATATCTGTCACCTCAAACATTTATCATTTCTTTGTGTTGGGAACATTTCGAGTCTTCTAGCGGTTTTGAAACATGCAATACATTATTGTTTACTGTAATCACCCTACTGTTTTGTTGAACATTAGAACTTATTAAAATTCTATCTAATTGTATGCCTGTAGCCATTGACAATCTCTCCTCATCCCCCCACCCATCCTTACCAGTTTCTGGTAACCATTCTACTCTATTCCTCCATGAGATCAACTTTTTTAGCTCCCCACATATAAGTCAGAACATGCGATATTTGTCTTTCTGTGCATGGCTTATTTCACATAACATTATGACCTCCCCTTCCATCCTTGTTGCTACAAGTGTCAGGATTTCATCCTTTTTTATGGCCAAATACTATTCTATTGTGTATATTTACTACATTTTCTTTATCCATGCATCCATTGATTGACACTTAGGTTGATTCCATATTTTGGCTATTGTGAAAAAGTGCTACAGTAAATGGGTGCAAGTGTCCCTTTGATATACTGATTACAATATATTTCCTTTAGATAAATACCCAGTAGTAGGATTGCTGAATTATATTGTAGTTCTGTTTTTAGTTTCTTCAGGAACCCCCATGTTGTTTTCCAAAATGGCTGTACTAATTTACATGTTCACCAACCGTGTATAAGGCTTTCCTTTTCTCCACATCCTCAGCAAGACTCATCTCTGATCTTTTCTATCATTGCTGTTCTAAGAAGTGTGATGTGAATCTCATGGTTACTTTGTTTTACATTTTCTTGATGGTTAGCGATGTTGGAACATATTTTTCATGAACCTGTTGGCCATTTGTATGGCCGACATGTTGATCTTCTTTTGAGAAATGTCTATTCATATCCTTTGCCCACTTTTTAATTGGATTATTTAGTTCTTTTTTGCTATTGAGTTGTTTGAGTTCCTTATATATTCTAAATATTAGTCCCTTGTCAGAAGACTAGTTTGTAAATATTATCTCTCATTGTAAATGTTGTCTCTTCACTCTTTGGATCATTTCCTTGCTGTGCAGGAGTTTTATAGTTTAACATAATGCTACTTGTCTATTTTTTTTGTTTTGTTTTGTTTTCGTTACCTGTGATTTTGAAGTGTTAGCTGTAAAATTTTTGCCTAGCCCAATGTCCTTAAGAATTTCCCCTATATTTTCTTCCAGTAGTTTTATGCATGTGGGCTTTACGTTTAAGTCTTTAATCTATGCTGAGTTAGTTTTATATATTGTGAGAGATTAGAGTCTAGTTTCATTCTTTGCCATATGGATATCCAGTTTACCCAACACCATTTACTGAAGAGGGTGTCTTTTCCCTAATGTATGTTATTGGCTCCTTTGTGAAAAATCAGTCAGCTATAAATATGTGGATTTATTTCTGCGTTCTCTGTTCTATTCCATTGGTCTATGTGTCTGTTTTTATACCAGTACCATGCTGTTTTGGTTATTACAGCTTTGTAATATATTTTGACATCAGGTAGTATGATGCCTACAGATGTATCCTTTTTGTTCAGGATTGCTTTGGCTATTCAGGATCTTTTGTAGTTCCATATGAATTTTAAGATTTTTTTTTTCTATTTCTGTGAAAAATGTTATTGGTATTTTGATAGGGATTGCATTGAATCTACACATTGCATTGGGTAGTATTGTCATTTTAACTTTATTCTTCTGATCCATGAGCATGGGATGTCTTTTTATTTGTGTATATTCAGTTTCTTTCATCAGAGTTTTGTAGTTTTCCTTATAGAGGTCTTTCACCTCCTTGGTTAAATGTATTCCTAGGTATTTTGTTTTATTGTTTGTAGCTCATGTAAATGAGATTGCTTTCTTGAATTCTTTTTCAGATAGTTTGTTATTGGTATGTAGAAATGCTACTGATTGTTGAATGTTGATTTTTGAATGCAGCAACTTCACTGAATTTGTTTATCAGTTCTAACGGTTTCTTGGTGGAGTCTTTAGGTTTTCATATATATGAGATAATGTCACTTTCAAATAAGGACAGTTTGATTTCCTCTTTTCCAATTTGGATGCCTTTTATTTCTTCCTCTTGCCTTATTGCTCTGGCTAGGATTTCTAATACTAGGTTGAATAACAGTGGTAAAAGTGGGCATCATTGTCTCTTTCAAGTTCATAGAAAAAAGGCTTTCAGCTTTTTCCTATTTGGTATGATGTTAGTTGTGGGTTTGTTATATATGGCCTTTATTATGTTAAGGTGTGTTCTTTCTCTGCCTAATTTATTGAGATTTGTATCATAAAGAGATGTTGAATTTTGTCAAATGTTTTTTCTGCACTGATTGAGATGATCATGTGGTTTTTGTTCTTCATTGTGTTGATGTGATGTATCACATTTATTTATTGACACATGTTGGATCATCCTTGTATTTCTAGGATAAATCACACTTAATCATGATTTATTATAGTTGACTCTTGAACAACACAAAGCATGGGGTGCCAACCCCCTTGCAGTTGAAAATTTGCATATATCTTGGTCCTCCTTCCTCCTTCCCCTTCTCGTATTGATCCATATCTATTGTTCCCATCATTACATCCATGTGTTCCCAATGTTTAGCTCCCATTGTAATTATGTGTACATGTTTATTATACATTTCCATTTTTATGATATGTATGATACCATGCCAATAAGGAAATTCCCATGGACTCATACTTGCTTCCTAGTGTCGCCTTCACATACCTACTAATTTTAATTAATCACAGTGTTTTACCTAATTAAGGGTTATAACACATTCTTTTCTCTGTCTATAATTTCCATAGTTGTGTAACCTTTATTTAGGTAGATCATACCAGTCTTTTTGTTGTGATTTTTTTATTCCTAAATTTTTATTTTTATTCATCTTTTGATTGGCAGCCTGTATTTGGACTTTTTTTGTTGTTTTTCATTTAACTTGCTCTTTTTTCCCCCCAACTTTTATTTTAGAATCAGAGAGTACATGACTTTTTGTTGTGTCTCTGCCAGGTTTTGATATGAGAATGGTACTGGCCTTTGTTACCTAGATATATTGCATGGTATTGAGGTTTAGAGTATGAATGAATAATCTGTCTCCAAGGTGGTAAGCATAGTACCCGATGTGTAGTTTTTATTCAACTCTTATCCCCCTTCTTCCTTCTTATATTCCCCAGTGTCTATTGTTCTCATTTTTATGACCATATGCCCAGTGTTTAGCTCCCACTTATAAATGAAAACACATGGTGTTTGGTTTTCAGTTTCTGCCATTAGTTTGCTTAGGATAATGGCCTCCAGCTCCATTTATGTTGCTGCAAAGGACGTGATTTCATTCTTTTTATGGCTGCATAGTATTGCACGGTGTATATGTAACACCTTTTCTTTTTTTAAAATTTATGTTCTAGGGTACATGTGCACAACGTGCAGGTTTGTTACATATGTATACATGTGCCATGTTGCTGTGCTGCACCCATTAACTTGTCGTTTACATTGAGTATATCTCCTAATGCTATCCCTCCCCACGGCCCCCACCCCACAACAGGTCCCAGTGTGTGATGTTCCCCTTGCTGTGTACAAGTGTTCTCATTGTTCATTTCCCACCTATGAGTGAGAACATGCAGTGTTTGGTTTTCTGTTCTTGCGATAGTTTGCTGAGAATGATGGTTTCCAGCTGCATCCACGCCCCTACAAAGGACACGAACTCATCCTTTTTTATGACTGCATAGTATTCCATGGTGTATATGTGCCACATTTTCTTAATCCAGTCTATCACTGATGGACATTTGGGTTGATTCCAAGTCTTTGCTATTGTGAATAGTGCCGCAATAAACATACATGTGCATGTGTCTTTATAGCAGCATGATTTATAATCCTTTGGGTATATACCCAGTAATGGGATAGCTGGGCCAAATGGTGTATCAATGGTATATAGCATAGTTCTAGATCCTTGAGGAATCACCACACTGTCTTCCACAATGGTTGAACTAGTTTACAGTCCCACCAACAGTGTAAGTGTTCGTATTTCTCCACATCCTCTCCAGCATCTGTTGTTTCCTGACTTTTTAATGGTTGCCATTCTAACTGGTGTAAGATGGTATCTCATTGTGGTTTTGGTTTCCATTTCTCTGATGGCTAGTGATGATGAGCATTTTTTTATGTGTCTGTTGGCTGCATAAATGTCTTCTTTTGAGAAGTGTCTGTTCATATCCTTTGCCCACTTTTTGGTGGGGTTATTTTTTTCTTGTAAATTTGTTTGAGTTCCTTTTAGATTCTGGATATTAGCCCTTTATCAGATGAGTAGATTGCAAAAATTTTATCCCATTCTGTAGTTTGCCTATTCACTCTGATGGTAGTCTGTTTTGCTGTGCAGAAGCTCTTTAGTTTAATTAGATCCCATTTGTCAATTTTGGCTTTTGTTGCCATTGCTTTTGGTGTTTTAGACATGAAGTC
>NW_012102377.1:973188-1033198 GCF_000951045.1 Mandrillus leucophaeus
CCCTTAACATTTTTTCCTTCATTTCAACTTTGGTGAATGTGACAATTATGTGTCTTGCAGTTGCTCTTCTCAAGGAGTATCTTTGTGGCATTCTCTGTATTTCCTGAATTTGAATGTTGGCCTACCTTGCTAGGTTGAGGAAGTTCTCCTGGATAATATCCTGCAGAGTGTTTTCCAGCTTGGTTCCATTCTGCCTGTCACTTTCAGGTACACCAATCAGACATAGATTCGGTCTTTTCACATAGTCCCATATTTCTTGGAGGCTTTGTTTATTTTTTTTTTTACTCTTTTTTCTCTAAACTTCTCCTCTCGCTTCATTTCTTTCATTTGATCTTCAGTCACTGATACCCTTTCTTCCAGTTGATCGAGTTGGTTACTGAAGCTTGTGCATTTGTCACGTAGTTCTCATGTCATGGTTTTCAGCTCTATCAGTTCATTTAAGGACTTCTCTACATTGGTTATTCTAGTTAGCTGTTTGTCAAATCTTTTTTCAAGGTTTTTAGCTTCTTTGAGATGGGTTCAGACTTCCTCCTTTAGCTCGGAGAAGTCTGATCGTCTGAAGCCTTCTTCTCTCAACTCGTCAAAGTCATTCTCTGTCCAGCTTTGTTCCATTGCTAGCGAGGAGCTGCATTCCTTTGGAGGAGGAGAGGTGTTCTAATTTTTAGAATTTTCAGCTTTTCTGCACTGCTTTTTCCCCATCTTTGTGGTTTTATCTGCCTTTGGTCTTTGATGATGGTGATGTACAGATGGGGTTTTAGTGTGGATGTCCTTTCTGTTTGTTAGTTTTCCTTCTAATAGTCAGGACCCTCAGCTGCAGGTCTGTTGGAGTTTGGTGGAGGTCCACTCCAGACCCTGTTTGCCTGGGTATCAGCAGCAGAGGCTGCAAAAGAGTGAATATTGCTGAACAGCAATTGTTGCTGCCTGATTGTTCCTCTGGAAGCTTCGTCTCAGAGGGGTGCCCAGCCATGTGAGGTGTGAAGTGTCAGTCTGCCCCTAGGTGGGGGGTGTCTCCCAATTAGGCTACTCGGGGGTCAGGGACCCACTTGAGCAGGCAGTCTGTCCATTCTCAGATCTCAAACTCCATGCTAGGAGAATAACTACGCTCTTCAAAGCTGTCAGACAGGGACATTTAAATCTGCAGTGGTTTCTGCTTCCTTTTGTTTGGGTATGCCCTGTCCCCCAGAGGTAGAGTCTACAGAGGCAGGCAGGCCTCCTTGAGGTATGATGGGCTCCATCCAGTTCGAGCTTCCCAGTGCTTTGTTTACCTACTCAAGCCTCAGCAATGGTGGGCACCCCTCCCCCAGCCTCGCTGCCGCCTTGCAGTTCGATCTCAGACTGCTGTGCTAGCAATGAGGGAGGCTCCATGGGCGTGGGACCCTCTGAGCCAGGTAAGGGATACAGTCTCCTGGTGTGCCATTTGCTAAGACCCTTGGCAAAGCACAGTATTAAGGTGGGAGTGACCTGATTTTCCAGGTGTTGTGTGTCGGTTTCCCTTGGCTAGGAAAGAGAATTCCCTTCCCCCTTGTGCTTCCCAGGTGAGGCAATGCCTTGCCCTGCTTCGACTCTCACTCGGTGGACTGCACCCACTGTCCTGCACCCGCTGTCCGACATGCCCCAGTGAGATGAACCCAGTACCTCAGTTGGAAATGCAGAAATCACCTGTCTTCTGTGTCACTCACACTGGGAGCTGGAGGCTGGAGCTGTTCCTATTCGGCCATCTTGGAACTGCCATCCAACACATTTTCTTTATCCAGTCCACTGTTGATGGGCACCTGGTTGAGTCCATGTCTTTGCTATTGTGAATAATGCTGCAGTCGACATACAGGTACATGTATCTTTTTGATAGAATGATTTCTTTTCCTTTGGGTATATTACAAATGGTGGAATTGCTGGTCAAATGGTAGTTCAACTCTCAGTTCTTTTGAGAAGTCTCCAAACTGCTTTCCACAGTAGTTGAACTAATTTACATTCCTACCAATAGTATACGTAAGTGTTCCCTTTTCTCTGCAGCGTTGCGAATGTCCGCTATTTTTTGACTTTTTAACAAAAGCCATTCTCACTGGTGTGAGATGGTGTCTTATTGATTTGCATTTCTCTGATGATTAGTGATGCATTGCATTTTATGTTTATTGGCCATTTGCATGTCTTTTTTTAAGAAGTGTCTGTTAATGTCCTCTACCCACTTTGTAATGGAGTTGTTTTTTGCTTGTTGATATAAGTTCATTATAGATTCTAGATACTAGACATTTGTCAGATGCATAGTTTGTGAATATTTCCTCTCATTCTCTAGGTTGTATGTTTAGTCCATTGATAGTTTCTCTTGCTGTGCAGAAGCTCTTTAGTTTAATTAGGTCTCGTTTTTCAATTGTTATTTTTGTTGCAGTTTCTTTTGAGGACTTAGCTATAAATTCTTTACCAAGGCTGATATTGAGAAGAATATTTCCTAGGTTTTCTTTTAAGAGTTTTATACTCTGAGGTCTTACATTCAAGTCTAATCCATCTTAAGTTGATTTTTATATATAGTGATACTTAGTTCCCCAGTTTCATTCTTCTGCGTATGGATAGCCAACTATCCTAGCACCCTTTATTGAACAGGGAGTCTTTTTCTCATTGCTTATCTTTTTTTTGGTCAACTTTTTCAAAGCTCAGATGCTTGTGGGTGTGGGTCAGCTTTTGAATATGTTGCTGGATTTGGTTTGCTAGTATTTTGTTGAGGACCTTTGCATGTATGTTCTTCAGGAGTATTAGCCTGATGTTTTCTTTCCTCTTTTTTTTTTTAATATTGTGTCTCTGCCAGGTTTTGGTATCAAAATGATGCTGGCCTCATAGAATAAATTAGGGAGGAGTCTCTCATCCTTGCTTTTTTGAAATAATTTCAGTAGAATTGGTGCCAGGTTTTTTTTTTTAATATGTCTGGTAGAATTTGGCTGTGAATCCGTCTGGTCCTGGCCTTTTTCTTGTTGGTAGGCTTTTTATTACTGCTTCAATTTCAGAACTTGTTATATTGATTTGTTCAGGGTTTCAGTTTCTTTCTGGTTCCATCTTGGAAGGTTGTATGTTTCCAGGAATTTATCCATTTCTTCTAGGTTTTCTAGTTTGTGTGTATAGAGGTGTTTATAATAGTCTCTGAGGGTTTTCTTTTTTTTAATATTTCTGGGGGTCAATGTTATGTCCCATTGTCATTTCTGACTGCGTTTATTTGGATCTTCTCTCCTTTTCCTTCCTTCCATCCATCCTTCTGTCCATCCATCCATCCTCCCTCCCTCCCTCCTTCTCTTCTTCCCTCTTTCCTTCCTTCTTTTCTTTGTTTTTTTTTTTTTGGCAGTGTCTTGCTCTGTCACCCAGGCTGGAGAGCAGTGATATGATCTACTTCCCAGGCTCAAGCAATCCTCCCACCTCAGTTTCCCAAATAGAGTAGCTGGGTACTACAGGCACATACCACCACACCCTGCTAACTTTTGTGTTTTTGTAGAAACACGGTCTCCCAATGTTGCCCAGGCTTGTTTTGAACTCCTGGACTCAAGCAGTCTCCCCACCTCAGCCTCCCAAAGCTGGGATTACAGTTGTGAGCCATCGCACCTGGCCTCTCTTTTTTCTACTAGCAATCTTATTTATTCTTTCAAAGAATCATCTTTTGGTTTCATTAGTCTTTTATATGCTTTTTCTTGTCTCAATTGTATTCAGTTCAACTCTGATTTTGGTTGTTTCTTCTGCTGGCTTTGGGGTTGATTGGCTCTTGTTTTTCTAGTTCCTCTTGGTGCGATGTTAGGTTGTTAATTTGAGATCTTTCTAACTTTTCAATGTGGGCATTTAGCACTATAAACTTTCCTCTTAACGCTGCTTTATCTGTGTCCCAGAGATTCTGGTATGTTGTATTTTTGTTTTCATTGGTTTCAAAGAATTTCTTGATTTCTGCATTAATTTCGTTGTTTTTACCCAAAAGTCATCCAGTTGTTTAATTTTCATTTAATTGCATGGTTTTGAGAGATCTTCTTAGTACTGATTTCTGTTTTTTTTTTATATATTGTGGTCTGAGAGTGTGGTTGGTATGATTTTCATTTTTTTGAATTTGTTGAGTATTGTTTTATAGCCAATCATGTGGTTGATTTTAGAGTGTGTGCCAGGTAGAGTTGGGAAGAATGCATAGTCTGTTATTATTGGGTGGAATGTTCTGCAGATGTCACTTAGATCCATTTGGTCAGGTATCACATTCAGGTCCTGAGTATCTTTGCTAGTTGTCTGCCTTGATGATCTGTCAGATACTATTAGTGGAGTATTGAAGTCTCCCACTATTATTGTGTGGTTATCTAAGTCTCTTCATAGGTTTCTAAGAACTTGTATTATATATCTGGTGCTCCATTGTTGGGTGCGTACATATTAGGATACTTAAGTCTTCTTGTTGAATCGAGCCCTTTATCCTTATTTAATGCCTTTATTTGTCTTTTTTTGTTCTTTGTTGTTTTAAAGTCTCTTTTGTCTGAAATTAGAATAGCAACCCCTGCTGTTTTTTGTTTTTTTTGTTTGCTTGGTAGATTTTTCTCCATCCATTTTCTTTGAGTCTATGAGTGTCATTGCATGTAAAATGGATCTCTTGGAAGACAGCATACCATTGAATCTTGCTGCTTTATCCAGCTTACCACTCTGTGCCTTTTAAGGGCAGCATTTAGCCTGTTTATGTTCAAGAATAATGTTGTTATGTGCAGATTTGATCCTGTCATCATTTTGTTAGTTGGTTGTTGTGCAGACTTCATTGTAGTTGCTTTATGGTGTCAGTGGTCTATGTGCTTAAGTGTGTTTTTTGTGGTGGCCAGTAATAGTCTTTTGTTTCCACGTTTAGCTTAAGGACCTCTTGTAAGACATGTCTGGTGGTAACGAATTTCCTTAGCATTCATTGTCTGAAAATGATTTTATTTCTCCTTTGCTTATGAAGTTTAGTTTGTTTGGATATGAAATTTTGGATTGGAATTTTTTTCTGTAAGAATGCTGAGTATAAGCCCCCAGTCTCTTCTGGTTTGTATGGTTTCTGCAGAAAAGTCCACTGTTTGCCTGATGGGATTCCCTTTGTAGGTGACCTGCCCCTTCTCTCTAGCGGCCTTTAATTTTTTTTTTTCATGTTGACCTTGGAGAATCTGATGACCATGTGTCTTGGTAATGGTTGTCTTGTATAATATCTCACAAAAGTTCTCTGCATTTCCTGAGTTTAAATGTCAGCCTCTCAAGGTCAAGAACCTAGCGAGGTTAGGGAAATTTTTGTGGACAGTATCCTCAAATATGTTGTCCAGGTTGCTTGTCCTCTCTCCCTCTCTTTCAGGAATGCCAAAGGTTTGCTACCTTTACATAATCTCATATTTCCTGGAGATTTTGTTCATTTTTTTTTCTTTTTTTCTTTGCTTTTGTCATTATTTTTTGTTTGAAGAACTCGTCTTCATTTTTTATTTGAAGAACCAGTCTTCAAGCTCTGAGATTCTTTCTTCAGCTTGATCTACTCTGCTGTTAATTGTCCCACTTGTATTATATGATTCTTGTAGTGAGTTTTTCAGCTCTAACAGATCAGTTTGGTTCTTTCTTAAAATGGCTATTTCCTCTTTCAGCTCGTATCATTTTATTAGATTCCTAAGATTCCTTGGATTTGAATTCAACTTTCTCCACATCTCAAACATCTTCATTCCTATCCAAATTCTGAATTCTGTATCTGTCATTTCAGCCATTTCAGCATGGTTAAGATCCATTGCTGGGGAGTTAGTGGGGTTGTTTGCTATTAAGAAGAAACTCTGGCTTTTTGAGTTTCCAGAGTTCGTTCTTATCTGTATAAGCTGGTGTACCTTTAATATTTGAAGTTGCTGTACTTTGGATGGCATTTTTTGCTTTTGTATTCTTTGATGCCTTTGAAGGTTTGACTGTGGTATAATGTGGGGTCAGTCAACGGTCTTCATTTCTGGAAGATTTCAGGGGGCCAAGGCTCAGCTCAACACTACTGGGCAGCTTGTTCTAACCCTTAGCGGCTGAGACCAGACCTATGGCTTTGTGCTCTGGCCCCTCGAACTTACGTACTTGCTGCATTGGAGGAGCTAAAATGTTTCTGGTCAGCTGGTAACAATGCTGCAGTGGGGGATGCCAGCTAAAGCACTTTGTTGAGGCAGTGGCTGTGGAGTCCATCCTTGTGTGTGTGTGTGCCAGCAGCAACAGTGGCATGATGGGTGCACATGCTTGTGCCAGGATGGACAGCAGTGATTTGGGGTGCACTGCACACCAGCAGGGGTGGGTGGCAGAATCTTCATGGGGGCAGGGCAGCAGTGGGTTCATTTTTTTTTTTTTTTGAGACTGAGTCCCGCTCTTCTTGCCCAGGCTGGAGTGCAATGGCACAATCTTGGCTCACTGCAACCTCCGCCTCCTGGTTACAAGTAATTCTCCTACCTCAGCCTCCCAAGTAGCTGGGATTACAGGCACCTGCCACCATGCCCGGCTAATTTTTTTGTATTTTTAGTAGAGATGGGGTTTCACCATGTTGCCCAGGCTAGTCTTGAGTTCCTGACCTCACGTGATCTGCCTGCCTCGGCTTCCCAAAGTGCTGGGATTGCAGGCTTGAGCCACCATGCCTGGCCATTCAGTTTTATAATGAATATTTTTCCTAAGGCTTAGGGAGAACACAGAATTTAGAGTCAGGTAATTGACTGGCTGTGTGGTCTTTGAAAAATTGCTTAACTTCAGTGAGCCTCAATTTCATATCTCTGGTGAATATAATACCTACTGTATAAGGTTATTATGAGATTGAAATGCAAAAATGTTAAATGTAAAGCATTTAGTGTAGTGATTAATGTAATATGACTAAATGATAGATTTTTTTTAAATCTCTTGACATGGTTGATCATGTTAACTGATACAGTTTTAACTTCTATTTTCTGGTCCGTGATGACTTGGGAAATATAAGATAATGCTTGATGTGGAAAAAACTTTGGATAACCTTTACTCATATTTCTTGCTTGACATAGCTAAAGAAAATTGAGTGGGGGACAGCTGGCGGGTGTGTTTTTTTCTTTATGCAGCAATAGGGTTATTTTAAACTTTGTCAGTGATAAATTTTTAATAGAGTAGATAAGAATCTAGCAGGAGGCTCTTTCCTGGCTTCTTTGAACCTGCCCTCCCCTGAGGCAAGTCAGATTGCAGTTCCAAGGCCTAGACTTACTTAACTTTGGCCTCCTTATGTTTCCCAAGGCTTCATGATAAAGATGCCTGTTCTAGCTGTGGTTTCTGCTTTGTATTGTCTCTCTTTTTTTTGCCCCAAATATTTCCATTTTTATTTTTCTTATTTTTACAAACAAATGGTATGTGAGAAGTACATTTCAACCTGTAAAACATTATGGTGATGTTAGTTATTCTTTTGTTTTTCATTGTTTTCTTTGACCAATGAAAAAATGAAATCTGTTTTTCTTTGATTTTCTCTGACATTATAGGCACTTTGGTTTCCATTATTGGAGGCAATGATGGCTCCTCAGAAGCTGTCCAGTTCAGCCATTCCTCATCTACACTCTGAAGGTAAGTTCTTCAGAATTCAAATGACTGAGTCCACCTATATCATCAATCCAATATTTGTCTGCAGAAACTATCAGGATAGTATCTTTTTTCCAATAGCATATTCTTATGATTTTCCTTAATGAAACCATACAGTATGGTTGATCTCATCTTTTATATTTCTTTCTGTTGTTCCACTCCTATAATTTATCTTAAATAATGGTAGTCTTTATAACTTGTCAACAGTTAATTTTAAAATCTCAAATAGGCCTTGGTTAGCTAAGTTTCTAAGAAGCTGTATAAATCCACTGTTTTCCACAGACTCACAGGAAAAACTGAAAACTCTTATTTTAAACTAACCTTAATATTAATATTTTGTTATAACAGCTCTGAAATCTTTGACCATGCAAGTTTTAAATAGCATGGCAGCATTTATTGCCCTTCCATCAATCTTGCAAAGAATTTTACAGGTGAGTTAAAAGGGGTGAATATTAAATATTGATTGATTACAACTAACATTTTAGTGATAATAGTCAATTGGGCTAATGTGTAAAGGATCTCAAGCATAATGCAGCTAATTTTTGGCAATAGCTAAATATGTAAATATCTAACTTCTGACCCTCATTCTTGAATCTTTTCTGTCATTTTATTGGTGTGACTTTGCCTGACATAAGCTGGTGACCTTCAGTTAGGGCATGCAGCCTTCAGATATTCCCTGTTGCCTTGGGATATAGATATACAAGTTTCCTATTGGTTTGATAACTGGGAGGCAGTTATCATTTCTTTCCAGCTGATTATAATTTTTAGATTCAAAAAAGAATCTAAAAATTAATACAGGAATTTCCTAAGCATTGGTTGTTATTTAGGCTTTCTAACTCATCCTAAAATAATTTTTGTCTTGAATACTCATCCTTGACTCTAAATTCTAGCTGGCTTTGTGTCCAAAGCTTTTGTAGGAAGCATCATTTCAGTTTGTTTCTTTCAGCAAAAAAGCCTGAACCTTCTCAGCTTCATCAAAAGAGAACACTCAGAATACTCCAAGATACATTTTTAGAAAAAAACCTGTGAGCATTCTTGGGGGAACAATAGGAATCATACTCAGAATCCATTTTGTCTTTCCTCACTTTATTCAGTATAGGCATACATGTGCATGCACCCTGCCCCCCCACACACACACACACAAAACAAACCATAATATGATGCCATTAGTCCTTATAATTTTCAAATGATTTTTATTCAATCAAGAGTGTTCCTATCAGTTCTCTTTTAAGACTCACCAAGCTCTCCTTCCCATCTGATATTAAGCTTCTGGGGTTTTTCTGATAAAGAAGACTACATCCTGTAGTCTTTGTCATCACATGGTATACTATCATTTAGAATGCTTTTGTTTTTTTGAGACAGTTTCACTCTTGTTGCCTAGGCTGGAGTGCAATGGTGTGATCTTGGCTCACTGCAACCTCCGCCTCCCAGATTCAAGCGATTCTCCTGCCTCAGCCTCCCGAGTAGCTGGGATTAGAGGCATGTACCACCATGCCTGGCTAATTTTGTATTTTTAGTAGAGACAGGATTTCTCCATGTTGGTCAGGCTTGTCTCGATCTCCTGACCTCAGGTGATCTGCCTGCCTCGGCCTCCCAAAGTGCTCGGATTACAGGCGGCAGCCACCGTGCCCAGCCAGAATACATTTTTACATGTATTATTTAATTTGATCTTAACAGTTATCATGTGTTGAATAATTCTTTGATATAGACTGCTTCACATATCCATTTTAAAGCACATTACTTATGAGGTTTCTAATCATATATAAAGTAATGTATCCAAAGGGCAGGAATACTTTTCCAAATAAGTTAGAAGAAATGAAATCGTAAAGCCAAATGGGTTCTCTCTGTGTTATACATTTTGCTTTCCATTGAGCTTTAACCACGTTATGATATGTAAATTATAACAAAAACATGTTTTTCTCTTGACAAAAACATGATTTTTAAAGTTTTTTATATTTCAAGACTTTGGAATCTAGAAGTCTCTTGATATTTGAAAATTTTCACTTTATTTTGAGTTATACCGGCATTCATTATAATTTTTTCTTATCATTTTCTACTTTCAATGGTTGTTAACTCCCACTTATCAGGAAGGTATGCTATTTCTTAAATTCCTCATTTGCATGTTTGTGATTACTGTAATTATGCTACCTTATATTTGTACAGATATTTTTATTTTTCAAAGTGCTTTCACAGATATCATTTCATTTGAAGCCCACAACAATCTCTTGAGGTAGGCAGGGCTACTATAAACATTTCTGTTGAAGAAAGAGGAAACTGAAGTATAGAGAAGTTGAGTTCTTAACCTATCATTAGCGGCAGAACTTGGACCACCCCCTAAGTCTCTCACTTCCTAATTTGTATTCTTTTTTTATTATGTCATGTAAGCTTTTTTTATTTGTTTATGTCCCTGGTCTTTTGAGTTCATTATTAATTAAATATATTAATTGTACATTATGCTGTTTAGATGAAAGGCATAGTTCTGAACCCATAATAGCTCTTATCTGAGAGACAAAAAAATGTTCTGATACAACTATTCATAGGGCTCTATGCAAGTAATAGTGGCCACCTTCAGGATTATCTGCTCTGAATATAGGATAATTGCCATACCTACATTTCTATACTTAATCTGCATAAGAGCAGGAGCAGCCATGGGAAAGTGTCACCCTGCCTCCTGTGTCCAGCTGATTGACTCAGGGTGAGCAAATGGCCTAAACAAGGCCGATCGGTGTGCTTTCCAGGACATTTTAGAACTGAACTTGGAAAAGACCTGTAAGTCTCTCATTAAGTCTCTGGATTACATCAGGTACAAATTTCAGGAGTGGACAGTTCCTGTTTTTCCATTATATGGACTGGAAGAGTGAAAAAGCATAATCTGTAGAGAGAAGGAGACGAATGTAGTAGACTCTAAGAAGAGACACACCAACGGATAAATGTATAAAGAGGATTCAAGGCATAGAGACCGGGAGAGGAGGCGACCTGGAGAGAAAAAGCTGATGCACCTCAGTCCTTCATTGTGACTCTTGAGACTTACTAGCATTCCTCTTTTTGGATCTGTGAAATACCCTAGCATCTTTACAATAATTAACTTTTTTGAGTAAGTTAGATTGAGTTGTATTTATGACTATATATGACCAAAGGAGTACCAATAAAAGTGTATACCTGAAACAGACTAGGGAATTTGGAAAGATTTCCTGGAAGAGGAGATGTCTGATTCTTAAAAGAGTCTAAGGAAATCAAGGAAAGAAAGGAGGTAGGATTTATTGTATATATACAAAGACTTTGAGGTGAAAGCATGATACATTTGGGAAGTTACAAGTTTTTTAAGTGTGCTCAGAACATAGGATAAGAATAAAGAAAAATCACGGAGCTGAAATTTGAGAGATAGGCAGGGACTGTGTCTTTAATTGCTTGGTAATTCATGATAAGGAGTTTGGATTTTATTCTAAAATCAGTTGTCATCAAGATTTTTAGCAGAGGAATGACTCAGACACAAGGGGAGGGGAGTAAAACACAGGGCTGAAAATGAGGATTTGGGGAAAGTCTGCTGATAGGATTCCCTGTGCTCCTCTTCCCCCTTCCAGCAGCCATCAGACGCACTCACTTCCCACGAAGGAGACAGGTTCATTTTCTTGAGACACTGAATGATCTCAGAGAAATAAACCCTAAATAGATTGATGCTTCAAGTTTTCCTCAAGAAAATGGCTGGCTAGCTGTCCTGTCACTCTACATGGAGTTGCATCAGTCAGCAAGCCTCAGTTACACAACCAGACCTTTCATTCAGGTTTAGTATTTCTATTATTAATTACTAGAGCAGTATTAGATTTACAGAGACATTAAACAGAAAATACAGAGAATTCCCTTTTACCCCTTCTCCCTCCCACACGCAGTTTTGCCTACCATTAACGTCTTTGTGTTAGTGTGGTGTATTTGTTACAATTGGTGAATTAATACTGATACATTATAATTATTAACTAAAATCCATAGTTTACATTAGGAATCACCCTTTGTGTTGTACAGTTGTATGGGTTTTGACAAATACGTAGTGTCCTATATCCACCATTACCATATCATATACTGCTCTAAAAGGCCCCTGTACTCCACCTATTCATCCTCCTCCCTACCCTAATCCCCTGGCAACCACTATTTTTTTTTTTTTTGAGACAGAGTCTCACTCTGTCACCCAGGCTGGAGTACAGTGGCGTGATCTCTGCTCACTGCAACCTCCACCTCCCAGGTTCAATAGATTCTCATGCCTCAGCCTCCCAAATGGCTGGGATTACAGGCATACATCACCGCACCCGGCTAATTTTTGTATTTTTAGTAGAGATGGGGTCTTGCCATGCTGACCAGGCTGGTCTTGAACTCCTGGCCTCAAGTGATCTGCCCACCTCTGCCTCCCAAAGTGCTGGGATTACAGGTGCGAGCCACCATGCCCGGCCCACTGATTTTTTTTTTAACTGTCCCTATGGTTTTTACCTCTTCCAGAATGTCATATAGTTGGAATCATAGAGTGCGTCGTCTTTTCATTTTGGCTTTTTTCACTTAGCAATATGCACTTAAAGTTCTTCCATTTCTTTTGGGGGCTCGATAGTTCATTTCATTTTATCTCTGTGTATTCCATTGTATGGATGTTCCACAGTTTTGTCTATCCATATACCTATCAAAGAATATCTTGGTTGCCTTCCGGTTCTGACAAATTTCAGTAAAGCAGCTATGAACATTCATATGCAGGCTTTTTGTGCGGACTTAAGTTTTAGACTCATTTGGGTAGATACCTAGGAATGTGATTGCTGGATTATATAAGACTATGCTTACTTTTGTAAGAAACTGCCAAACTCTCCTCCAAAATGTCTATACCATTTTACATTTCTGCCAGCACTAAATGAATGTTCCTGTTGTTCCATATCTTAGCAGCATGTGGTATTGTCAGTGTTTGGGGTTTTAGACATTCTAGTAGATGTGTAGTAGTCTTATAATCGTTTTAATTTGTAGTTCTCTTACAACATGTGATACTGAGCTTTTATCTGCTTTTTGAAGTGTTTGTTTTCTTGTTGGGTTTTAAGGATTCTTTGTATATTTTGGATAAGGTTCTTTATCACATGTGTGTCTTGCAAATATTTTCTCCCATTCTGTGACTGGTCTTTTAGTTCTCCTAACAGAGTCTTTCACATAGCATAAGTGTTTGCTTTTCATGAAGTCCAATTTATTGACTTTTTCTCCCATGGATCATGCTTTTGGTGTTGTATGTAACAACTCATCACCAAACTCAAGGTTACTCAGATTTTCTCATATGTTTTCTCCTAAAAGTTTTGTATTTTTGCATTTTACATTTAGAGCTATGATCCATTTTGTGTTAATTTTAGGGGAAAACGTTTGGTCAGTGTTGATTCATTTTTCTGCATGTGGATATACACAGTTGGAACTAGTGCCAACACTACTTGTTGAAAGGACTGTCCATTTCTCCATTGAATTGTCTTTGTTTAGTTGACTATACTCACATGGGTCTACTTCTGGGTTTTCTGTTCTTTTACATTGATCTATTTTCTGTTCCTTCACCAATACCAATGCTATCTTGATTACTGTAGTTTTATAATAGGTCTTAAAGTTAGGGAGTGACAATCGTCCAACTTTGCTGTTCTTCATTATCGTGTTGGCCATTCCTTGTCTTTTGCCTCTCTGCTTTAAACTTCAGAAACAGTTTGTTGATATCTACAAAGTAACTTGCTGGAATTTTGATTAGGAATACATTGAACTTATAGCTCAAATGAAGAACTAACATTATAATAATATCAAATCTTTCTGTTCAAGAACATGAAATATTTCTCCATGTATTTAGATCTTCTTTGCTTTCCCTCATTAGAGTTTTTTAGTTTTATTCATACAAACTTTATGTATATTTTATTAGATATCTAAATATTTCTCTTAGGTACTAATATGAAGTGTCTTTTTAATTTTAAATTCTAACTGTTGATTGCTGGCATATTGGAAACCAATTGACTTTTGTATAATTACCTTGTATCCTGTAACTTTGCTACAATCACTTAATTGTTTCAGGTTTTTTTAGACAATCATGTCATCTGCAAACAAAGACAGTTTTATTTCTTCCTTCCCAATCTGTATATATTTTATTTCCTTTTCTTGTCTTATTGCTGTAACTAGAACTTCCAGTACAATGTTGAATAGGAGTGGTGAGAGGGGATATCTTTTCCTTATTTTCTGTCTTAGAAGAAAGACATCTGGTTTCTCACCATTAAGTATGATGTTAGCTGTAAGGTTCTTATAAATGTTGTTTATCAAGTTTAGGAAGTGTCCCTCCCTTTCTTGTTTGCTCACAGTTTGTCTGTCATGAGTGGGCGTTAGATTTTATCAATTACAAATTCTGCATCTACTAATATGATCATGTGATTTTTCTTATTTAGCCTGTTGATGTGATGGATTACAGTAATTTATTTTTCTTGTCTTTTTTTTTTTTCTTTTTTTGTGGAGAACGGGGTGTTGCTGTGTTGCCCAAGCGGGTCTCACCCTGGGCTCAAGCCATCCTCTCGCCTCTGCCTCCGTAAGTACTGGGATTACAGGCATGAACCACTGCACCCAGCCGATTAATTGATTTTTAAATGTTGAACCAGCCTTGCATACCTGGGATAAATCCCACTTGGTTGTTATGTATAATTCTTTTTATACATTACTGGATTCAATTTGCTAATATTTTGTTGAGAATTTTTGCATCTGTTCATATAGTTTCCTCTCTTGTAATGTCTGTGGCTGGTTTTGGTATGAGGGTGATGCTGGCCTCAGAGAATGAGTTAAGAAATGTTCCCTTAGCCGGGCGCGGTGGCTCACGCCTGTAATCCCAGCACTTTGGGAGGCCGAGGCGTGCGGATCATGAGGTCAGGAGATCCAGACCATCCTGACTAACACGACGAAAACCCATCTCTACTAAAAATAAAAAAAAATAAGCCGGGCGTGGTGGCAGACGCCTGTAGTCCCAGCTGCTCAGGAGGCTGAGGCAGGAGAATGGCATGAACCCAGGAGGCAGAGCTTGCAGTGAGCCGAGACTGTGCCACTGCACTCCAGCCTGGGCGACAGAACGAGACTCTGTCTACAAAAAAAAAAAAAAAAAAAAGAAAAGAAATGTTCCACCTGCTTCTGTTTTCTGAAATAGATTGTAGACAGTTTGTATAATTTCTTCCTTAACTGTGTGTTAGAATTCCTCATTATTTTCCTCAGCAGTCCCGGTGTTTAATGCACGTCAAATCCTCTCTACTCTATCTCCTAGAATATTTTAGGAGCTAAGTTTTTTCTTCCTTGCCTTTTCACCCTTACCGCAGCCCCAGTCACACCTGTAAATATAAACTCTTTTTGAGCCCTACCTTCATATTAGCTTACCCCCTAGGCTGTGAGTTTTATAAAAGCAGAGATCATGTCTCCCTTGTTCACTATGTTATCTACAACACCCAGTGCCGTGCCTAAAACATAGTATATGCCCATTAAATATTAGTTGACTCCCTCACCTAATGTCCTTGTATAGTTCTCAACAGTTTACAAATCACTTTAGTATTCATTATCTTCTTTGATCTCTAACTGTGCAAATTAAGCTGGGGATGTAGCAATACCTCATATCTCTCATGAGAAAAGTGCCACTCAGAAAGATCAAATAACTTGTCTTAGTTTATTCAGTTTTGAAATGGGAGCCATTAGAATTAATCCAGGTCTACTAACTTCAAGTTTTAGGGCTTTTCTTCTGTATCTAACACTAATCAAGGCGTTTCTCATGCCCACCTCACTTTATCAGATCCCCACTGAAAAATGTAGGGAACAGCAGTTACTTAGATGCACAATTGCTCAGATACAACTGAAAAAATTAGTTTTTCCAAAAGAAGTGGTCACATGATAACAGGTTCTTACAGATCTTGATCTTCACGTGTTTATTCAGACTGATGCCTGGGACCCAAATTACACCGTCTTTTTTTATGAATATTAGGTGATAACATTTTAAAGACTGTGTTTATGTTGTATACATTCTATCTTCACTCTATGGCAGAAGTAATTTTTAGCTTCTGAGAAGCTGTTTATTACTTTCTCACTGAGGAAAGGCAAACAAATTATAGACTCTCCTGTTTAGGGCATCATTGATATTTTAAAGCAGTGCTCAATTAATAAAGATTTTTATTTTAAACATACACATACATGATACAGTAGGTACCAGAAAGCAATAGGAAAAAAAAAGTGGTCATCACATCTTTTCTAGTGTGTGTCTTGAAAAACACATTTACATGGGTAACCAAGTATGCTCTTCCTTCATAGTTTGCAAACAACTTAAGAGAAACCTCAGCATTTATTCATTGCTGAAGAATCTAGCTGACATCTTTGGAAAATAATTTGAAGAGCTAGTGGTTTGGTGCATGCTGTGCTAGAAGCTTTGAGCTCCCTTTTGCATTCTATAATTTATATGTTGTCGCAACATGAGATTGTTTTCATGATTTTGCTTTTAAATTATGTATATTACAGTGAAATGTACTGACATAAATATAGAAATGACCTATAAAGATTTCTTTTTCCCAAAATTTAACCTTTTAAGACCTCTTTGTTCTCCAAACCACCTTTGTTGTAAACACATGCCAGAGCTCTAGTGTCATAGTGGATCCACATATTATAGTAAATATTTTAATAGAGTTTTCTAATAAGATATTGTACCATCTGTTGATATTTGGCAAATGTGTACTTATTAAGAACTTGACCAAATGTATAATTAAGCATTAACAAGGGTCTATTTTTATGCAAAGAAAATAAAAAGAAAAAATTGTCCAGTGGGTATATGGCTTTGAGTTGTTTTTCTCTGAAGGACTAGTCTGAGATATCTGTATCTTGCCTTTTGTAAATGATTTCCACATATTTGACAGATATCTTTAGCTTAGTGATATGATCCCTAGCTGTGAAATAGAAATTTTTTCTATTAAGCTTAAGTGATTTGTTCAAGCCCAAACTTGTTAATTTGATAATTACTACACATAGTTATTTTGTGCCTTGGATTTCTTCAGCATAACCCTAGCAGTTGAAGAGGCCAAAGAAACCTCTGGCAGACAATCTCATGCTGCTCTAGACAGACTCAAAGCACTGAAAACCAATCTTAGTTAGGAACTGCACGACCTATTCTGCAAGAGCCATCACTAGAACCCAGAAGAGAAAAATAAGCAAATCCTGAGACAATTCTTGTACAGGTTTTTCCTGCTTCCATAGGCCTTTTTGCCTTCTGGACTCACAGTTAACTCTTAACAGTACCAAGACTCCCTAAGAAATAGCCAGACATGTTTCTCATGTTTTCCAGCAATCATTAATTTATTATTTAGTTACCTGTGTTAGAAACCCATATATTCAAGCAAGAAGTAGTTTATTACTTAGTTTATTAGTTTTTGTATCCATACCTGGGAGACCAGTATAGTGTGGTTATTAAAAGCATGATTTCTGAAGTACCTAGATTCAAATCCCATCTTATCTGCTTGATAGTTTTGTGACTTAGAGAAGTTTTTGTAACCTCTTTAAGCCTCAGTTTCTTTACTCACAAAACCTGTTGAAGGAATTTAGTAATGTGGTAAACATAAAGTGCTTAGTACTGTACTTGGCATATGCTACTCACTTAAAATAGCAACTACTTTTATCACAACTGTGTAGCTGGATTCTCCTATTTGGCATGGAAAAGAGTCATTTATGTCATATATAACTTGATATTAGAGAAAAGTAATAGACTTGACTCATGTGTTCACAGTTTTAAAATTATTAGTCTAGCCAAAGGTCAGTGAAGTGAGCACATACATATGCTGATGGGGATAAAAATCCTAAAATAAACTTTGGTAGAGCAATTTGGCAATATATATTGATAGCCATGAAAATGCCCTTTGAGTCTATAGTTTTCTGTCTAGAAATCTCTAAAGAATCAGAGATTCCAGTTGAGATTTGCAGCCACTAGCATTTGATAATAGTGGCTGGAGTTTGGGAAAGGGGAAAAGTGAAATGTTCAAAGCAGAAAATGAATAAAACATGATATTTTCACATAATTTATATTCTGTACCTATTAAGAAATATTTGTAATGTGTCACAAGAGTAGAGAAAAAAAAAGAAATATTTGATGGTATGGAAAAGTGCTCACAATACACCATTGAGTTAAAAATATTTTGTAAAATACTCCAATTTTATACACTAAAAAATATATCCCTCTTTCCCTTCCTTTTCTCACCTCTCCCAGAAACAAGACTAGAGAAATATACATCAGAATATCAACAGTGTTTATCTCTGGTTGGATTTCAGTTTTCGGTGTGGTTTTTGGTTTTTTGTTTTTTTGTTTTTCATTTTTTTGTTTTTTGTTGTGTGTGTGTGTGTGTGTGTGTTTTTTTTGGTACACTTCAGTGTTTCCAAAATGTACATAATAAACAAGTTACTTGGCATACTTCATATGAAATGCAGTGGAGGGAACATTGGATATCTAGGTATCTGTTGTTTATCAGTAGTGACTTTACTGAAAAAAACTTCAAAAAACTGAGAGCTGTTTTCTCAGAACGTGTTTGTCTCCAAAACTGGTGCGATTTAGTTGGTTAGGGGCAGGAGGTGGCTAAATGGGATCACAGGAGGAGTTGCTGGACAGATTCTGGGTATTCCTGAGTACACTGGTTTTAATGTAACAGATAAATAAGAGTGCAAAGAGGGAGAGTTGCTGTTTTATATGAAGGAGAGGAAGCTTCTTGCAGAAACAAAATAAAAGTAAAGTTTAATTAGACTTGCAAGGATTGTTAAGAAAGGGGCTTGGGTAATTTAAATTTTGTTTTTCAAAAATATTTGAGATGATCAGAGGAAGACTATGGTACATTTCCAGTGGAACATTCGTGGAAGAATAAATATTTTGTGACTGTAGAAAAACACTTAAAAGCATTTGGCTTTTTCAGATAACTTAACATTTTAAAGTAATTTTAAAATACAGAATTATAACAGAATTATATTTTTTTCTAATTAGGATCCAGTTTATGGAAAAGGAAAACTTGGAGAAATCCAGGGACTTATTCTGGGAATGTTAGATACCTTTAACTATGAACAAGTAAGTAAGCTACTTGTTACATCTAAGTCTGTCCTAAGGTAGAAAAATGCTATTTTCTTTTCTTTTGTACCTATACTTAAAAAAAAAGTTACCATCTATTTACTGGCAATTAAGTAGACTGAGGTGTATGTGTGTATATTTATTTCAGTTTTTAATTTCTCTCACCAGGCATGGTAGCTCATACCTGTAATGCCAGCACTTTGGAAGACTGAGACAGGAGGATTGCCTGAGGCCAGGAGTTCGAGTCCAGCCCAGGCAACATAGCAAGACTCTGTCTCTACAAAAAATAAAAATAATTAGCTGGGCATGGTGGCATGTGCCTATAATTGTAATTACTCAGGACGATCAATTGAGCCCAGGAGTTGGAGGCTGCAGTGAGCTATGATTGCGCCAGGTGACAGAGCAAGACCCTATCTCTAAAAAAAAAAAAAAAAAAACTCTTGACCTTGATTTGTGTACACACACACACATTTCAGAATGTAGAAATGCGTCTAATTCAAATTTAGTTTAATTCATTCACAATGAAACAAGTATCTTTTTTTTCAAAACGAAAGTATGACAAACTTTCTGGAAAAATAATTTAGTACAAAGCTATACCACATGAAAAGGAAGGGTCAACATGAATATAGAAAATTGCAAAATAAAATTAAATGAGTATTATTTTAAACATTCTGAAACAGATAGTTGTCACTAACCATTGTATTAGTCCGTTTTTATGCTGCTGATAAAGACATACCCAAGGCTGGGCAGTTTACAAAAGAAAGAGGTTTGTTGGACTTACAGTTCCATGTGGCTGGGGAGGCCTCACAATCATGGCAGAAGGTGAAAGGCATATCTCACGTGGCGGCAGATAAGAGAGCTTGTGCAGGGAAACTCCCCCTTATAATACTGTCTGCTCTCATGAAACTTACTTGCTATCATGAGAACAATACAGGAAAGACCTGCCCCCGTGATTCAGTTACCTCCCACCACACGTGGGAATTCAAGATGAGATTTGGGTGGGGACACAGCCAAACCATATCACCATAAATGGTCATTAGTCTTCCCTTAACTCAAAATTGTCTTTAGCTTTAAGTCTCAGTAAGTGCCAGTCTGGTGTACGGGCTTTTTTCTTAGTGTACTGCAAAGTGACTCCTGAAGCCACCTAGGAAAAGTACCATTTAGGTCTGTTGGAGACAACGTCTGCTTTTTTTTAAAGAATCTGTGAGAAGAAAAAGGAAAATCTGGGTGACAGCTTTTCTTAGAATGTTGTAAGAATTGCAGTTTGGCTATGTGTAGCCCAGTGAAGCTTAATACTCCTACAGGCACAGATTCCACGTTAGCAGAAGTAAAGTTGAGTGCAAGGCAGAAAATGTTTACCAATTTTGGAACTATGAAAGAGGAGAAAAACGTGATACTGATTGGAAAGAATGAGACTATTAGAACGAAAAGTTTTGCGTTACAGGTGAAGTTAAAGAGCTAAGCTGTATAGCAAGGAGGGCAGGCAGTACCTAGCTCTATCTTCCCCTTCAGGACTGAGAGAAAAGAACCCAACTACATAGCCAGATGATATATACCAATGTTAAGAATGAGATATGGTTCAAAAACAATACTTTATAAATACATAGAGCCTTAAAATGACTTAATGTGATAGCTGTTAAAATGTCTTTATGTGACTTAATGATAGATGTCGTGGTCTTGAGTAGATGCAAATGACTTCTAAGTGCTGATCAGGAAAATGTTATCTCTCTGCCCAAGGAAGATGAAAATGGAGTAGTGGCCATTAGCTTTACTAGTGAAAAGATATTTGAAACATTACCATGAATGCAGTTTCAATAAAAAATCTGGGATTCAGACTTAGCTGTATTCTTTATTACAACACTCTGAGCCATTCAGAGAGCAGTTATTATATAAATGTAATAAATAGATTTGGGCTTATCTAGTCATTTGAAAGCCATCAATACTGAATTAAACTGCAGAATGGCAGAGCTCACATTTCTCAGTAGAAACTAATGACAGACTTGAGAGTCTCATAATGTATACACTCACCATTACTCTGCACATTGAGGTTAACCGCTTGAATTTGTGAGGTTTTGATTTTTTTTTGTTTAAACAATTTTATCCCTTTATAATGTGTTCCAATTTTAGTTGTTGGTAGTTGAAAACTAAACAAGTGCTATTCACCATCCATCTCCTCTATCTCTTTCATTTTATAACCTTTTGTTTGTTTGTTTTTTGTTTTGTTGTTTCATAGACCCTGCTGGAAACAACAACTAGCCTTCTAAACCAAGATCTCCATTGGTCATTGTGTAACCTGAGAGCTTCGGTCACCAGAGGACTGAATCCCAAACAAGATTACTGCTCTATATGTTTGCAGCAGTACAAGAGACGCCAAGAAATGGCTGATGAAATTATTGTCTTTAGGTAAGAAAGGGAAATAAATGTTACATGTATGGTACACGTACATCTGTGGCATTACCAGGCAAGAATACACATGGATACACAGACAGGCAGTCATTCTAGCAATGAACATGATAGGCAAGTTCCTGCTCTCACAGACCTTACATTCTGCATTGGGGTGGAGGTTGGGGTGCCCAGGCGAGACATAAATACAGAGGAATAAGAGCTTTGGAGAAAAACAGAACGCAGGACAAATGGATAGAAGGATGACGTGTTCAGGACAAGTGCTATTGAATGAGGGATGGCATATCTGAGGACGTGACCTTTGAGCAGAACAAGAGAGGGAGGAGCAAGGGTGCTGAGAGGTGTTTGGATTCTGAGTATCCTTTAAAGGTAGGGATAATTTGCTGGTGTATTAGATGTGGAATATGAGAGAAAAATGAGTCTTTGGTCTGAGCAATTGGGTAAACATGTACCATTGTCTAAGATGAAGAAGATACAAGGAAGTGGGGAAATCAGGAGTTTCGTCTTGCACATGTTAGGTTTGATATGAACTCTTAGACATCAAGTAGGGATGCCAGCTAGACAGTTCTTCAAGTCAGAAATCTGGAGATGTGTTGAGACTGGAAAATTTTAATTTATAAGTTGTCAGCATATGATATTTAAGCTACATTGCAGAGAAGAACCCTAGTGCAGAATGAAGGTGTTGGTCTCAGGAGCAAAGACAGCTCATCTAGAATGTAGGGATAGAGGTAAAAATATGGCCATGGAGCCAAACTTTCTGAGTTCAGATATTGACTCTGCTACATGCCAGCTGTGAGACCTTGGGCAAGTTATTTAACTTCTTTATATTTTAGTTTCCTCATCTGTAAATAGGATAATAGTACCTACCTCCTAGGGTTTTGTGAGGATTGAATGAAATGATTTATATAAGGCACTTGTAACAGTGCCTGGCATGAGTAAGCACTATCTGAGTGTTAGCTCTGCATGAAGATTGGTAGACTTGATGGTTGGAAGAGGAAGTAGTTCTCTTCACACGAAGAGCCCATTCAGGCGAGAAATATTTATTGAGCACCTGCTATATGTGAGCTGCTATTCAAGGGGATAGGATACAGGATGAATGAAACAAAGGATCTACCCTCATGGAGTTTACATTGTAGTGTCAGGGATAGACCATAAGCCAACAAGTGTATATGCCAGATACTGATAACTACCACGGGGGAAAAAAAGGTTAAAGGAGATACAGAATGTTTGGTGGGGGGTGCACATATTTTATATAGGTTGGTCAGGGAAAGGCTTACTGTTAAGGTGACTTATGAACAGACAACTTAAAAATTAATTAATAGAAAAATAATTAATAGTTACATGAATAAAAACAAGCTATGCTATAGAGAAAAAGGAATGTTGGGAGCTACTAATTTATAGAGTAGCCTGGAAAGCCTTCTTGTTTAAATGACATTTGAGGGGATCTACAGGAAGTGGCCATGCAACCTCAGAAGAGAGTACACCAGGCAGAGGAGCCAAGTGCAGAGACCATGAGGCAGGAGAGCCTTGGCATTCTTGAGGAGTAGTGAGTGAGGAGGCTAGCGGCACCTGAGCAGCCAAGGAAGGGGACAGTGAAAGAGACTTCAGAGGAGCAGAGGCCAAATCATGTAGGAGCTGGCCCAAGTCTAACTCATTTTTATAATGAAAGTGAGACTTTTACTCTGAGATGCGAAGCCATTGGATGATTTTGAGGACTGGGGCGGTGACTTGATCTGACCTATGTCTTAAGGATTACTCTGACTGTTGTGTTAAAGGACTAGAGAGATCAAGGGGGAAAGCAGACGGATCAGTTAATATATATATACACACACAAACACACATACACACACAGAGATAGGAAGAAAAAAGAAAAAGAATATAAAGACTATAGAAAAGAAAAGGATTGATTTCTGAAATGTCCAACATTTTAGGTTAGAGAAATGAAGACAAATCAGTGTAGATGGCTGAGAATTATTCTCAGTACTCAGCTTCTGGGAGGCTGATTTGGTTATTTAATGTAATCAGTAGGGAATTTCTTTATATGAATAGTGTAAGGATTTACTACAGCAGTGACATTTTTGTAAATGTTTAATCAAATCACAACCCTTGCCTTGAATTTGGTGATCAGACCATTCATGTTATCAAGCTACTTAAATAGTTACGATTTTTTCCAGTTGCCTTTTTAAATTTTTTTTTTTTTTCTTTTTGAGATGGAATCTCATTCTGTCTGCCAGCCTGGAGCGCAGTGACGCAATCTCAGCTCACTGTAACCTCTGCCTCCTGGGTTCAACCGATTCTCATGCCTCAGCCTTCTGAGTAGCTGGGACTACAGGTGTGTGCCACCACACCTGGCTAATTTTTTGTTTTTTTTGTTTTGTTTTGTTTTTTGTTTTTTTGAGACAGAGTTTTGCTCTTGTCACCCAGGCTGGAGTACAGTGGCACGATCTTGGCTCACTGCAACATCTGCCTCCTGGGTTCAAGCAATTCTTCTGCCTCAGCCTCCCAACTAGCTGGGATTATAGGTACCTGCCAGCACACCCGGCTAATTTTTTGTATTTTTAGTAGAGATGGGGTTTCATCATGTTATCCAGGCTGATCTCAAACTCCTAACCTCAGCCGATCTGCCCGCCTCGGCCTCCCAAAGTGCTGGGATTACAGGCATGAGCCACCATGCCCAGCCCCCCGTTGCATTTTTTTCAGACTATCTGAAAATGCCATCCGATTTCATAGTTTGGTAAATGAACAGAAGTTCAACTCATCCTTTGAGTAGTTTGTAGTCAGAGAACGGTGATTTGTTTGTACTCACAACATAAGTATACAAATATATGAATGTGGATTTTTAAAAAGAGAGGACAGCAGCAAGTACATTCCCTTTCTTGTTTCTTACCCTGTACAGCCATCAGTGCCTTTCTACTTGTTAGATATTTTTATTGCTTCTCAGTACACTTACAAGCTTATGTTTATGGATTTTGTGATAATAAAAAGAACACATTCGTTGCCTTCATTTTGCAGCTGTGGCCATTTGTATCACTCATTCTGCCTTCAAAACAAAGAATGCACCATGGAAATTGAGGGCCAAACAAGATGGACATGCTACAAATGCAGCTCAAGTAACAAAGTAGGAAAACTCAGTGAAAATTCATCTGAAATTAAAAAGGGAAGGATAACCCCATCACAGGTAAGACTTGTTTTCGTGGCAAAATGGAGATGGTCTTTTCTTACCAATGTCATTTGGGCCTGGTTTTCATTTTCTTTGGTTCCCATAGGTCTCAACAAATTTACCTGATGGGTATTGGGTACATGAAGTGTTCTTTTCAGTCCTATTTAGTGTTTGAAGAGCCTCTCCTCTCTACTCAGTACAGAACAAACATGAATTTGAGAGCAACAGATGACATTTTCTGCCTTTAAAAGGCTGAAGATCTAGTTGGACAGATGAGGTGTACACACATGAGCCTGTTTTTAAGACCCTTTGACAGAGTAACAGCCCAGCAAGTACGACTGAATACTTCCAAGTGCCAATGAATACCTACATGATAAGAGTGCAGAATTATGACTTTTAAGTAGGGCTGATGATGGACAAGGTATATGCACATATGCTCTTTCACTGCCTTTGGAGTCTGACTGCTGGACTAGATGATAATTTTATGTATTTTACAGCCTTTTTTTTAAAGCAGGCAGTGGAGCAGAATTTGAACTCTACCACTTGATAGTTTTTAGGAGAACAGAGCTTGACAACACAAGGGGTTCAATGTGGAGAAGTTACTGGGACTGGGACTTGATCATTGTGCTCTACTCAGCTATACTTCCTCTTTGCAGTAGTATCATATTTTCGGCTTCCCGTTCCTTCCTCTGTGCTACCCTATCCTATAGTTGGCCCTCACATCACATAGTGAAAAGTTGGGCTTGTTACTTTTCTCTTTTTGTTTCTTTTTTTTTTTTTTTTTGAGATGGAGTCTCGCTCTGTTGCCCAGGCTGGAGTGCAATGGTGTGATCTCGGCTCATTGCAAGCTCCACCTCCTGGGTTCATGCCATTCTGCCTCAGCCTCCTGAGTAGCTGGGACTACAGGTGCATGCCACCACGCCTTGCTAACTTTTTGTATTTTCAGTAGAGACAGGGTTTCACTGTGTTAGCCAGGATGGTCTCGATTTCCTGACCTCGTGATCTACCTGCCTCGACCTCCCAAAGTTCTGGGATTACAGGCATGAGCCACCGCACCTGGCCTCTCTTTTTGTTTCATCGGCCGTCAGCATTGTATTAGAAGCAAAGCCTGAGAAAACCTCGTGACTAACATCTCTCCAGATAACAATGTAGAATTTCTACTCTCCAGTGGTAGCCTTTCCATTTATACCTTCCTCAAGCTTGTATTGAACAGTGTGATAGGCTCTTGCCTGGTGCCTAGGGATACAATGGTAGACAAGGCAAACATGGTCTTGTCTTGCAGAGTTTACAGTCAATGAAATTATAAAAGGATTTTTAACTAAGTACTCTCAAGTTTTTTCTGACTCCAATTCAGTTCAATTCTAATACTACCTAGAGTTAGAGACTCCATAGTTTAAGGGTTCAGTTCCGTAAGACAGTCCTCACTTTAGATGCCAGTCACAAAGTACTCAGGCTACCTACTTTTGTCTGACTTGGCTGCAAATTCAGTGGTCCCCATGACCCCCTCTCGGGTTCCATAATTCACTAGGATGACTCACAGAACTCAGGAAACACTTTATTTACATTTACCAATTTATTATAAAGGGTGCGACTGAGGAAGAGCCAAATGGAAGAGATGCATAGGGCAAGGTTGGGGAGGGGGATGAGGAGTGGTAGAGATTCCATGCCCTTTCTGGGCCTAGCACCTTCCTAGCACATCAGTATCTACACTAACCCATAAACTCCTCAACCCCACCATTAACAGGTTTTTTTGGAGGTTTCATTATGTAGTCATGCCTGTTTAAATTATTGGCCGTTTATGATTGAGCTCAATCTCCAGCCCCTCTCCCCTCTGCACAGGTTGGGAGATGGGGCTGAAAGTTCCAAACCTGTAACCATTGCTTGGTCTTTCTGACACCCAGCTCCCATGCTGAAGCTACCTAGGGGTCTCCAGTCACCAGTCATCTTATTCTCTTGCAAAAGACACTCTCATCACTCAGGAGATTCCACTTGTTTTAGGAGCTGTATGCCGGAAACCTAAGACAAAGGCCAAATATATGTATTTTTATTATACCGCAAGTACTTACAGATGAACTATGCTGTAAGATAATGAGTAGATATAAAATAGGTATGAGGGATCATGGAAGGCTTCCAAGAAGTGCCATGTTAGCTTCCCTTGAAGGGAAAAAAGAGGAGTAAGCTAGACAAGTTTAAGTACAAGGGTAGACAGCAAGGGGAGTATTGCAGGCAGAGGAAACAATACATGGAATAAACACAGAACTAGAAGGTAAGCAGAATGGAATCAAGAGGGTCAGAGAGAGTGGTATGAGGTGAGGCTTATTAGGCAAGCAGGGACCAAGTTAAGTACTTACGTGTGCCAATACTTATGGCATTATATTTTTTCATTGGTAAGTATAATGTTAACTGTAGAATTTTAGTATGTAACCTTTATATCATGTTTAGGAAATTCCCTTTTATTCCATGTTTTCTTGAGAAATTTTTCATGAATTGGTATAAAATTTTGAAAGCCATTTACACTACATTGGTGGCCCTCTTCCCTTATTCCCCACACCTCCTGCAGCGAAGAAAGGTAATCTGTTTCATTGAATTTCTTCCTTCTCAAGCATCAAGAAAAGGGAAACCATTTTATTTAATTTTATTTTTAAATTTTTTATTTCCATAGTTTTTGAGGAACAGGTGGTTTTTGATTACTTGGAAAAGTTATTTAGTGGTGATTTCTGAGATTTTGGTGCACCCATCAGCCAAGCAGTGTACACTATGCCCAATGTGTATTCTTTTATCCCTCACTTCACTCCAGTCCTTCCCCCCTCCCTGAGTCCCTAAAGTCCATTGCATCCTTCTTATGCTTTGCATTCTCATAGTTTAGCTCCCACTTATAAATGAGAACATAAGATGCTTGGTTTTCCGTTCCTGTGTTACTTCACTTAGAATAATGGTCTCCAACTCCATCCAGGTTGTACAAATGCCATTATTTTGTTGCTTTCTATGACTGAGTAGTATTCCATGGTGTATGTATACCACATTTCTTTATCCACTCCTTGGTTGGTGGGCATTTTAGGTTGGTTCCACATCTTGCAGTTGCAAATTGTGCTGCTATAAACATGCATGTACAAGTGTCTTTTTTGTATAATGACTTCTTTTCCTTTGGGTAGATACCAAGTAATGGAATTGCTGCATCCAATGGTAGTTCTACTTTTAGTTCTTTAAGGAACCTCCATACTGTTTTCCATAATGGTTGTACTCGTTTACATTCCCACCAGCAGTATAAACGTGTTCCCTTTCCACTACATCCATGCCAACATCTAATATTTTTTTATTTTTTAGGGCCATTCTTGCAGGAGTAAAGCGGTGTCTTACTGTGGTTTTAATTTGCATTTCTCTGATAGTTTAGTGATGTTGAGCATTTTTTCACATGTTCAGCCATTTGTATATCTTCTTTTGAGAATTCTCTATTCGTGTCCTTTGCCCACTTTTTGACAGGGTTGTTTTTTTCTTGCTGATTTGTTTGAGTTCCTTATAGATTCTGGATGTTAGTCCTTTGGTGGATGCATAGTTTGTGAATATTTTCTCCCACTCTACGGGTTGTCTGTTTACTCTGCTGATTTTTCTTCGCCTGTGCAGAAGCTTTTTAGTTTAATTAGATTCCATTTATTTATTTGGGCTTTTTTTTTTTGCATTTGCTTTTGGGTTCTTGATCACGAAGTCTTTGCCTAAGCTAATGCCTAGAAGGGTTTTTATGGATTCAGGTCTTAGATTTAAGTCTTTGATGCATCTTGGGTTGACTTTGTATACAGTGAGAGTTGAGGATCCAGTTTCATTCTTTTACATGTGGCTTGCCAATTATCCCAAGCACCTTTTGTTGAATAGGGTGTCCTTCCCCCACTTTATGTTTTTGTATGCTTTGTCAAAGATCAGTTAGCTGTAAGTATTTGGCTTTACACCTGGTTTCTCTGCTCTGTTCCATTGGTCTGCATTCCTATTTTTATACCAGTACCATGTTGTATTGGTAACGATACCCTTGTAGTATAGCGTGAAGTTGGGTAATGTGACGCCTCTAGATTTGTTCTTTTTGCTTAGTATTGCTTTGGCTGTGTGGGCTCTTTTTTGGTTCCATGTGAATTTCAGGATTTTTTTTTTCTAATTCTATTTACAATGATGATGGTATTTTTATGGGAATCACGTTGAATCTGTAGATTGCTTTTGGCAGTATGGTCATTTTCACAATATCGATTCTACCCATCCATGAGCAAAGGTATTTCCATTTGTTTGTGTCATCTATGATTTCTTTCAGCAGTGTTTTGTAGTTTTCCTTGTAGAGGTCTTTCAACTCCTTGGTTGGGTATATTCCTAAGTATTTTATGTATGTATGTATGTATGTATGTATGTATGTATTTATTCTTGCAGCTATTGTAAAACGGATTGAGTTCTTGATTCTCTTGGTTTGTTGTTGGTGTATAGCAGTGCTACTGATTTGGGTATGTTAATTTTGTATCCTAAATCTTTATTGAATTCCTTTATCAGATCTAGGAGCTTATTGGATGGGTCTTTAGGGTTTTCTAGGTATACAATCATGTCATTGGTGAACAGTGATGGTTTGACTTCCTCTTTACTGGTTGAGTGTCCTTTCTTTCTTTCTTTCTCTTGTCTGATTGCTCTGGCCAGGACTTCCAGTACTAAGCTGAATAGATGTAAGTGGGCATCCTTGTATAGAAATCTTGCTATTAATTGTTAAAAAAATAGTATTTGTTAGTCAACAGGCAACTTGATATAAATTCAAAGAAAAATATCTAAGATTTGCTAGATTTCAATAAACAGGGCTTGGAGTTCTTGAGAGTAGGTAATAAGCTAACACATTGTTATGTACCAGAACATTCAAGTTGTTATTCCTTTTAAAACTTCAAAAGCAAGAACATTCTTAGACACTCATTAGGGAGTTTTATATGGTATTGTTCAAAATCAACTGAGTTTTTCCCCACTACTTGGAACTGGTTTTATTTCTTGGTGTTTATTGTTCTCTAGGAAAATGTTTTGTCTTTTGGGGTAAATGTACAAATAATGCCAGGAAGAAGTATGAACAACTTCCAAGTAAGTATTCAGTAAATGATATTTATGTTCACTAGCCATAATTTTCTGTTAACCATTGCACATTGCTTAATTATTTTGAATTCCCACTATACTTGGAGATTCAGTTTACATGCCATTTAATGAAATAGGAACAGTGATATTAATGCCTGTTTTCATTTGTCCGTTTTAAAAGAATATTAGCTTTCTGATATAAATAGGTCATATCAATACTCTGTTACTATAATTAAATATATATTACTATAATTAAACCAAATACTAAAAAATGAGATTTCAGTGTTCAGCAGTAGTGTCATTTCTCAAAAGAGTGTCTTCAACATTAAACTTATAAATTAAATGAAGATTAGTATGTCTCAGGAGTACATAGAGATGATTGATCATCCTAATATAAATGCAGCATTTTGAGGATACTTTTGCCCATTTTCCAATAATCTTGTTATTGTTCTGTAGTACTAAGTGATTCATTACTTCAGCCAGTATTTAATGTTAAGTGATTCATTACTTCAGCCAGTGTTTCATGTATGCCTGCATTGAACCAAACACTATTCCTGGTATGACAATACATTGGTGAATAAAAAAATAACCATAGTTCCCACTATCATATAGCTTGCCATCTAGTAAGGGAACTAGACATAAATAATTAAATAAACAAGCATTATATCAAATATATAGCTTCAAATTGTGATAGGTACATAATTGGCATAAAGGGAAATAGTAGAATATTATAGGGAAAATAACATGAGGGAAACATACTTTAGATAGTTAGGGAATCTTTATATGCAGAGGTAATATTTAAGCCAAGACTTGAAGGCTAAGGTGGTACCAGCCATGTGAAAAACATTTCAGGCAAGAAATTTCAGGCAAGAGAGAACAGCAAGCACAAAGGATCTGAGGAGACAAATGACTTGTTCAAGGAACTGAAAAAAGATCAGCAGCTGGAACATAGTGCCTAAAAGGGAAAATGGCCAGAAATGAGGTTGAAGAAGTGGGTAGACAGGGCCTGGTTAGCCTTAAAGACCCTGGTAAACAGGTAAGCATGCATTATATCAAATATATAGTTTCAAATTGTGATAGGTATTTAATTGACATAAAGGGAAAGAATAGAATATTACAGGGAGAGTAACATGAGGGAAACCTACTTTAGATTAGGAGACAAATAACTTGTTCGATCAAGAGTTTGGTTTTATTCTTAGGAAACACTGAATGGTGATTGCAGTTGTAGAAAATGAATAGATAGCCAGATTTGTATTACCAGCCCAGTTCTCACTTATTTTCCAGAGCTGTGTAACAGTCAGACTTTTGAAGTTCTGTAAATTTGTACATTTCCCTTAGATGCAGAAAAATCTTCATACAGACAGAACTAAGGATGAAAATAATACCAAGAAATTGTTTTTAGTATTTTTATAGAACTAAGGCTTTGATGGAAATATGAGATAAGGACATAAATTCTGTTGTCCAATAAAAAGTGAAAAAAATGCAATTTTACCAGTGATCAAAGAAATGCAAGCTAAATCAACTATACAATACCATTTTTTTTACTTATTAAGCTGGCAAATATTTAAAAATACGTAATTAAACTGAGACACATTAAAAATACATATGCATTTACATTGATAAGGATGTGAGGAGAGAGATACTTTTATGCACTACTAGTGGGAATGCATATTTGTGTAAGTCCACAAGCCCTTGTCTAAGTCACTTTGGCCAGATATGTTTCAGAATTCAGAATTTTTTGGATTTTATAAATGTAACATGAAGACTTTCACTTCAGGACAAGATGCATTTGGAGGGTTTTTTTGGAGGGGGGAGGGGCAAAATATATAAAATAATGGTTCATAAGACATTGGACACCAGGCAGTGAAAGGTAGTGACCCCTGAAAAATAAGAAACAAATGACATAAACCCTAGGATTTCTACCAGATTACTCCCTGGAGAAAGTTTTCACGCCATGACTCAGAGAGGGAGAACCAAGGCAGGGCTTAGTCTCTCTGGGTCAAGGGGACAGAGCTCAGAGTCCAGGAAGGACAAGGTGGCTAGAGTTTGCAGGATGGAGTATTAGGAGAGAGCCATACAGAGGGCTCCATAGATCTGCAGAAGGTAACTTTTGAGTATTCAGTTTAGTACTTACCCACTTACCCACTGTGTGAGGAAACTACTTCAGGTCGAAAAAAAAAGTGTCACCCAAAAGGATTAGACTGAACAATGTCTCAGACTCACAGAGAGCCAGAAATAATGCTTGCTCCCACCAGCCAGCCTGGAAATCTTCATAAATCCCAAGGTAGCACTGAGAGTACTAAGTAAGTTCTTAGCCTCAGTAGTGGGGAAAAAATTAACTTTAAACTAACTGCCACTTTGATCTCACCTAACAAAGCTTAAAAGTAAAAACCTAAAAAGATAAAACTATTTCCAAGTGTTTTAACCACATTGCAGAACAGAGCTTAGCAATGTATAAAGAATTATTAAAATATCCAATACCCAACAAGATAGAATCCACAATGTCTAGTATTTGATCAAAAATTACTAGGCATGCACAGAAGCAGGAATATACAAGCCATGATAATGAGGAAAAAAAAAAACCCATTGAAACTAACACAGAAATGACCCAGATGATAAAATTAGTAGACAAGGACATTTAAAGTTACAATTGTATTCCATATGTTCAAGAAGCTAGAAGAACAATTGCATATGTCAAATGGAAATATGGAAGTTAGAAAGAACCAGCAGAACATCTAGAGATTAAAACTACAATGTCTGAGATGAAGAGTTGTACTAGATAAGATTAATAGCAGAATGGACATTGGAGAAGAAATGATTAGTGAACTTAACAATATAGCAATAGAAACTATGCCAAATCAAACACAGAAAAAAGACTAAACAGAAATGAACAGGGCTTGGTGCAGTGGCTCATGCCTGTAATCCCAGCACTTTGGGAGGCCAAGGCAGGAGGATCACTTGAGCCCAGAAGTTTTAGACCAGTCAGGACAACATGATGAGACCCTGTCTTTACAAAAGTTTTTTAAAAATTAGCCAAGCGTGATGGCACATGCCTGTAGTCCCAGCTGAGGAGCTGAGGCAAGAAGATCACTTGAGACAGAAGGTCAAGGCTGCAGTGAGCTATGATTGTGCCATGAGACTCCAGCCTGGGCACCAAAGCAAGACCCTATCTCAAAAAAGAAAAAAGAAAAAGAAATGAATAGATCATTGGTGAACTGTGGAACAACTTCAAGTGGCCAAATATACATCTAATTGGAATCCTAAAAGAAGTAAGGACACAGAGTAAAAAAAAAAAAAAAAAAAAAAAAAATCTGAAGAGACGTAATAGAGTTCTAATTCCAGTAATGGCAGAGCAGCCTATATTAGATGACTTTTGTGCTAATAATTATAAGGCCTAGGTAAAATATGTAAAAAACATTGTTTAGAGAGCAACTGGAAGCAGGCAGAAACTATAGGGAATGCAAACCTTGAAAGAAGAGAAACAAACTAGATGAGTTTTACATTTAACCAGCTTTTCTAGGGCACTTCTTGGCTTGCCATGGAGCACTGGAGAGAAGAGCTTGAATAGCAAGTCTCATTCTTACTGGGTTGAAGAAACAGAGGTCAAAGTACAAGACTACCAAAGCAGCTCTAAATTGAGGGAGAAAATCTCAGAAAGAAGCATGCCACTGAAGAGGGAGCCCCAAGTTCTCTTTGCAGTTTTCCAAATTGTGTACAGACAGACCATGCTTCCAGAAAGCAGCATCAGGTCCTAAAGAACTAAGCAGAGATTTCAGCAGCTGCCTGGTGCTGAGTTTTGAATGTAAATGTTGCTATGTTACAGGGATTGATAAATACCTCAAATTTTTTGAAACTGCAGAAGGGCTATGGTTGAGGACTAAGGGATTTCTCAGGACTAAGGGCAAAAGCACAATAAATCCTAACAAAGCCAAAGCCCAAACTATCATAGGATCAGTAGGAGGAAGAAGGGAAGTGTAACCTATAATCAAGAGAGAAAGCATCAGTAGAAGCAGACCTATGAATGACCCAGATGCTGGAATTGGCTGTGAAGGACTTTAACATAGAAATTATAACTATGTTAAAGTATTTTGTGGAAAAGATTAGCAGAATGATTGAACACATGGAGAAACCTCAGCACAGAAGTAGAAACTGAAGTAAAACCAAGTGTAAATTGTAGAGCCAAAAAACATACCTAAAGTGAAAATTTTATTAGGTGTCCACAGCATTTTTAACGCTAAGAAAAAAGTTAGTAAATTTGAATACAGTTCAATAGAAATGATAATTGCAACTGAAGCACAAAGGCAAAAATAATTGAAGAAAGTGAAAAAGCTCTCGGTGACCTGTGAAACAATATCTAGAAGTCTATCATATATACAAATTATAGCTATATCTATATTATATAGATATGTATTAATATATGTTAGATATTTATAAATTATAGATATATGTACACTATATATCTGTGATATATATGATAGACAAATATATGAATATATATGTAACAAATATAGAATATATATAAAATTGAATTTCTGGAACATTAGGAGCAAGAGAATGGGAGCTGGGGACATTGGACCTAATAATATCTGAAATTTTCCCGAATTTCATAACAAACAACCCATAGAGTCAAAAACTCAGCAAACCTCTAGCAGAATAAATATAAACAAAACCGTACCCAAACACATCATAGTCATAGTCAAGCTGCTGAAACCAAAGATGAAGAAGAAATCTTAAAAGGAGCCAAAGACAACAATAAGAATGATCACTAATTTCTTATTTTTAAAAAAAGGAGGCCAGAAGACAATAAACTGGCATTGAAAATGCTAAAAAGTAAGTTAATATGGTGCATGTATTATACATGACATTCCTTGCCAAGACCAGCTCAGTCGTGGAGACCATAACCCAGCAGCGCTAGAGGAATTAAAGACACACACACAGAAATACAGCGTGTGGAGTGGGAAATCAGGGGTCTCACAGCCTTCAGAGCTGAGAACCTCAGACAGACATTTACCCACATATTTATTGACAGCACGCCAGTGATAAGCATTGTTTCTATAGATTATAGGTTAACTAAAAGCATTTCCTACAGGAAATAAAGGGATGGGCCAAAATAAAGGGATGGGTCTGGCTAGTCATCTGCAGCAGGAACATGTCCTTAAGGCACAGATCGCTCATGCTATTGTTTGGGGTTTCAGAACACCTTAAGCAGTTTTCCACCCAGGGTGGGCCAAGTGTTCCTTGCCCTCATTCCAGTAAACCCACAACCTTCCAGCATGGTCATCATGGCCATCACGAGCATGTCACAGTGCTGCGGAGATTTTGTTTATGGCCAGTTTTGGGGCCAGTTTATGGCCAGATTTGGGGGCCTGTTCCCAACATGTCCCCCTTATTTGTTTTGCAAAGCGATAAAAGCAAAGGCAGCTTTGCATGGTGAGCTACTTCTCACAGGAGTCAGGATCCACATCTGCAGACTATACAAAGACAAACAACACAGATTAAAAGCACAATCATCGTTGAAATCACAGACCTTCCATGTATTTTTATCCATTTTAATGGATTACTAGCTGCTAATTTGTCTGCAGCTCCTTCAAGCACTCCAGTTCCTGGCATTATGCCTGGGACACTTTAAGTATTTGTTCTTTCAATTTCGTAATATCCAAAGACAAGTTTGTAGAGTGTCCTTCTAGATGCTTTTTTATTCTTTCCTAAATTTTGGTCTTATTAAGAGCTATTCATAGTTTCCACAAATTCTTATGTTTAACTCCTACAACAGGCCATATCATTGGAGGTTGAGGTGCCACTATACCACCATGGTTCCAGATAATAGGAACTCTTGCCGTACTTCTTACCATTTCTACCATCTGACCATTTTGTTCAGACCAGCTGAACACAGTGTGGCCGTGGCACCCAGACTGAGAGGTGCAATTTAAGCTAAACATCCCCTTAGGGGACCAATCAATAATGATTCCATAGGAATCGTTGTGCAGCACTTCTGCCTGTTCTGCAATGCAATCTTCCCAAACAAGTACACTGATGTTTTTCTAACTGGAACCAATCCTGTTTACAAATAGGTTTTTGAGGGTGGTATGCCTCAATTATTGGAGCAGATTTATTATGGTAAATCCTGAGATCAGAAAGCATGTGTAACTGTGTAAAAGTGATTACATCCAGGCATTATTGCCAGCCAAGATTGATAAATATGCCCAATAAGTATAATTGTTCTCTGTGCCAGCCCTTCTTGAAGGAATATTCATGGCAATGGTAATCACCACTATTATAGTTACCATTAAATTACTCATTGTGACTGGTTGTCCCGCTTTCCTCAGGTTTTCTTCCGCCATCTGTGACAGCTTCTTAATCTGTCCCCAAGTAGGTGGCTGTGTTCAACAGGTGTTGCTCTTGACAGTTGGGGTCCTCCTCAGCATCAGTCTTGACATGGCTGCAACCGGGGGGTCCTCGGGTTCCTCCCAGAATCTCTTCCTCGGCATCTGGCTTATGATAAGGTTTCAGGTGTCTTAATGGTATCCAAATCAGCTGTTGATTCGGTCCTGGAGAAACACAAGCATAACCTCTACCCCAAGTTATTATTTTACCTATTTCCCAACTTTTTGTTATCAGATCTCTCCACCAAACCAGTTGTTCTGCTTCTGTCTTTGCAGCTGGTTTCTGTAGATGCTGTTCAGCCGCTGATAGCATCTGGCCTTTAGACAGGCTCAAAAAATTTAAAGTTAATAATGCTAGATTCACTTGCGTATCAGGTGTCCCATAGTACCTGTTTCTCCCCCTTTTTTGTTTTTGTAACTGGTGTTTCAGGGAGAGATTCATTCTTTCCACTATGACTTGTCCTTGAGAATTATATGGGATGCCAGTAATGTGTTTAATATTCTATGTAGAGAAAAATGTAGGTAGAGCTCGGCTAGTATAGCCTGGGACATTATCTGTTTTAATAGAAGCTGGAATGCCCATCACTACAAAACACTGCAAAAGGTGACATTTAACACAGGCAGAAGACTCTCCTGATTGGCATGTAGCCCAAAGTGAGAAAAGGTATCCACACATACATGTACATAAGCTAGTCTCCCAAATGAGGGAACGTGTGTGACATCCATTTGCCAAAGAGAATTAGGTTCCAGTCCTCAAGGATTAAGTCCTCTTGTAAAAGATGAGGAATGCACCGTTTGGCAAGTTGGGCATCGCTGGATGATAGCTTTAGCTTCTTTCCAGGTAATGCTGTATCTGCATTTGAGACCAGAGGCATTAACATGGGTTAAATTGTGAAAGTGTCTAGCATTAGACACTAGCGATCAGCCATTTGATTTCCTGTAGTTCAAGGTCCTGGAAGAGGTGTATGAGCCCTAATGTAAGTGATGTAAAAAGGGTGCATTCTCCTCTTTTAACTGCTGTTTGCAGTTGGGTAAATAAAGTCATCAGTTGTTCATCTGTATGAAATTGTAACTGAGCATTTTCTATTAATGTTGTGAAATGAACCATGTATGAAGAATCAGAAATCACATTAACAAGCATATCAAAAGCAGTCACACCTCAATTACAGCTACAAGCTCCGCCTTTTGAGGTGAAGTATAGGGCGTCTGCAAAATTTTACCTTTTGATCTGGAATAAGAAGCTTTACTGTTAATAGACCCATCTGTAAAAACATTCCCAGCACCTTCAGTTGACTTAAATTTAGTTATTTTAGGGAGAATCCAATTAGTTAATTTCAAAAATTGAAACAGTTTTGTTTTAGGAAAAGGGTTATCAAGAATACCCACAAAGTCAGCTAAATGGGTTTGCCAAGTAAGACTATAAAAGCTTGCTGTATTTGTGCCTTCGTGAGAGGAACAGTAATTTTTCCAGGATCATATCCATGTAATTTAACAACCCGAGTTCTCCCATTTCCTATCATAGTAGCGATTTGATCCAAATAAGGAGTTAGGGTCAGTGAATTTGTATGTGGAAGAAAAAAACATTCTACTAAGCCCTGCTTTTGGGCAATAACACCAGTAGGTAAATGCTGAGTTGGAAAAATTGGCAAATCTAGAGTCTTTTCTGGATCTATTTATTTGAGCTTTATGGACTTGCTTTTTGATTAGCTGCAGCTCTGCCTCAGCTTCTTTTGTTAATTGCCAAGGGCTAGTGAGACTAGGATCTCTTCTAAGGATAGAAAACAGATTACTCATGGCATAGGTAGGAATGCCTGTAGAAGGTCATATCCAGTTAATGTCCCCTAGTAATTTTTGAAAGCCATTTAATGTTTTCAATTGATCCCTACGTATGGTTACTTTCTGTGGCACAATGGTAGTGTTATTTACTAAGGCCCCTAAGTAGGAGTAAGGAGTGGTAGTCTGAATTTTGTCAGGAGCTATAATTAAACCAGTGTGAGAAATCGAATTTTGCAAGTGATCATAACATTGGAGTAATATTTCTCAAGTGGGGGCAGCACAAAGTATATCATCCATATAATGAATAATGTAACACTGTGAACATTTTTTACAAGTAGGTTCAATTGCTTGTCCTACATACCTCTGGCAAATTGTTGGACTGGTTAACACGCCTTGTGGCAACACTTTCCAATGATAACGCTTAGCAGGCTGCAGGTTGTTTACTGCAGGAATTGTAAATGCAAACCTTTCAGTCCTGGTCAGCTAAGGGCATAGTAAAGAAACAGTCTTTTAAATCTATGACTGTTAAAGGCCAGTTTTTCGGAATCATAGCAGGAGAAGGCAGTCCTGGCTGTAATGTCCCCATTGGTTGTATAACTGAATTGATGGCTCTTAAATCAGTTAACATTCTCCATTTACCTGATTTTTTCTTAATTACAAAAACTGGAGAATTCCAAGGGGAAAATGTTGGAGCTATGTGTCCATTTTCTAATTGTTCAGTAACTAATTCCTCTAAAGCCTCCAGTTTCTCTTTTACTTAGTGGCCATTGTTCTGTCCAAATTGGCTTATCTGTTAACCATTTTAAAGGTATAGGTTTTGAAGGCTTAACAATGGCTGCCATCAAAAATGATATCCTAAACCTTGGCAGGAACTTTGTCTTTCCACTTGAAGTAGTTCCTTCAAACCTTGTAGATTTTTTCCTAATCCCATACCAGGGACATACCCCATTTCATGCATTATATGTTGACTTTGAGGGCTATATAATTGTTCTGGAATTAGAACTTGTGCTCCCCATTGTTGTAATCAATCTCTTCCCCATAAACTCATAGGTACAGAAGTTATAATTGGTTGAATAGTCCCAGGTTGTCCATTGGGCCCTTCACAATGCACAATATAACTACTTTGATATCCTTCAGGGGCTTTACCAGCTCCAACTATGTTAAATTGGGCAGATTGAATTGGCCATGTGGACGGCCAGTGTTGTAGAGAAATGATTGAAATGTCCGCTGCTGTATCTACCAAACCTTTAAATTTCTTTCCCTGAATAGTTATTTCACAGCTGGGATGTTCATCAGTAATTTGATTTACCCAATAAGCTGCTTTCTCTTATTTATTTGTGCTTCCAAATCCTCCTGTTCATTTAATTTCACTTTTCCCCATTTCCACATACGGCACAATCAGGAGCTGTGCTATACGCTCTCCTGGCTCTGCTTTCCAGAGAACAGAAGTAGATATAACAATTTGAATTTCCCCATTGTAATCTGAATCAGTGACTCCTGTATGTATTTGCACTCCTTTTAAATTTAAACTAGACCTTCCTAGAAGTAATCCTATCATCCCTGCTGGCAAGGGTCCGCAGACCGCTGTTGGAACTTTTTGTGGGGGTTCCCCAGGCAGAAGACTCACAGCTTTTGCACAGCATAAATCTATTGCGGCACTACCAGCTATGGTGGGAGACAGACATTGTACAGGGGTGAGGGAATGGCCTGAGGTGGAAATGCCCCGGTTTGGAATGGAGCCCGGGACGGCCCCTCATGGCATTTCCCAAAATCAGGTTCCCATCTTTATCAAACTTAGAATGACACTGATCAGTCCAGTGTTTTCCTGTTTTACATTTTGGACATATTTCAGGCTCAGCAGTTTTCTTTTTTTCCTTCAACTGGCAGCGTGACTCGCTGATTTTTTCTACATGCTTTTTTAGTATGACCATGCTTCCCACAGTTAAAACAAGCTCCAGGAAACGGAATATTTCCTTTATCCACTCTCAGTCCTGCCATTGCCTGGGCTAGCAGAGTAGCCTTATGCAGATTACCTCCAATACTGTCACAGGCCTTGATATAATCAACTAAATGTGCTTTCCCTCTAATAGGTCACAGAGCAGCCTGGCAACCAGGATTAACATTGTCAAAAGCTAATAACTGCAACACTATTTCCTGAGCAGCTGAATCTGCAATCACCTTTTTAAGAGACTCCTGTAACCGAGCTATAAAATCTGCATACGGTTCTTTCAGTCCCTGCTTTACAGCACTAAAGGAAGGGTGTTGTTCTCCACCTGAAGTGATTTTTTCCCAAGCCCTAATGCACACTCCTCTAAGCTATTCTATGGCATCATCCTGCATAACCACTTGTGCATCTAAACCAACCCAGCTGCCAACCCCCAAAAGTTGGTCTGCAGTTATATTAATTTGAGGTTGGGCCTGGGCGTTGTGAGCAGCCTGAATGGAAGCTTCATCTGCCCACCAAGTTTTAAATTGTAAGAACTGAGCAGGAGTTAGACAAGCTCGAGTAAAAGCATCCCAGTCAGTAGGAATCATGTGACTGGAAACAGCAACATTCTTTAACAGTCCCATTAAGAAAGGAGAACCTGGTCCATATTGATTAATAGCTTGTTTAAATTCTTTGAGTAATTTAAAAGAAAAAGGCTCAAATGTAGCTATAATATTTCCCTGTTTATTATGGGGGTGTATTCTAACAGGGAACTGCCAAGCCTCTAAATCACCCTCTCTTCTAGCTTGCTGAATTTCTGCCTGAATCGAACTGAGAGCAGTTGCTCAAGGCGCTGCTTGAACAGTCAGTGGGACAACTACTTTTCACCCAGTATCCTCTGGAAAAGAAAGATCTGGAGGATCAGGCCGCTCTTTTTCTTCAAAATAATGAGGGGATGTAGAAGGGTAGGGATGAACCTCTTCCTCCTTCCTCCTTTGCCACTTTAGCTTTAGCTGGCAAACAGACCTGCTCTCTTACCTCTTCTGTTATTTCATTGTACTCTCATTCCCCCTCATCATTAGTGTGAAAAGGTTCCAAGGTGGAACGAACCAGAGCCCACTTGTCCCATTGTTACCCTGATGCTTCCAAGCTCCCCTTCTTACCCACCACGGGGATTGCTTAAGAGTACTCGGGTGTCCTCCAGCTTGGTTCCACATTCTCCAACCGTCGCTCTGGCGACCCTTCAACTCAGGTTTGAGCCCCCACGTTTGGGCACCACTTGCCAAGACCAGCTCGGTCATGGAGACCCTAACCCAGCAGCGCTAGAGGAATTAAAGACACACACACAGAAATACAGCGTGTGGAGTGGGAAATCAGGGGTCTCACAGCCTTCAGAGCTGAGAGCCTCAAACAGAGATTTACCCACATATTTATTGACAGCACGCCAGTGATAAGCATTGTTTCTATAGATTATAGATTAACTAAAAGCATTTCTTACGGGAAATAAAGGGATGGGCCAAAATAAAGGGGTGGGTCTGGCTAGTCATCTGCAGCAGGAACATGTCCTTAAGGCACAGATCGCTCATGCTATTGTTTGGGGTTTCAGAACACCTTAAGCAGTTTTCCACCCAGGGTGGGCGAAGTGTTCCTTGCCCTGATTCCGGTAAACCTACAGCCTTCCAGCGTGGTCGTCATGGCCATCACGAGCATGTCACAGTGCTGCAGAGATTTTGTTTATGGCCAGTTTTGGGGCCGGTTTATGGCCAGATTTGGGGGCCTGTTCCCAACAATTCCTGGTATGGACTAGTCTTTATTTCATAATTAAATGCTTTTGAGAGACAAGTAAAGACTATAAATGGTCTCACTTTGGTTCAGGCCACGTTTTGCTGCCAGATGACTTTTGGTGTGAGAAATATTTTTTAAACAATCCTTTTGGTTTCAGAGCTTTTTGGATGTCAGAATTATAGGAAAGGGATTTGTGGACCCATCTTGTCTGAAGAAAAAGTAGTAATACATATTTTTAAATGGTTACACCCTTTGAAGCAGGGACTTACAAGAATCTGTCCAACAGAAATCATCAAGTTTGTATGCCAAATATTATATACAAGGATACAACATTTTAAAAAATAATTTTTAAAAATTGAAAATAACCTAAATGTACCAATAGCCCAGTTGATTATTAGTCATGGTATGTCTAGGCAGTGAATGAACTGGTTTGTAGCCATGAAAAATCATATGGTAGAAGAATATTGATATGTCAAAGTAAACATTCATAATGTGCAACATAGATCACAAAAACAGTGATTCCAAATTTTAATAGCAGTTATTGCTGTATGATTGGATTGTGCTTTTTATTTGCCTTGTTGAAGCTGTTATATTTCTTAAATTTCCGTGACTGAACATGTATTTCTTTTGTAATCAGAAAAATTAAGACTTTTTTTTTTTAAAGATTTAAAAAGGCTTTACTCTGTTGCCTAGGCTGGAGTACAGTGGTGTGATCATAGTTCACTACATCCTGGACCTCCTGGGCTCAAGCAGTCCTCCTACCTCACCCTCCCAAGTAACTGAGGCCTCAGGTGCACACCACCACTCCAGGCTAATTTTTAAATGTTTTGTGGAGATGGCGTTTTGCCATGTTACCCAGGCTGGTCTCAAATTCCTGGGCTCAAGCCAACCTCCTTTTGGCCTCCCAAATTGCTGGGATTACAGGTATAAGCTACCATTCCTAGCCCTATTTTAACAACAACAATAAAAGGCCTGGTGTGGTGACTCATGCCTGTAATCCCAACATTTTGGGAGGCCAAGGTAGATGGATTACCTGAGGTCAGGAGTTCGAGACCAGCTGACCAACATGGTGAAACCCCGTCTCTACTAAAAATACAAAAATTAGGCATAGTGGGGTGCACCTGTGATCCCAGCTACTCGGGAGGCTGAAGCAGGAGAATTGCTTGAAGCCAGGAGGTGGAGGTTGCAGTGAGCTGAGATTGTGCCATTATACTCCAGCCGGGGCAACCAGAGCAAGACTTCATCTCAAAAAAAAACAAAAAACAAAAAACAAGATGATGAAGAATTCATATTGCTCATATTGCTTTTAAACTTCAGCTCAGATTGTTTCATTAAGTCAGGAATCATTTTATTAACAAAGATCACAAAAAGTTCAGCATTATTAAGGCCCTAGCCTAGTATATCATCCATATCCCCAGATCTAGTGTCTGCACACCTGGATTTAAAGTGTCTCTTTTAAGCTTCATTGCCTGAGGCATTTCCAGAAGGAATCCTGTTAAGTGAAAAAATAAGGCCTTTCATGAGGGATGCTGGACCACTTCTGTTGCCACTTCAAACATGTTCTGACTTAATCTCTAGAGAACAGCCTTCTCCAATAAATTGTCCACCAGCACATCTAATTCTTGGCTTGTTTCTAAAAGTCTGCAGGTTCTTTCATGAAGTCACTTTTTTAAGCTTAAATATCTACTTTGCTTTGAAAATCTGTTTTCTCCCTTTTCAAAAAGAGCATACCAGAAGTTAAAATTGGATCATTTTTAGCAAGCTGCATCGGACATCTGGAGTGAATTGAAGAGTATGAATGTCATAGTAAACAGCAAAGACTGTCAAGTCTAATTTTTGCAGATCTACTAAATCTGAAAGGACAGTCTGGACAGCTAGCAGTTTTGATTGTTGAGCTGAGGTGTGTTTCCTAAAGTTATTCTTAAAATCAGAGAGGTTAAACAAAACCTGCAGCGTGGTCCTACTTGAATAGCGATGCAACGGTGATAGGAAATATCTTTATCATCTATATTATAGTCTCTTATAATTAGAGTTGAAAGAGGCTTGAGATCTTGTGACTGTTTACCAGTACCTCATTCTAGTCAGATAGTATCTAGTATCCATTGAGCTACTTATAGTAATAATTATATTTTGCCCTTGATATGGTTTGGCCATGTCCCCACACAAATCTCGTCTTGAATTGTAGTTCCCGTAATCTCCATGTGTTGGGAAAGGGACCTGGTGGGAGGTAATTGAGTCATGGGGCCGGTTACCCTCATGCTGTTCTTGTGATAGTGGGTGAGTTCTCATGAGATCTGATGGTTTTATAAGGGGCTTTTCCCCTTTTGCTTGGCACTTCTGTCTCCTACTGCCTTGTAAAGAAGGATGTATTTGCTTCCCCTTCACCATGATTGTAAGTTTCCTGAAGCCTTCCCAGCCATGTGGAACTGAGTCAATCAAACCTCTTTCCTTTATAAATTACCCAGTCACAGGAATTTTTTAATAGCACCATGAGAATGGACTAACCCCTGTAAATTAATAAGTAGATATTCTGGTCTCTGTATATTTAATATTTTTGCTAGAATTCACTGCTGAAACCCTGTGGGCTAGGAATTTTCATTGCAAAAGGATGTTTGATAACAAATTGAATTTATTTAATAGATATAAGGCTATTCATATTTTCTGTTTTGGGTCCATTTGTGTAAGTTCTGTTTTTAAGGAATGTATCCTTTTCATTTAATTTGTCAAGCTTATTGGCATAAAATTATTCACAAAAGAGCTCTTACCATCTTTTAAATACCTGTAAATGATGTTGCATGTTGTAGTATATCCTCTTTCATTGCTGATACTGGTAATTTATAGTCTCCTTTTCTTGATCAAGCTCCATAGCAGATTATCAATTTTATTTATCTTTTCAAAGAACCAATTTTGACTCTGATAATTTTCTTGGTTGTTTATTTTTATTTTTATTTCACTGATTTTTGCTGCTTATTATTTACTTCTTCCCTACTTAGTTTGGTTTTACTTTGATCTCTTTCTAGTTCCCTAAATTGGAAATTTGGATCCTTTATTTTAAACCTTTCTTGTTTTCCAAAATAACATATGGGCTGTAAATACTTCTAACCACTGTTTTAGTTATACACTTCAAATTTCTTTAAATGCTTTATTGTGGTGTAATAACTGATATAAACTGGACATATGTAAAGTGTATAAATTTGACATATGTATACATTGATGAATCTGTCACCACAGTCAAGATAATGACTCTACCCATCACCACCAAAAATTTGCTTAATCCCTCCCTTCTGTTCCCTGGCAACCACTGATTATCTTTACAAACTAATTAAACAGTAGATTACTTTGCATTTTCTTGAATTTTAGATTAATGAAACTATAAAATAGATATACTTCTTTATCTGACTTCTTTCACTCAGCATAGTTCTTTGCATGATTGCATCATGTTTTTTTTTTTTTTTTTTTTTTTGGAGACGGAGTCTCGCTCTGTCACCCAGGCTGGAGTGCAGTGGCCAGATCTCAGCTCACTGCAAGCTCCGCCTCCCGGGTTCATGCCATTCTCCTGCCTCAGCCTCCTGAGTAGCTGGGACTATAGGCGCCTGCCACCTCGTCCGGCTAGTTTTTTGTATTTTTTAGTAGAGACGGGGTTTCACCGTGTTAGCCAGGATGGTCTTGATCTCCTGACCTCGTGATCCGCCCGTCTCGGCCTCCCAAAGTGCCGGGATTACAGGCTTGAGCCACCGCGCCCGGCCTGCATCATGTATTTTTAAGCTATTAGGTGCACAGATGGTTAGCATTGTTGTATCTTCCTGATGAATTGACCCCTTTATTATTATGGGATGACCCTTTTTGTACCAGATAGTAGTCTTTGCTCTAAAATCTAGTGCTATCGGCCAGGCGTGGTGGCTTATGCCTGTAATCGCAGCACTCTAGGAGGCCAAGATGGGCAGATCACCTGAGGTCAGGTGATATCTACTAAATACAAAATATTAGCCAGGCGTGGTGGTGCATGCCTGTAATCCCAGCTACTTGGGAGGCTGAGGCAGGAGAATCACTTGAACCTGGGAGGCAGAGGTTGCAGTGAGCCAAGATCATGCCATTGCACTCCAGCCTGGGCGACAGAAGTGAAACTCTGTCTCAAAAAAAATAAATAAATCACATGCACACGTATGTTTATTGTGGCACAATTCACAATAGCAAAGACTTGGAATCAACCCAAATGTCCATCAGTGACAGACTGGATTAAGAAAATGTGGCACATATACACCATGGAATACTATGCAGCCGTAAAAAAGGATGAGTTTGTGTCCTTTGTAGGGACATGGATGCAGCTGGAAACCATCATTCTCAGCAAACTATCGCAAGAACAGAAAACCAAACACCGCATGTTCTCACTCATAGGTGGGAACTGAACAATGAGATCACTTGGACTCGGGAAGGGGAACATCATACACCGGGGCCTATCATGGGGAGGGGGGAGGGGGGAGGGATTGCATTGGGAGTTATACCTGATGTAAATGACGAGTTGATGGGTGCAGCACGCCAACATGGCACAAGTATACATATGTAACAAACCTACACGTTATCCACATGTACCCTAGAACTTAAAGTATAATATAAATAAATAAATAATAATTTTTAAAAATCTAATGCTATCATGGTATATTGTCCTCATCCTTTTCCTTTTAACCTATTTGAGCCTTCATATTTAAGTGGTGTTTCTTGTAGGCAGCATGTAATTGGCTCTTTTTCATTTATCTAATCTGAAATCCCTATATTTCAGCTTTTCAAATATTTAAAGATATTTCTGTACCATTATCTTTTCTTCCTTGGACTAAACATCGTCTTATTATGGTTTGGCTGATACTTTTCCTAAATCCTTCACTATTATCAAACTCTTCTGTCCATGCTTTGCTTCAAAGGGATATTACATCACAATAGAGATTTTGAGTCACCTTCTGCAAGAAATGCTGATCATTTATTACTTCATTTGCTTAACATGATCACCAAAGATCTATCTAGTCCCTCACCATTTGGTTAAAACCCATCTAGACCATCTGTCCCACTTTTCTTACCCAAATCATATTTTTTTCTTGGGTCACTACTGATTTTTTGATCTCCAGAAAAATTTCAAGGGGGCGTAAGAAAAAATCTATTAATTAATTTCCTCTGGAAATAGCTGTTTTATCTTAGTTATACCAATTCTAGTTGAATTATTTTGAATGTGGGTCAAACAAAACTAGACTATAACTGAAAGGGTATTAAAATGTTTGCCTTTTTCTTCCAGGTAAAAATGTCTCCATCATATCATCAGTCCAAAGGGGATCCCACTGCTAAGAAGGTGAGTTTGTTTTAATAAAGGCAAAAAACCAGTTCCTCTTCTGCATGTTTATTCTGCTATGTGGAACAATATTCTCAACATGGCAATGATTTTTAATCATCTTAATGCTCTCCAGGGTTATTTCTGATTAGATGCTTTAATGACATGTCTCCAGGCCTTCTTGGCTCCTCCAGAGAAGCCAAGTTGGGTTTTGACATCAGTCTCCTAGCAACTATCCGTTTCTAGAATTTCCATCTTCTATACCAGGCATGGTATCATGGTAGCAGGTGAAAGATATTCAGAGGAAAGCTATATAGTTTGTCTTAATAATGTGCTTTACTTTGGCCGGGTGCAGTGGCTCACACCTGTAATCCCAGCCCTTTGGGAGGCTGAGGTGGACGAATCATCTGAGGTCAGGAGTTCAAGACCAGCCTGGCCAACATGATGAAACCCCATCTCTACTAAAAATAGAAAATTAGCTAGGCGTGGTGGTGCATGCCTGTAATCCCAGCTACTCCAGAGGCTGAGGCAGGAGAATCACTTGAACCCAGGAGGCAGAGGTTGCAGTGAGTCGAGATTAAACCACTGCACTCCAGCCTGGGCAACAAGAGTGAAACTCTGTCTCAAAAAGAAAAACAAATGTGCTTTACTTCTACAGAGCTGTGCCTAAAAAAACTGGCCTGAGATATTAACAGCACATGAGAAGGTCTTCAATAAATACTGGCAGAAGAGAGCTCTCATGTGTGCCACTTCAGTTCCTGACTGTAAGCTTTGTGACCACAAATAGGGTCTGACTGTTTTACACCCTATCTGAGCAATGCATAGATGATGTCAAGAGAACCACTAAAATCTTTTCCTTTATCCGGCTGCAAAAGTGCGGTTGAAACATGGTAAACAAATTGACATTTCTGCTCGTTTCTTTCATCATTTTTCTTTCTCTAATAGTCAAAGTGTTTTTTTTCCTTGCCCTTTTTTACCATTTCAGCCAGCATCTGTATCAGTGAAGGACTATAGAACAAAAATAACCACCTGCTGGCTCTGTTGACTAACAGCAGGTTTTAGCTTCAAAGCAATGTTCCAAAAATGGGTCCCCCTCCTCTGACTTCAGAATCCCCTGAGACTTTTTCAGAAGAGAAGAGTCTAAAAACAAAATATGTTGTCTGAAAAGGCCTATAACACACTGCACATAAAAATCCTCTTTCACGCTTGTCAAGGCAGTAGGGGCAGGCGAGACTGAGGCAGTGACTGTTGATACTTAGAACCATCACACTGTAACGCGAAGAGTGGGGGGAGCCTGTCATTTTAGTCTCGCTCAGTAAATAGATGAGGAAATGGGAATCCAGAGGGATTCCAATTTTTTGTCTTGGCTCTCCAATGTTAGCTATGGAATACACTTCTAACATAGTGATGTCAAGCATGTGCTTTGGATACCACCAGACTTGGGTTCAAAGATTTACTCTTCTGCTTATTTATCTGAATGACCTTGTGTAAATTGGCCCCTCTGTTTCATCTTATGTAAAATGGTGATGCTACTCTCAGAATTGTCCTGAAGATTAAATGAAATACTCTACTGTTTAAGAGTCTAACATTGTGTTTGACATATAGTAAGTACTCAAGCTGTTGTTGACACTAGTATTAAAATGCAGGTCTCCCGGCTCCTAATCAGATGTCCTCTTACTTTATCATGCTGCTTGTATAATATTGTTCATTCAGCAAGTATAGTCTACCCTTCACATTTGTGGGTTCTGCATCTGTGGGTTCAACCAACCACAGATTGAAGATATATGGGGGGGGAATGATAAAAAATAATGATACAACAATAAAAAACAGTACAACTATTTACATTGTATTAGGTATTATAAGTAATCTAAAGATGATTTAAAGTATATGGGAGGATTTACACTGGTTATATGCAAATACCATGCCATTTTAAAGGGCTTGAGCATCCATGGATTTTGGCATCCACAGGAGGTCCTGGAGTAAATTCCCCACAGATACCAAGGGATGACTGTATTTCTTTTTTTTTTTTTTTTTTTTTTTGAGATGGAGTTTCCCTCTGTCGCCTAGGCTGGAGTACAGTCGCACGATCTCAGGTCACTGCAACCTCCGCCTCCTGGGTTCAAGCGATTCTGCTATCTCAGCCTCCTGAGTAGCTGGGACTACAGGGATGCACCACCACACGCAGCCAGTTTTTGTATTTTTAGTAGAGATGGGGTTTCACCATGTTGGTCTCGAACTCCTGACCTCATGATCCGTCTGCCTTGGCTTCCCAAAGTGCTGGGATTACAGGTGTGAGCGACTTTTTTTTTTTTTTGAGACAGAGTCTCACTCTGTTGCCCAGGCTAGAGTGGAGTGGCACAATCTCAGTTCACTGCAACCTCCGCTTCCTGGGTTCAAGGATTCTCTTGCCTCAGTCTCCTGGGTACCTGAGACTGCAGGCACCCACCACCACACCCAGCTAATTTTTTTGTATTTTCAGTAGAGACAGGATTTCACCATGCTGGCCATGATAGTCTCAATCTACTGACTTCATGAGCCACCCACTTTGGCCTCCCAAAGTGGTGGGATTACAGGTGTGAGCCACCACGCCCAGCCAGCTGTATTTTGTTACACTGGTTACTGAGATAAACAGTGGACTAGAGATGAGGTCCTGTTCTCAAAGGTCTCAGCATTTATTGAGAAAAGTAGACGGGTAAACTGACAGTTACCATACACCTTGACACATACCATGGAAGGTGCACAGGGTTCTGTGAAGGCGCCAAGGAAAGGCCCTATTCTGAGATGACTAGGCTAACTTAGTGCAGTTCTTACGTTCTTTATGGCAGAAACCTCCATGAAGAACTTTGAGGAATGGTTAGCAGCTCCCCTACAACACTGTTACCACATTAGAGTGACAGCAAATTCTGCCGTGTATATAGGCATTTATTAAATAAATACTCATTTAGAAATAGGTTCTGCAACCTATTTTTCAAACTGAGTAACGTCCCAGCTCTTTGTCATTTTAGGTGTCTGACCTCTTGTAAGGGATGTGACATTACAGAAGCAGGATTCTGTTACTCAGAATCAGCATCAGGCAAACAGACGCTTCCTAAGCCGATGACTGCACACAAGTGGCCCGGGCAGCATTCCTTTGTGATCAGATGCAGACTTATTCCTGGTTTATGCAAAAGTTGGGACTATCTCTAAAATATTTTATTCAATATACATATCTCAGATACCTTTTACTTTATCAATGAGAGTCCATTTCCAATATTCACCATGGTGGTTAACAGGTCATTACTTTCACCAATAAAAATATTTCCATTTTCAAGCTAATGAGCCAAGTCTTAGTGTTGGTGAACATAGAATAGCTGAAGAGCTTTTTTTAGTGGCTGCCTTGTGGAGTTCATGTTAGCTGGCCTCTTCTGAAATACAGATTCTTAATTTGGGCCATGACCGTTCCTGAGTTGAAGCCCAAAAGTAAATAGCACATACTTACTATCACGCTGTTTATGCCGTCTATCCTTACTTGAAAATATATATCATAGTGGGTGGCCATTCCAGATTGGGGGTCAGGAAAGGCCTCCCCGCAAAGGTAAAGTTTGACCTAGTCTTAAGAAACAAGGGAAATGATAACCTAGGCAGATGGAGGTGAATATAACACATTGTAGGAAATGGGAATGGTTCTGCATGTCTTCAATATAATATGAAAGCATGGAGAAGTCTGGTAAAAGATAAATAGGGATTCAGACCACAAAGAACCCAAGTCTGTGAAGTTTGCTTTCTATCTTGACGATAAGGTTTCCAGCAAAGGTAAGATTAAAAGCAGAAAGACCAATTAGAAGAGTAAGATATTTGTCCAGGCAAGAAAAAAGGTCCTAACCCTAGGCTATCTTAATGGAGTAAAGAGATTAGATGGATTCAAATATTAGCTATTTTTTTCTCTCAGAAAACCCTGACACTCCCCTTAAATCTGAGTAAGTGTCCTTCCTTCCCTGAGCTCATAGCACCCTGAATTAGTCCCTACCAATACCTGGATGGGTTGAGGTTGCCTGTCTACTTAATGCCCATCTCCCATTAGGCCATATGCCTCGTGAGGGCAGAGCGGTAACCATGTCAGTCTTGTTTACAGGTTGTATCCTTAAGTGTAGAACAAAGTAGTCACTCGTTCATTGTTGAATAAATGAGAGATATATGAAAGAGATTTCATAGGACTCCGTGGTGGTTTATGAGAAGTGAAGGGGAAAAGAAATTTCTGGCTCTGATGACTAGAGGAAAAATAAATGAAACATCATTATTGTTTCAGGCTTGTCTCCCAGGCATGGCCAGTTCCTTATTGAATCAGCAGTACTCGAAGAGAGATTTACCTGAAGATCAGTGTGAAACTCAACACCTAATTATTACTTCCTTAGTTGGGTATATATTTTTGTGTTGATATGCTTGTATGCTCATGTACATCTATGTATATATTCTGGTTCTTATCCTTGAGCTACAGTCTCTCTTCCCAAAGTTGCATTGACAGATGGAAGCAGCAGTAGTGTCTGTTGAACAGAGTGACTGCCAATGTGACATGTGTAGGAAACACAAAGGAAGCAGTAATGTTCTTGATTTAGCTAAAAAGTCTCTGTTGACCGATAACTGAAGGAAGTGTTTGGTGACTCTGCTGTCAATATTGGCCCTGCCAAGAGCTGGATTCAAGTGCTAAGGAAACCAGAGTCATGTTCTGTAGGACTCTGCTCACTTCCTGGGGCTTCTTTTTAGGTATTTCATGTAGGAGTCACTCTGTAGAATGTCACTGTTCCACTCTGCCGCTGCATGTCAGAGTGTGCATCACATTCCACAACATGGATCTTTTTTTCTTTTTTTTTTTTTTTTTTGAGATGGAGTCTCACTCTATCACCCAGCCTGGAGTGCAGTGGTGTGATCTTGACTCACTGCAACCTCTGCCTCCCAGGTTCGAGCAGTTCTCCTGCCGCAGCCTCCCGAGTAGCTGGGACAAGCACACGCCACCACACCCAGCTAATTTTTTTGTATTTTTAGGAGAGAAGGGGTTTCACCGTGTTGGCCAGGCTGGTCTCAGACTCCTGACCTCAACTTCCCAGAGTGCTGGGATTATAGGCATGAGCCCCCATGCCCAACCCACAACATGTATCTTTCTACTAGCATTTTGCATTATAGATATTCTTTACAAAAGCTTTAGATTGGCAATATTTATTGTATATAAAATTGGTATATATTTACTTTATATAAAATTTCTTCTTAGTGGGCTCTAATTGATAGTTTCAGTAACGGAGTTGGAAGATACACATGGTTCCTTAGGACCTTTAGTATTTGATCATGTATGACCAGAAATTTAAAAATCAGGAATCATTGCCTTCAGATAAAAATTGACATAAAACCCATTGCAGTGAATTCCCCAGGATAGATCCAAATGGAGGTGTTGACAGTGTTTAAGGTAGGTCAGAAGAGTTAGTTCGGGGCAGCATCAGACACCACTCAGCTATGATGCATCTCTTCTTGACTACCAAAGAAACACCAACCAAGAATTTTCACAGAAAAGTTGGGTCTGTTACATTTACGATAACTAGAGAAAGCATTTTGTCTTATGTCTTGATCACAGGTACATGGTTACTTCTCTGAGCAACTCCTGGTTTTAGATCGGTTTTCTCTGCCAGTGTGTCTGCAGAAGCTGAGGGGCCAGGTGCTCTGGCTGAAGACTATCTTCAGGCTGCTGGTGCCACTGGAGGTTCTCCTCCAGTGTTCTCCTCAAAGTAACTTCTTCCAGTTAGGGACAATGCATAGGGAATGAGACAGTGGAAAGCCTTTCCAATAGTTCTGTGAATCCATTCAGTAGATACTCCACAAGCCTCTGTTAGGTGCCAGGGTTCAGAGGGACAAAGGACAGTGAAGAAATACAGTTCCCTCTCTCAGCACATTTACATGTTAATGGTGACTGAACTGGTGGATGTCATAGCCAAGCCTCTCAGAAGTTGATTTTCAGTTTGTTAAGTATTCAGGTAGGTTATAAGAATTTGGAGCTGATTTTTGGAGTTTTTTAAGAGACGGTGTCTCACTGTGTTGCCCAGGCTGGAGTGCAGTGGCACAGTCATAGCTCACTGCAGCCTCAGACTCCTGGGCTCAAGTGATTGTCCCACCTCAGCCTCCTGAGTAATTGGGATTATAGGCATGAGCCACCATGCCTGGCTGTGTTTTTTTTTTTTTTTTTTTCGGTGGTTGTTCCAGGTGTTCTTACGAAGTAAGGTTTTTATAACCAATTCCCAGTCTTGCTGCTCATGTCAGCAATATAGACAGCTATACTTGCTCATAATTTTTGTTGAATTACAGGTTGGCTTTTTTTTTTTTTTTTTTTTTTAAGGGAAAAAGCCTCACAAAGGCCACTGTTTCCATAACAACCGGAAAAGCTGGCCACAGTGTCTCAACTGACTGGCCCTAAGAATGGCTGGTTGGTAGTTTCACAAAAGTCAAGGGAAACATGAAGTGAAGAAAACACTGAGATAGATGCAGCATTTTCTAGCCATCATTTGATGGAGGCTTAAATAAAATAAAGATACATTCACCTTTTGATGCCTCACCCTTAACTCTTTCCTGCAAAGATGCGAGTTCTCATAAACAACAAAATGATAGCCCTTGATGGATATAGATGCTTCTTCTCTAGAGTATTTGTCTTAATAGGACTCCAAATATGACTTCATTGCCTCTACTGAGCACCCCCGCAATTAAAGGAAACAGAGAACATGATTCAATCTTTGTTTTTGTATTAGCAGAGTTGAAAACCTCAGCAAGACAGATGCCTTTTTATGGATGTGAAGAAGCTGGAGTCTAGTTGCCTTTAGACACCTGGAGGGCAGTGATCTGGAGGACAGTAACTGGAAGAAAGCATAGGCATCCTTAATTGTTGAGAGGACAGAGCTGGTACCTGTGGGTAGCTACTGTGTGAATGGAAATGTCAGCTTGGTATGAGAATTTCATAATGGCAGAACAAGCTATCTTGAGTGACACTACATTACCTACTACTAGAGGTGTTTGGTCAGTGACAGGATATCTATTGCTCAAAGCTCCTGCCATTGGTCAGAGTTGGGACTAGTTGATTTTTAGATCCCTTGAAGCATTAAAATCTTACGAGCCTATAATTGTATTAAAAACAAGTTGCAGCCGGGCTCGGTGGCTGATGCCTGTATTCCCAGCACTTTGGGAAGCCGAGGCGGGCAGATCACGTGAGGTCAGGAGTTCAAGACCAGCCTGACCAACATGCTGAAACCCTATAATTACTAAAATTACAAAAATTAGCCAGGCGTGATGGTGGGCACCTGTAATCCAGGCTACTCAGGAGGCTGAGGCAGGAGAATTGCTTGAACCCGGGAGGCAGAGGTTGCAGTGAGCTGAGATCACGCCATTGCACTCCAGCCTGGACAACAGAGTAAGGCATTGTGTTTTTGTTTTTGTTTTTTTTTAAAAAACCAAGTTGCATGTTCACTGATGTGGTGAATGATTTTAGTTAAAACTAACTAAACAGCCTAAACTAATAGAATGTATTGTCTTTCAAAGAAAAATCTGGATTTATGTAAGAAGAGACTTGATTCAGAAGAATCATTGCAGTAGAGGTGAGGGGGCTATTGCAGTAAGGGGAACGCTCCAACCATAAGATCTGCAAGGGTCTCAAAGATCACACAGAAAGGAAATTTATTTCCTAAGAGGGAGTGGGTAAACAATGCTAGAAAGAACCAGGTGTGAAGGAGTGGGTGGAGGGAATGGACAGCTGATCAGAGATGCTTTTCCTTGTGGTCAGCTGATTCTCAGAAGCAATTTTCAAAGGAGAGATTCTATACTCTGGGTCAGAGTTCAGGGGCTTGGGGAAAGGAAAGAAGCTTAACCAAAATTTGGTTGTCCAGTAAGCATTTTGATTTTGTTAATAATTTTTGTAATTAATAGCCTTTATTTTTTAGGAGTACTGTAGTTTTAGGTTTACAGAAACGTAGAGCAGTAAGCACAGAGTTCCCATATGTTCACTTTCCCTCCCCATCCCCACAGTTGCCCCTGTTACTAACATCTTGCATCGATCTGATACACTTGTTCTAATTGATGAGGCAATATTAATACGTTATTATTAACTAAAGTCCATGGTTTACATTAGGGTTCACTCTTTCTGTTGTATATTCTGTGAGTTCTGATAAATGTATAGTGAAATGTATCCACCATTACACCATCATACAGAATAGCTTCACTGCCCTCCAAATCCCTGTGCTCCACCTATGTATCCTGCTTTCTCCCCAAACTTTCGGCAACTACTAATCCTTTTACTGTATCCATAGTTTTGCCTTCTCTAGAATGGCATGTAATTTCATAGTGTGTAGGCTTTCTAAATTGGCATCTTTCACTCAGCAGTCAGCAGTTAGGGTTCCTCGGTGTCTTCATGGCTTAATAGCTCTTTTCTTTTTATCACTGAGTAATACTCCATTGTCTGCTTGGACTATAATTTGTTTATCCATTCACCTACTGCAGGACATCCTAGTTGCTTCTACGTTTTGACAGTTGTGACTCAAGCTGCAGTAAATATCCATGTGTAGGATTTTGTGTGGGCATCTCAACTCATTTGTGTAAATACCTAGGACCATGATTGCTGGATTATGTGGTAAGACTATCTTTACATTTTTTAAATTGCCAAACTGTCTGCCAAAGTGGCTGTGCCATTTTACATTCCCAGCAGCAGTGAATGAGAGTTCATGTTGCTCCACATCCTCACCAGCATTTGGTGTTGTGGTGGTATCAGTGTTTTGAATTTTAGCCATTCTAATAGGTATGTAGTGGTATCTCATTTTCTTAAATTCACAATTCCCTGATGATATAGGATGATAAGTGTCTGTTGACTCATATGTTTATTTTCCATTTGTGTATCTTTTTTTCAAATTTTATTTTAGACATAGGGTATATATGTGCAGATTTGTTACATGAGAATATTGAGTGATGCTAAGGTTTAGTGTGTGAATCCTGTCACGCAGGTAGTGAGCATAGTACCCCCCACCCTCTAGTATTCCATAGGGTCTATTGTTCCCATATTTATCTTCATGTGTGCTCAATGTTTAGCTCCCACTTATAAGTGAGAACATGTGGTATTTTGTTTTCTGTTCCATGTTAATTTGCTTAGGATTGCAGCCACTAGCTCATCTGTGTTACTGCAAAGGATGTAATTTCATTCTTTTTTATAGTTGTGTAGTATTCCATGTGTACCAGATTTCTTTACGCAGTCTATCATTGATGGACACTTGGGTTGATTACATGTCTTTGCTATTGTGAATAATAGCCATCCTGATGGTGTGAGATGGTATTTCATTGTGGTTTTGATTTGCATTTCTCTGATGATTAGTGATCCTGAGCATTTTTTCATATGTTTTTTGGCCACTTTTATGTCTTCCTTTGAGAAATGTCTGTTCATGATCTTTGCTCACTTTTTAATTCGGTTATTTGGTTTTTGCTTGTTATTTTGGCTCCATATAGAGTCTGGATATTAGGTCTTCGTTGGATGCATAGTTTGAGAATATCTCCTCCTGTTCTGTAGGTTGTCTGTTTGCTTTCTTGATAGTTTTGTTATTGTTGTTGTTTTGTGTGTATTTTTGCTTTTGTTTTTGTTTTTGCTTTTTTGGCTGTGCAGATGCTCTTTAGTTTAATTAGGTCCCGCTTGTCTGTTTTTGCTTTTGTTGCAATTGCTTTTGGAGACTTAGCAAAAAATTATTTGCCAAGGGTCAGTGAATGAAACCAAGACTTGGTTCTTTGAAAAAATAAACTAGATTGATAAACCACTAGCTAGGTTAACAAAGAAAAAAGAGGAGATCCAAATAAATACAATCAGAAATGACAAAGATGACATTACAGCTGATCCCACAGAAATAGAAAAGATCCTCAGAATATCAGGAACAACTCTATACACACAAATTAGAAATTCTAGAGGAAATGGATAAATTCCTGGAAACATACAGAATCTCCTAAGATTGAATCCAGAATATATCGTAACTCTGCATAAACCAATATTAAGCTCTAAAATGGAATCAGTAATAAAAAACCCACCAACCAAAAAAAGCACTAGACCAGATGGAGTCACAGCCAAGTTCTATCGAATTATACTTCTTTCTACCAAAAGAAGAACTGGTACCAGTCCTACTGAAAGTATTCCGAAATATTGAGGAAGGGCTCCTCCTTAACTCATTCCGTGAAGCCAGCATCAACCTAATACCAAACTCTGGCAGAGACATGATGAAGAAAGAAAACTTCAGGCCAATATCCCTGATAAACATAGATGCAAAAATCCTCAACAAAATACCAGCAGACCAAATCCAGCAGCACATCAAAAAGTTAACTCACCACAATCAACTAGGCATTATTCCTGGTATACAAGATTGGTTCAACATATGCAAATGAATAAATGTGATTCAGCACATAAACAGATTCAAAAGCAAAAACAATATGATCATCTCTATATATACAGAAAAGGCTTTCAATGAAATCCAACATCCCTTCATGATAAAAACCCTCAACAGACTAGGCATCAAAGGAACATACCTCAAAATAATAAGAGCCATCTTTGACAGATCGCACAGCCAACATCGTACTGAACAGCCAAAAGCTCGAACCACTCCCTTTGAAAACTGGAACAAGACAAGAATGTCCACTCTAACCACTCCTATTCAACATTGTATTGGAAGTCCTAGACAGAGCAGTCAGGCAAGGGAAAGAAAGAAAAGGCATCCAAATAGGAAACAATGTAGTCAAATGATCTTTCTTCATTGATAATATGATTCTATACCTAGAACATCCTAAAGACTCTGCCAAAGGCTCCTAGAACTGATAAATGACCTTAATAAAGTTTCAGGATACAAAGTCAATGTACAAAAATCAGTAGCATTTCTATACACCAACAGTGTTCAGGCTGAGAATGAAATCAAGAACAGAATCTTACTTTCTATAGCCACAAAACAAAACACAACGAAGTGACATATCAGGAAGATAGTTAACCAAGATATCTTCTACAAGGATAACTGCAAAACATTGCTGAAAGAAATCAGAGATGACACATACACATGGAAAAACAGTCAATGCTCATGGATTGGAAGAATCAATATTATAAAGATGGCCATGCTGCTCAAAGCAATTTACAGTCAGTGCTATTCCTACCAAACTACCAATATAATTCTTCACAGAATTAGAAAAAAACTATTCTAAAATTCATGTGGAACAAAAAAGACCATGAATAGCCAGCCACAGCAATGCTAAACAAAAAGAGCAAAGCTGGAGGCATCACACTACCTGACTTCAAACTATACTATAAAGCCACAGTAACCAAAACAGCTTGGTACTATTACAAAACAGACACATAGATCAATGGCACAAAATAGAAAACTCAGAAATAAAGCCTTAAACCTACAACCACCTGATCTTTGACAAGGCCAACAAAAACAAGCAATGGGGAAATGACTCCCAATTTAATAAATGGTACTGTATATCTTTTTGATGAAGTCTTTAACAATTAACAGTTTTTCAGGTTTTTTTTAGTGGTGGCCTAGGATTTACCATATGCATCTTAGCTTTTCATATTCAGCTTTTGATTTAAAGTAGCTTAATTCCATATATATATATATACACACACACACACACACACACACACACACACACACATACACACACACTCTCCTATATAGTTTTATTCCCTTTCCCCCACTTTTGTGGTATTGCACATACAACAAAATATATTTAGTACCTTTAGTAATATATAGTACATATATAGTTATATTGTTAGATATAGTGCATCTAGTAGTGTTACAAATGCAACAATACGTTGTTGTAATTTTTACTTTACCATCTGTAGTCATTTCCTTAGCTTAGTAAAAGCTTGTTTTCACCCACCTCTTTTGTGTAAATGTTACATATATTACATTTCCACATATTATAAGCCCAACATTTATACACACTTTGTATGATTGCTTTTTAAAATAAGTTATTAGAAGAAAAAAGCAAATATGCATTTATACTGTATTTTATAATCTCATGCTTACCTTTTGCAGTTCCTTTTTTTTTTTAACATGGATTTGAATTACCCTCCACAGTCAGTTGCTTTCATGCCAAATAAATTGCATTAGTAGTTCTTACAAGCCAGGTCTGCCTATCAACAAATTCTCTCAGTTTTTGTTTAGCTGGGAAAGTTTTTATGTCACCTTCATTTTTGAAAGCCAGCTTTGCTGGATATAGAAATCTTAGTGGGCAGTTTTTTCTTTGAGCATTTTGAATATGTGGCCTCCATTGTTTCTGCTGTTAGTTTTATTGAGGTTCTTTATAAATTACTAGTCGTTTTTCTCTTGCTGTTTTCAAGTTTTTCACATTGTTACTGACTTTTGGCATTACATTATTACGTACTTGCAGATAAATTATTATGATATATCTGTTTGTGGATCTCTTTGTTTTCATCCTACTTAGAATTTGTTAAGCTTCCTGAATGTGTAGGTTATTGTTTTTCAATGAACGTAGAACATTTTAGCCATAATGTATTCAAATATTTTCCCTCTCTTTTCTCTCCTCTTCTGGTCCTCTCTTTATGCATATGTTGGGCTGATGATAACTCCACATTTCTCTGCGACTGTGTTCACTTTTCTTCATTCTTTTTTCTCTCTGTTGTTCAGCTTGTATGATCTCTACTGAACTGTCTTCAAGTCACCGATTCTTCTGCTAGCTCAAATCAACCGCTGAGCCTGTCTTGTGAATTTGTTTCAGTTGTAGTTTTCAACTCCAGAATTTTCATTCATTCTGCTTGATAATTTGTATCTCTTTATTGATACTGTCTCTATTGATGTTATATTGTCGTCATACCTTCCTTTACTTTGTAAGCCATGCTTTCCTTTAGTTCTGTGAAGATATTTATAATGACTATTTTGAAATATTTTTCTGTTAAATCTGACATCTGTTTACTCTTCCAGACAGTTTGTTTTGTGCTTTTTTTCCTGGAGTTTGAGCATACTTTCCTGTTTCTTTGCATGCCTCATAACTTTTTAATGGAAACTGGACATTTTAGAAAAATATATTGTATACCCTATATACTGGTCCCCCTACCCCCAGGGCTTGTTATTAGTGACTGGCTAGATGAATTTAGTAAAGTCTATTTTTCTCCACAATATTAAGCTTCTGATGTTGTTTCTCAAGTAGGTGTAGCCTTGGGTATGTCTGCAGTCACCTTGGAATGACAGTGGTATTGGCTGGGCTCTCGTTTTGTTGTTGTTGTTTGTTTGTTTTTCTCTGACCATACCCCACTGTTAAGCTCTACAAATTGCCTGATGATTGTTCTACTGTTTCCACTAATGCCTTAGTACATAAATCGTCTATAAACTAATCCAGTCAAATTGCAGTTTCTTTTAAGTAACAGTTTCTGAGACCTAGTTTTGATATTTCTTCTGACCTCACAAGGTCTCCTGCAGTTGTCTTTTTCCTCAGTTCTCTTCTGCAAAGTAGCCAGCTAATAGTCTAGGTTGTATCTTCATTAAATCCACAAGTCTGTTCCCAGTTGCATTTCACCACTACC
>NW_012102377.1:1035368-1053699 GCF_000951045.1 Mandrillus leucophaeus
GCCTTTTCTGCATCTATTGAGGTAATCATGTGGTTCTTGTCTTTGGTTCTGTTTATATGCTGGATTACGTTTATTGATTTGCTTATGTTGAACCAGCCTTGCATCCCAGGGATGAAGCCCACTTGATCATGGTGGATAAGCTTTTTGATGTGCTGTTGGATTCGGTTTGCCAGTATTTTCTTGAGGATTTTTGCATCGATGTTCATCAGGGATATTGGTCTAAAATTCTCTTTTTTTTTGGATCTGTTCCTATTCTGCCATCTTGGGCGTGCCCCCCTCCACTGTTCTTAAGAACACACTTAGGACTGAAATTCTCTATATTCAGTATCAAGTGAAGTCAGTTCCTCTGGGAAAAGATTAGGAGTTATTTATTTTAGGATCTACTTTTTTCCCAAGGAAAAATCTCTGAGCTGGGGCTCTGGAGCTGGGGGTAGGCACAATGGCAAGCTTTTCGCTGACTGTCATCCCCTGGTCTACTAGTTGAATGCTGTTGGAAGCGGGGAGGGACAGGAGCCTAAGGTGAAAGCCTAAGCAGCCTCCTGGCCTGCCTCTCCCAGACTCATAAGCCAGGGCAAGGGTGATCAGAGACCAAAGATTTTCAGTGCACAGCCTCCAAGGTAGAGCTTCCATTCCATGAGTAGAGGCTTCCAGAAGAAGGGAACCCCCATTACCTCTTGACTCTACTCACCTAGGACTTAGCTCCAGCAACACGTAGCTGATGGCAGGATGAAAAATACCAAAGTCCTGCTCCTACTGGGAAGAAAGCCTTCCAACTGTGATCTTGGGATAAAGAGAGCCTGCTGTTCTTGGCTGCAGTAGTGTGGAGTTCTGTCTTGCTGAGTTGTGAAGGTGGGGAAGGGAGCAGTCGGTTCAGAAACCATAGTCATCTTTCTTACCAAATTTTCATAGTGTAGGGAGGATAGTTTCTTCATTTGGTCTTTAAATGCTTGGAGTTTTTGTTTTATAGTTTTCACCAGTTTTTATTTGGAGTTTATCTTAATTCACTTGTATTGCTATAAAGGAATACCCACAGCTGGGTAATTTATAAAGAAAATAGGTTTATTTTGCTCATGGTTCTGTAGGCTATACAAGCAGCATGTACGAGCATCTGCTTCTGGTGGGAGCCTCATGCTGCCTCCACTCAAAGCAGAAGGCAAAGGGGAGCCAACATGTCCAGAGATCACATTGTTACCAAGAAAAAGGGGCATTGCTGGCCTGATACGTTAGAAGCCAACACTATGACACTGTGGGTGTTTTTTGTTTTTGCTTTTGTTTTTGTTTTTAGAAAAGAACTGCTTTTTATTATAAATTGACTAACAAGAAGACAGGAGTCCAGCTCAAATCTGTCTCCCTATGCTGGCTCTAAGGCAGTAATTTTATTAGTAAAGGTTCAAGCGGTAGATTCTGGGATCAGCAGGTGATTAGTAGAAAAGAGAAGGTCTGGAAAGTCCTCAGGGATGCGTGTTTGTTTATCTCTGCATGCTACCTCATGGGTCTCAAGTGCAAGTTTGGGAAGAATTAGTGTGAAATACGCAGTAGAAATTGGGCTGTGACATCGGTGAGCTCATTCCGTACAAACTGCAGTCAGCCATGTTGCTTCCAGCCAATTTCAACCGTTTTTTAATCTCACAAGCAGAGGAAGTTTTAGCATTTTAGCAAATTGTTCCTTATCTGCTATGTTGCAAACTCAAGAATTTCTGTTAGTCGTGGATTGTTTTTAACTCTTTGGGGCATTGTTTCAGCAACACAAGAGGAGCACCGGGAGAGGGAGGGGAAGGAAGTACCAGGCTCTTTTAAACAACCACCTCTCATGGGAACTAATAGAGTGAGAAATCACTCACCTCCCACCCTCAGGGAAGGCACTAATCTATTCATGAGGGATCCACCTCCATAGCACAAACACCTCCATTAGGCCCCTCCAACATTGGAGCTCCAATCTCAATACAAGGGTTGAAGGGAACAACATCCAGACTACAGCAGAGCTCCTCAGGCTGTCATGCTAGAAATAGCCTCTCTCCTCATCCATTGGAACAAGCAGTGTTCTGCCTCTGCTTGAAAACCACCTTCTTAGGGCAGGATATTCCATCTTTGGAAGCGGTAACTAAGATAATTCTTCCTTGGAGTAGGTGAAGCCAATTGATCCTGGTCCTTCCCCTGGGACCTACCAAAAACAGCTTAATCCTTCTGTTACAGTGCAGCCTTTCCAGTCCTTCATGTAGCTGAGGTCCTCAATCTCCAGCCCTTGGTGGTCCCTTGTCCAGGCAGAACATCCACAATCCATTTCCTCTATCTTCTCCACGCTATCATACCACATCTTGAGTATTACCATTGTACTTCAGGTGAGGTCATTTTAGAACAAAATGACGTCATCATCTTCCTTACTCTGGAATCTGTTTCTGTAAATGGGAACCAAAAGCACATTAACTTTTTTAGCAGCCACTTTGCATGGTTGATTAACAATTAACATACTGATATCAAACTCCCAATTCTGTTCACACATGCTACTGATGCATATACCCTTGGTTTCTGGAGCCAAGTGCCAGGCATTGCTTATATTGTTTCAGTTTCTGACCCTTGGGAATCATTTTTTCCTCCCAAGGATAGGGTTCTTTTCCCTTTAAGCCATTGATAAAATATTTCTATATAAAAAAGCCAAGGTTGGTCGGGCGCGGTGGCTCACACCTGTAATCCCAGCACTTTGGGAGGCCGAGGCGGGCGGAACACCCGAGGTCAGAGTTTGAGACGAGCCTGGCCAACATGGTGAAACCCTGTGTATACTGAAAAACACAAAAAATTAGCTGGACATGGTGGCATGCATCGGTAATCCCAGCTATTCGGGAGGCTGAGGTAGGAGAATCATTTGAACCTGGGAGGCGGAGGTTGCAGTGAGCCGAGGTCATGCCATTGCACTCTAGCCTGGTCAACAACAGCAAAACTCCATCTCAAAGGGAAAAAAAAAAGCCAAGGATAGAGCCTTACAGCTCATCATCAGAGACTTAGCTAACATCATTTATTAGCTCCCATGCTAATGCAGCTGAGAGTTAATGGCTGTGGGTTTTGCACTTCTTAATATGACACTTCTGCTTGAGTAGTTGTCTGTTCCCACTCAGATTGTCATATGTGTGTCTTATTATGGGGCTGTGTGTGAGACCGTCTCGGTGCCAGTAGTTCTCTATACTATCGTATGCCCTTTCTATATGGAAGGGAACTCCCTCAGCAAAACAGGAGTTCGCTCATGGCTACCATCTTCTTGGACGTTGAGATTATTGATCGAGTTACAAATGGGCCTTTCCCCTCCAACATGTTTCCTGATGAAGCTTTTAGGCACTTCCCACAATACATGGTAGTTATCTTCTTTCTCTTCAGTATGTGTGACAGAGCCACTAGCAGCCTGTCACTGTGCATTAAAACAAGTCAGGAGGCCGTTCTTAATTGTGCTGTGCTGAATTATCAGCCATTTGTAAAGGTCATGGGATTTGAACAGGGCTTCATAGATTGTACTGCTCTAATGTGTGTGATGTTTTCTGTCACTGCAGAGCATAGCCTTCTGCCTGGACCTCTGTCCCAAATCAATTGTGCCACCCTGAAAGCTCCCACGTCTTCATATAGTATCAAACATTGGATTGGGTGTGTTCGGGAAACTGGGGATCTCCATTGGCTAACGCAGAAGGGAAGGAGGAGGAGATGAACGTGGAATGTAGGCAGGGGCTTAGCGCAGTCTCTGCTGTGGCTGACAAGTCACTGCCTTGGGACTTTTATGTTTTGTTGTTTTCTACAAATATTCTAGGTGTGTTCTGGTTAGAATTTACATTTCTTCCATCATAATATTGAAATTTTGCTCCCTGGTTTTCCATGAAATATCAACTGATGGTGGGTATTATTCAAGGCATAATAACACCTCCTTAAAAGAGAGCCCCTGCTCTGTGTTGTCAAGCATCTGGATTGTGTTGTCTTCCTTCAGAGACTTTTGAGGTTTTTCTCTGGCAAGCTATTAATTACTATTAAATCAGCCACATATTTTTGAGGCTTATTTTGAAGTTCTGCTAGGGCAGATCCCCAGAGTATCCCTTTCCCTAGTACATGCCCTGTAACAGTAATCTTTCTGGATTTTTTAAAGATCTTCCTGTACTGACAAAAGAATATGTAATTATGGAATGGCCACAGTATGCTGTGTGGCAAGACTCCAGGTTTGCGCAGGACAGTGGCCCCGGAAAGGGGGTCAGTCTCACTGTCATCCATCTGTGTCCCTGTGCTGTCATTTTCATGCCTGTTTGTAACGGTGCTGCTCTCTGTCCTGGCATCTCGGGATAATGATGACTCGGGAAAATACCTCTGCTACATTGTGAGTGGCAGAATCCAGCTGTGATTTTTTAATGTTTGGGAATTTGAGCTTCCCCTGCCTGTGAGGCAGATACATTGAGATGGCCAACCCTTTCCAACCCTGTCAAGAAAACAGGAAGGCTGTCATGAATTTGACCAAGGAGCTACATTAGTTATCTAAGAATTCAAACTGTATTCTACATTTTTTTAATCCATTTTTTTTTTAATGTATAATGAGATGATCAGCTTTTGTCGCCACAGATTTTCCCCCAAGCTGTTGCCTTTCAAAGCAGGTTGGGCAAGGAGTAGCCAAGTCTGCAGGAACAGCATATGGGTTTCAAAGACTTTAAACCAATTGGGGGACATTTTCTTTTGTGAGGGAGCAAAACAGGTGACCAACACCAAACAGAAGATACTTAGGTTTCCTTATCTAATGACACAGCCTTCACCTAGTGATAACCTTATGATGGCACCACAAAGGATCCCGGTAGGCACTCGGGCAGATTCAGCATCAGCCCCTACAGACACAGACCAGGCAGCCCAGGGTGTCCACGAGAAGCCCATGAAACTGTATACATTCAGAGCACCTTATGTTTGTCACTAACATGTCATAGTGGGCTTTAGGGTTAGACCCGTTATCAAGAGTTACCCTGTCTCTTACAAGCTGTATTTTAATATGTCTAAACTTCCGTTTCCTCACAGGTAAATTAGAGAAAATAATTTCTCCTTCAATGGGCTAATGTACACATTAAACATAAAAGTAGCTAGCAGAAGGCCAGAGACTAATGGACAACAGGAAATGAGCTTTCTCCATTTCCCTTCCCAGCCCTTTCCTCACAAGAAAGAGCCTTGTAAGGTAGGCTGTGCAGAGATTTTCCCCGTTTGTAGTTGAGATAACTGATATGAGGAATATCAACACAACTAATTAGTGTCAGAGCCAAGTTCAGACTTTTTTTCTGTGATGGCAGAGGCATTCGTGAATGCCTAGTGTGTACCCAAAACTGTCATTACGTTGTATGTGAAGTGTCTCACTGGAGAACGAAGCTTAGTTCTTAACACTGGGCTTTGGTCTAGGCTTCCAAAGTCATTTTTAAGCAGAACACTAATAGCTAGCTATATTTATTTCCATTAGCTGCTCTCTCCTCTCTCCTGGGTCTTTTGTTTATACTTTATAGAATGATGGGATGAGTTTTGAAATGAAAGCAGAATCGTGAAGGATCCCCAGAAGGAGGGCAGGTGTCCATCAGTTTCACAGGAGCTTGATTAAGCAGATTGATCCAGGCGAGTCCTACACTGCTCCTCACATAACCTTTTGGGGCCCTTGAAAGTGACTTAGTCGGCTGGGCATGGTGGCTCACGCCTGTAATGGCAGCACTTTGGAAGGCTGAGGCAGGCGGATCACCTGAGGTCAGGAGTTCAAGACCAGCCTGACTAATATGATGAAACCTCGTCTGTCCTAAAAATACAAAAATTAGCTGGGCATGGTGGCATGTGCCTGTAATCCCAGCTACTTGGGAGGCTGAGACAGGAGAATCACTTGAACCTGGGAGGCAGAGGTTGCAGTGAACCGAGATCGTGCCACAGCACTCCAGCCTAGGCAACAAGAGTGAAATTCCATGTCAAAAAAAAAAAGAAAAAGTGACTTTCCTCAGGCTTCTTTCAGACCGCTACCGAGAGAATGGCAGATGAAAGGCACCTCTGGAACCGGGCTGTCCCAATTCAGATCTGGGCTCCGCCACCAGCCAGAGTGACCTGGCATATCACTGAATCCCAGGACCTGAGTTTCTTCACCTGTAAAATAACAATAAGAAAAGTACCTACCTCGTAGGGTTTTTGAGATGATTAAATGAGATGATCCACGCGCAGTACTTGTGACAGTGGCTGGCACATGGTCATTACACGATCGATAAAGCGAGCTGCTGCAGCGGGGAGGGAGGATTGTTCCTCTGTGTCGCATCTGAGAAAACGTAAACCAGCGTTTTTCCCTGTGCTGTGAACGGTCACCATGTTGTTTCTTTTTAATTGTGGTATTGAAGGGCTTGGGTTTTTAAGGTTATTTTTCAGTTAGCCTTTCAGTCTGTCTCTGTGGCCTCAAGCACTCACCTCCCCTAGAGCTGGTCATTCTAGGGTCATGACCACTATAAAAGAATCTCCTGCAGAGACGTTCTGCCACATTTTCCCCTCCTCTCTCTAGGCAGCTTAGCAGCTAGTCTGCCTGTCGTATTATTTCATTACCTAATTCATTATTAGCTGTGACCTACTGAGAGTTTTGAGGCATTAGAGAATGAGGGGCTATGAGGAGTCAGGTTCAATCTGAGAGCAAACTGTGTTGTGGGTGGGAATTTAGAAAAAGTATTTCCTGTTTGCAGAGGGGAAGGAGGTATGTATGTGGCTTTTCCTTTATCTCTGAAGCCAAACTTTGATTTAGGCAAAATTTTTAAATATTAAGGACCTCCAGTGTGAAACAGCTTAAGTGGTGGCAAAAGACTGGCTGAGGCTATAACAGATATAGGGAAAGATTTGAAAGTGAGGTGGAGGGCATACAGGGAGAAAAGGGGGAAATATGCTTCTCATTCCACTCGTTCTACTTCATCTCCACCTTCATTGCCACCAGAAAATTACAGAAGCGCCTGTAGGAGGCTTCTAGAATACCGAAAAGACATGATTGTGTTATGAATTATACAGAGTGGCCCGTGTCTCTCTCAATGATTTGATCCTCTCATGTGTTAGTGTGGAAAGATAATTAGGAAAGGAAATGTTAGGGTTTTGATTTCAGGATCTTAGTAGTTGTAGAGAGTAAGAAATGAACAAGCAGAGCTCAGACTTCTGTGACAGTCTGTGTCTTCGAGTATGATTTGGAAGGCTTCGTGTCCAATATCCCTAGGAGTAGAATCAGCCCTGTTCTTGAGAACTTGGTCTGTAAGGTGGCAGTGGATCATGGTTGTTTTCCTATATCAGAGCTTGATACGTTTGTTAAGAGGTCTGTGGCCAGGCACAGTGGCTCATGCCTGTAATCCCAGCACTTTGGGAGGCCGAGGCGTATGGACCACCTGAGGTCAGGAATTCAAGACCAGCCTGACCAACATGGTGAAACCCCATCTCTACTAAAAATAGAAAAAATAGCCAGGCGTGGTGGTGCGCACCTGTAATCCCAGCTACTGAGGAGGCTGAGGTAGGAGAATCGCTTGAACCTGGGAGGCTGAGGTTGCAGTGAGCTGAGATCATGTCTCTGCACTCTAGCCTGGGCGACAGAGCAAGACTCTGTCTCAAAAAAAAAGAAAAAAAGAGGTCTGTGGATCCTGAGAGCCCCGGTTTGTTTTCTTCCTTCTAGCGGATATGGTTACTGCTCCCACTTTCACCTCTGTGAGTCACTGAGCTTCGCACTGTGCTGGCAGCCGTGTTAACCCAACACCCCTCCCTGGGCTCTCAGAGACCATCAGGACCTCGCTTTCCACTGGATTTACTTTAATGCTGAGTACTACAAGGTCATTTCCAGGGTGGCCACTGTTTCTTCCTCTCACACTCGCTACAGTTTAATTTTTAGCTCTTAACACTGGACTTTGTTACATGGAAAGAAAGAAATTTGCTCTAACAGACAGCAGCAAATGCATTTTTCTGTCTTTCCAATTGGAAAATCACTCCTAACCAGTTTTATCCTGGGGGATTTAGTGGTCTGAGAATACTTTTATGTTTTTAGATGTGAACAGAGATTATGTTCATATTTAGTTGCTCCTCCTTTATTTTTTGTCTGACCCTAATTTGGCATCTGTAGATGGAAACTGTTATTTCTCTTCAGGGCTGCCATGTGTCTTTGTGACATTACCCCTAATTTGCTTCCGAATATGCAATAAAAGATAAAAGCCATGATTAGGCTCAGTATACATTACTAATTTTCTTGAACTTTCCATGCCCTAAATGCCTGTTAATCTCGTGGTGCCCACGTCTTCCCTGGATGGTGGAGTGTGGCCGGGGTGGCATTGCCCTTTAATCAGTTGGAACATAGACTCAGAGGAGAGATGTGACCTCCTCAGGTTATACAGGGAGCAGGTAACAGGATTGGAGCCCATGTTTCCTGATTTCATCCCACTGTTCTTTCTAGGGGGCACTTCTCTCTGGGAGTATAAACAACACAATCACGGTAATTACTGCCATTGATTGAGCATCAAATAGATGCTAAGCCCATATATGATGTCTAATTTTCACAACAATTCTGCAAAGTAGAGTTTCATAGATAAAGAAACTGAGACTGAGAGAAGCTAAATTCCTTGCCTAAAGCCACTCACCTAGTCTTGGGCAGAGTCCAGATTGAGCCCAAGTGTGTCAGAAGCCCTGCCCTGTGTTCTTACTGCATGGCAGAGGGTTGGTCACAACTCCAGTGATAAATAGTAAGAAATCAGAAATCTGCATGTCAGCCCTCCCATCCCTTCATTTGATCAGCAGATGATGACTCTGTGGCTACTCTGTGCAAGCACAGTACTGGGCACTGGTGAGCAAGACAGACAGGGAGCTGACCGTAGCAGCTCTCATTTCCATGAAGTTTTCCCTCTCACGCTCCGCATACCCACTCCTGCACATCCCCCAGCCTCCTTCATTACCCAGTTTTGCCTGTGCATGATGCTCTGATGCCCCCTTCCTTTCTGTTTCTGTAGCCACATCAGGACAAGGGCCACATGACGTTGTCCCCTGGAGACCGGCCCTGTGCGTGGTACCTGTGGGCCTTCCTGTGCTCTCTAGTTAGTAGTGCTCAGTGAGAACCTGCAGAGTCCCATGCATCTACTATGTGTTCTGCGTGCATTACCTTCTTGAATCTTCATAGCCACTTTATGTGGTATAGCTATAGTCATTATCCCCATGTGAGCAAAAACAAACAAGCAAGCAAAAAGTACCCACCTCAGAGACCTTGCCTAAGATTGTGCTGCTCATAATTGTTAAAGCCAGGGTTTGGGCTTAGGCTGATGAACTCTGGAGTGCAGGCTCTTACCCACCAACCTGTACAGTGCAGACGCTTGGGACAGGTTCATAATATAGGGCAAAGAAAAACGTCTTTCAATTAATCTTATACATAAACAAAAATGCTTCTGAAATCAACTTTTACCTATGGGTATCTCTGAATTGTAAGAAAAGCTAGTGTGTACTGAACCCTCTCCTGGTACTAGGCAGGCGACACTTTAAATATATATCTCATTTAATTTTTGGTAATCTCAAAAGGTAAGCATTACCCCTTCCTTCCCACAGGCGAGGCAGCTGAGGTTTAGAGAAGTGAGGTGACTTGCCTAAAGTTACATAGCAGGTTACTGTCAGAACTAGTATCCAGATTCTCCTCTGACTCCAAAACCTATGGCCGCCTCCCCCAGGATTCCATTTCTTCTCTCTGCATGTGAGTTGGATCAGGTCCACTGAGAGAAAAACCGCAGTTTGGCAGGTCCCACCACAGTAACAGGTGGAACAAAACAAGGCTGCTGTAAGAGCAGGCTGGACCGGCCCTTTTCCCAAAAGCAGCAGATGAATCTTGCAACCCCATAGGTGGCTACCAGCTTTATAATGAAACAGGGAGAGGATGAGATTTTTAAATGACAGTGCATCTCCTGTTACCAAGACAGAGAAAAGGGGTATCTTTGCTGGCCATGTGAAGTGATGGACATGGGAATGCAAGGCTGGAAGGAACTAACTAGCTCTGCATAGTGATGCCAAAGAGGGATCAAGAAACCTGAAAGGAACCTGTACATACGGGACATTTGGCGACTCCTTTGGGAAAAGGGTCCACAGACAGGTCAACCTGCAGCCACACACCAAGGAGAGTTCTTAGGGGACGTGCCAATTCTAACTCATGTTCAGCATATATGTCACTAATTGCTGGTAGCATGGATTGTTTTCAGAAGAATGAAGGAAGCACCATATTCTGCTTCAGCATCGTGTAGAGCACATTCAGAGGCTGCCTAGCCACATGATGTTGTTAATCGTATCAGTTTTTATTCTTCAGGGAACCTCAGAACCTGTTCTGGATCCACAGCAAATCCAAGCATTTGATCAGCTTTGCCGTCTCTACCGAGGAAGCTCCAGGGTAATGTTTGTGTGGTTGTTTATATTTTCATTTCCCTATTTATAATTTACTGCTTTAGAAAGGCAGTGTCTTGGAACCTCCTTCTAGCCTCCTCCTAACCTGGAAGGTGCCCTGGCATCCCTGTTATGGCTACATGGACAACAGACCCTGGCCCCAGGGAGCACTCCGAGCTTGGCAAAGAGAGCAAAGGAAGTAGAAAGCTGTCTGTCCCTTACCTACCATGACCTGTGAGGACACAGAAGGGCTTCTGTGTTTGACCTCCCTCCAGAGAGAGCAGGCCAGAAGGCTGATCCCAGGAGGGCTTTGCTTAGGATATGGATAGGTGCCCAATCTGTCCGAAGCCCTAGACCCTCCTGGGCATCTGCATTGGTTGAATTAGTTTTGGCCATGAAAGACAAATGCAAAGTAGTAGTGGTTTAAGCAAGAGAGAAGTGTAACTGCAGCCAGCCAGGGCACATCCACGCACCTCCCTCCAGCTTTCGTGTGTCTTGTGCTCTGCCTTCCTTAGCACGTGACTTAAACTTCTGTGGTTCAACCTGGTTGCTTCCACTTATCTCCACTCTCTAGAATTTAGACCCATGACCATGCCTCACTGCAATGACTGGGAAAATTGAATTTTATTCCAAAAGACCTCAGGCTACAATTCTTGGTCTACTCTAACTGGGGAAGAAGAGCACAGACTGGAGGGCTTCTAGCAGTCGCTGCCACCACATCAGACCAGGTGTCCCCCAGGCACTTCAGAAGCATACTCATCGCTTTCTCGACCTGTTCTTTGCACCTGGTGCCTGCCTCAGGAACGACACCTCTGTCTTCCAGCCACCCAGAGCAGAGACCTGACAGCACTAGGCTCACCCCTACCCTTCCTTCCACCCAACTGGGGACATCCTGTGGGATCTTCTCTACTAATCCCCTTTTGCCACTACCCCCAGTGGGGCCGCCTCATCACTCACGGAGGCCACTGCAGGTCTTCTGATTGGCTAGAAACCCTTCTGTCCCTTCTCCATGCTGCTGCCTGGCCACCCTTTCTAAACCCAAATGTGTCATACCCTTGTTTACGACACATTCTGGATCTCCACCACCTAAAGAATGAGTCCAAACCCTAGCATCTTCTCCACTCCCCAGATCACACCTCAATTCTAGCTGGTCCCATTTGTTTCTGAGCTTATCTCAAGCTTGTGCAAACTGCTGTGTCCTCTGCTTCTCTACCTGGGCCCCCTTCATGCACTCCCCATTCTTAGGCAGAACCTACTAGGTTACTTGGCAGCCAGAGAAAAAAGTGGTGTTCCTTCTTTGAGAGTTGGTCTGGGCAGAGGTTGTTACTCCAGGAAGCTTCTCCAGGGGTCTCCTGGATGCAGTCCAGCAGCTTTATTGAACTGGCCTCACCCCATCCCTTTCCAGCCTCAGCCAAGCTCTGCCCCAAGAGTTGGGTTTCTGGGGCCTTCCAAGGAGGTTCTTCTGCTTCGAACTGTTGAACTCTGATTTAGGGCTCATTGATTTCCAGATCACAAAGTTACCAAAGTAGAACACAAAAATACCTCTTTTCCTGGGAAATATATATATATATATTTTTTTGCAATTGATCTTCCCACCTCACAGTGTCAGAATGTGAAAGCATTGAGTTGAGCATCTGTTGCCCATTCTGTTCAAGGCATCGTACATAACAGTCATTGCAGAGAACGTCGCAGGCTGATGGGCAACTGAGAGGGTTATGGAAGAAAGGAAGTGGCACAAAGTGGACTCGGACAGAGCAAGGGACATCTCTTGGCCCCTGGCGTATTGCTTGAGTGGGCCTGCTCAGTAACTTGCAGTTAGAGCTTGAGTCAGAGTTACTGAGTTGTAAATGACACCATACATGTGTCTCTGGCCAGGACCTGGATTACTTGTGATAAATTGACGCTTAGAACTTAGGGGCCTTTAGATGTCTTCCCAGTTACCACAGCCACTGGTACTGAGTTTTCCACAGAAGTGACACATGGACACATGTGAGCTTGTGCCAACGTTGCCTGTGAGGGAAAAACCCTTTGCCAGAGGTCGGAGGCACCTCAAAGACATGGTGCCTGGCGGGTGAATCCCACATCGGTACTCACTGCTGGTGACCGAGGGCAAGTCACTTCTCAGGCCGCAGAGTTTCTGCCCCAGAGGTATGTTGTGAAGGATGAGAAATAACACACGTCAAGGACCTAGCAAAGTACCTATCATGGAAAGACACTTGATGCAGTCACGAGAGGCTGTTAGACATCCCCTCGGACTCCTGGCGTGTTTAGTAGACACAGACAGGGCTGCCCTGAGGAGTCTGATGGCCCGCTTGTCTCAGCTGTGAGCTCTCCATGGGCCAGGCTTTCACTGGCCTCCATGTGAGCCTGCGCAGGGTCCCTTAGAGTATTGGTAGTGGGACATGGTGGCCCGTCCCACAGGTCCCAACTGCTGTTATTAGGGACCGTATTGACCTGGGCTTGTGGGGTGGAAGTTAACTCACAAGGTTCTGGGAAGCAACAGGCAAAGACCCTAATCGTCAGGAAGTCTAAGGACCTTGGGTATAGAATTCTTGTCTCCTCTGGCCTTCAGGGGTACCTCAAGAGCCAGGCTGCCAGCTCCCTGCTTTTGCAGAAAGCCTCTTTAGGTGAAAGGGATGGTCCCCCCGAGGGGCAGAGTGCTAGCATCCCAACAGGCCGACATTAGCATCTCCTCCTACCCTTCTATCCTCCTCGACAGGTCTTCCAGAATTGAGCCACTGACAGAACGAGGGTACTGCTAATGTCATTGGTGGGAATAAGGAAGCTGGGAGCAGGGAGGACTCACTTGAAGGAGAAGGTAGAATCCAGGGGTTCCACTCTGGAGCCCCTGAGTTTGAGTTGGCAGAAGAGAGGTCAGAGTCAGTGGTCATAATTAGTCATTCACCCCCAAGGAGAGCGCACCAAGGTGGAGAGCCTGGAATGAGCAGAGCTGAGAACAAGCTCCTCAGCACAGGGCACATCCACAGGGAGAGAAGGGCGGCAGCAGGGGCAGCTGGAGGAGCCCTCAGCGCAGGGCCAGCCCAGGGTGGGAGAGCTCTCCAGTGCCAGGGAGAGCACAGTTTGTGTGTCCTTGGGAGCGAACCAGTCCAGTCTCATTACTGAATGAGGAAATTAAGGCCCCAAAGTCACACTGCTAGTTTGTGATATATGGACCTAAGATCCAGACCGTGCGTGTTACTATTCCTGCAACATAGCACCGTCTCTCATGTACCTGAAGCAGTGGATTCAGGAGCCTCTCTTCCCTCTGCTCCCCACAAACCTTAGCTGATGTGTGTCCTTCCTTTGCAGCTGGCTCTTCTCACGGAACTCTCCCAGAATCGCAGCAGCGAGAGCTATAGGCCATTCAGTGGCTCGCAGAGTGCTCCTGCTTTCAACAGCATCTTCCAGAATGAGAACTTCCAGCTGCAGCTCATTCCCCCACCTGTGACTGAGGATTGATGACTCCGTGGAGCCTAGCCCAGGAGAACCAGAGATGATCCCAAGGCCACTGGAGAGAGACCCCGCCTCTGGTGGGCTTGGCCTCCACCGCCTCCCACGCTTCTGAGAAGAGGTTCCAAATTGGGATCCTGTGCCCAGAGCGTCCACAGCACCATTCCCAGCGTAGACTCCCAGTCTTCTCCACATTGTTGTCATGGCGTCAGTTCACCAGACTCGTTGATTTTGTTTTGCCTGTTAAGCAAAGGAATGTCACATACCTCTGTCCAGCTTTTTAGGAAACACATTTTGCCTATTGGGACTTTTTCCATTTCCCCTGAAGCCTAGAAAGTAGATGGAACTCACACAAATGGCATTCCAGAGTCTGCTGTACTCCGTCTCCTCCAGCTGCTGGATAATACAGAGGAACTTCAACTTCTACAGGGAACAGTGGCTGGCCAGGCTGCAGTATAACTGAAACATGCCTTGGAGAGAGCAGAGACACTGTGGGGGCCAGGGCCATCTCCCTTTTAATGTGTTCGTGTTAAAACCTATTTGAGTATAAGACTTGCCCTTTCTAAAAATAAATGCTCTGTGTTTAAGTTCTGCAGGTCTCCTGGCTGGCTGGCTCAGTCTGTCAAGTCATGGAGGACATTTAGAGCCCTGTTGTCACAATTTTATTAGCTCAAAGTCAGGAATCCTGACTATGACAACCCTCCTTAATTCAGATAAGCAGCTCCATCGTCAGCTCTATTCAGAGCAGCCCAGCCACCCAAATGCTCCTGTGACAGGGGCTGGGCTGCCAACGAGAATAGTACTTAACTCAGTTTTTGGCTATGGGACTTCATGTATCATTGAACTAACCACCACAGGAGGTCACCACACCCGAAGACCTAGGTTTCCACCTTACATACTCAGATGATCCTTTTCTCAGCGCACTGGAATGATTAGGCTCTCATGGACTGATACTAACCAAACCCACAGGAAATAGATACATAAACTAGATACAATTTTTTTTTTATTATTTTATTTTATTTTTTGAGACAATTTCACGCTTGCTGCTCAGGCTGGAGTGCAGTGGTGCTGTCTCGGCTCACTGCAACCTCCGCCTCCCAGGTTCAAGTGATTCTCTTGCCTCAGCCTCCCGAGTAGCTGGGATTACACCCACCCACCATGCCCAGCTAATTTTTTAATTTTTAGTAGAGATAGGGTTTCACCATGTTGGCCAGGCTGGGCTCAAATTCCTGATTTCAGATTATCCACCTGCCTTGGCCTCCCAAAGTGCTGGGATTACAGGCATGAGCCACTGCACCTAGCCAATACAAATTTTTAACCCTTAAATAGAAAATAGATCTTGTTTCTGCCATGTACTACCTATGATCAACAATCAGTTAACCTCTCTAATCCTCTGTTTCTTTATAAACACAACTGTTATGAAGATGAAACAATACATGTAAATGTTTGCTGTGTGCCATTCAGGCACATGGCAAATACCCCAGAAATGCAAGCTTAGCTTTTATTATATAACTTCTCCCAAGACCTGGGCTACAAGGGTACTGCTTCCTGATGAAGGTGCCAGGATATAAAATTGAGGGAAGTGGTTAAACCATTAAGTCGTCACTGTTTGGATGCCTGCCACAGCTATATGACAGTCTCAAGCCGTTTACAGGTGAGAAAGCTGAGGCTCAGAGGTGATAAGTAATTTCACCAAGGTATCATACTGAAGAGCTAGCAGAGCAGGCGGAATTCGGAGCTGTGATTCCAGAGCCAGTGATGCTTCCTGCCCCAAGTTATGTATCAAAAGATTTCTCATTGAGCCTAAAATTAAGGCCAAAGGAACTTGATATTCTCAAAGCAAAACTCAGTTATTCCCCTTCATCTTTTATAGTGTAAAGAACTAAGGCAAAAGGAGTATTCAGTATAAAAATGTAAATTGTGACATCAAAAACATGAAATGTATGTGGGAGGGGTGAAGTAAAAGCAGAACTTTATGCAATCAAAGTTGTAATAAATTTAAAATAGCCTGTTATAAACTAAGATGTTGGCCGGGCGCGGTGGCTCACGCTTGTAATCCTAGCACTTTGGGAGGCCAAGGAGGGCGGATCATGAGGTCAGGAGTTCAATACCAGCCTGGCCAAATGGTGAAATCCTGTCTCTACTAAAAATACAAAAATTAGCTGGGAATGGTGGTGCGTGCCTGTAATCCCAACTACCTGAGAGACTGCGGCAGAAGAATCACTTGAACCAGGACCTGGGAGGCAAGGGATGCAGTGAGCCGAGATCATGCCACTGCACTCCAGCCTGGGGTACAGAGCGAGATTCCATCTCAAAAAAATAAATAAGATGATTTATGTAAGCTTCATGGTAGCCACAAAATAAGAAATTAGGTAGATAAAAAGCAAGGAATAAAAGTATACCATTAGAGAAAATCATCTAATCAGAAAGCAAGAGAGGAAGAAAGGAACAAAGGATCTACAAAACAAGGAACAAAATTGCAGTGGTAAGTCCTTACCTATAAATAATTACCTTGAATGTGCATAGATTAGATTTGCCAATCAAAAGAGAGTGGCTGATTGGATTAAACATAAGATCCAACTATATGCCACCTAAAAGAGACTTAATTCACCTTTAAAGACACACGTAGCTTGAAAATTAAAGATGGAAAAAAGATACTCTGTGCAAAGGAAACCAAAAGATAGCAGGAGTAGCTGTACTTTGATAAAATAGACTTTAAGCCAAAAACTGTCAAGTGAGACAAAGTTATATAATAATAAAGGGATGGATTCATGAAGAACATATAACAGTTGTAAATATATATGCATCCATTATCAGAGCACCCAAATCTATAAAGCAAATATTAATAGATTTGAAGAGAGAAACTGAAATACAATAATAGGGGACTTCAACAAGGGACACATTTTCCAGACAGAGAATCAGTAAACACTGGACTTGAATTACACATTAGGCCAAATGGACCTAACAAACATACACAGAACATTCCATTCAACAGCATGAGAATACACATTTTTCTCAAGTGCACATTGAACATTCTCCTGGATAGACCATATTTAGGCCACAAAGCAAGTCTTAACAAATTTAAGATTGAAAATCATATTTTTTCTGACCACAATGGTATGAAACTAGAAATCAGTAATAGGAATTTTAAGAAATTCAGAAATCTGTGGAAATTAAACAACATGTTCCTAAACAACCAATGGTCAAAGAAGAAATAGGAAAATTTAAAAATATCTGGAGACAAATGAAGATGGAAACATCCCATAAAAATATCATTTATGGTGTGTGGGGCAAAAGCAGTTCTAAGAGGAAAGTTTATAGCAATGAAGTCCTACATCAAGAAAGAAGAAAAACTCCAAATAACCTATTGGCATAGCAACTTAAGGAACTATAAAAAGAACAGACTAAGCCTAGAGTTAGTTAAAGGAAGAAAATAATAAATATCAAAGCAGAAATAAATGAAATAGAGACTAGAACTAGAAAAATAATTTTAAAAAATCAGTGAAATTAAGAGGGTTTTGTTTGAGACAGGCTCTTGCTTTGTCACCCAGACTGGAGTGCAGTGGCACAATCACTGCTCACTGCAGCCTCTCCCTTCTGGGCTCAAGGGTTCCTCCCTCAGCCTCCCAAGCAGCTAGAACTACAGGGGCATGGTACCATGCCCAGCTACTGTTTTTTGTTTTGTTTCGTTTCATTTTGGATGAGGCAGGGTCTCACTGTGTTACCTAGGCTGGTCTCAAAAAACTCCTGGCTCAAGTGATCCTCCCACCTCAGCCTCCCAAAGTATTGAGATTACAGGTGTGGACCACTGTGCCTGGCCAAGAGTTGGTTTTTTGGAAGGATAAACAAAATCAATAAACCTTTAACTAGACTAAAAACAAGAAGACTCAAAATCAGAAATGAAAGATAAGACATTACAGCTGTAAGAAGGATCATAATAGATGACTGTGGACAAGCATACATGAACAAATCGGATAGCCTAGGAAAAATAGATAAATTCCAAGACACGTATACCACCTACCAAGACTAAATCATGAAGAAATAGAAAACCCAAACAGAACAATAATAAATAATTAGATGGTATCAGTAATTTAAGTCTCCCAACAAAGGGAAGTGCAGAACCAAATGGCTTCTCCACTGAGTTCTACCTACCATTTATAAAATAATTAGTACCAATTCTTTTCAAACTATTACAAAAAATTGAAGTGGAGGAAACTCTTCCTAACTCATAAAGCCAGCCTAAACCTCACACCAAAACCAGCAAGGACTCTATAAAAAGAAGAAAATTATAGGCCAATATCCCTCATGAACATAGCTGCAAATATCCTCAACAAAATACTAGTTAAGTAGGCTGGGCATGGTGGCTCATGCCTGTAATCCCAGCACTTTGGGAGGCCAACACAGGTGGATTGTCTGAGGTCAGGAGTTCGAGACCAGCCTGGCCAACATGGTGAAACCCTGTCTCTACTAAAAATACAAAAATTAGCTGGGCATGGTGGCACATGCC
>NW_012102377.1:1054100-1085853 GCF_000951045.1 Mandrillus leucophaeus
TACTCTTACTACTCTTATTCAACATAGTATGGAAGTCCTATCCAGAGCAGTCAGGCAAGAGAAAAGAGGAAGTCAAATTGTCACTCTTTGCAGACAACACAATCTTACAAATAGAAAAACCTAAAGACTCTAGCAAAAAAACTCATAGAACTGATAAATGAATTCAGTAAAGTTGCAGGATACAAAATCAACAACAAAAATCAGTAGTGTTTCTCTACACGAATAACAAACTAGCTGAAAAATAAATCAGGACAATCCCATTTACAACAGCTACAAAAAATAAAAACAATCTAGGAATAAATTTAACCAAGGAGGTGACAGGTCTCTACAAGGAAAACTAGAAAACACTGATTAAAGAAATTGGAGGTCAGGTGCAGTGGTGGCTCATGTCTGTAATCCCAGCACTTTGGGAGGCCAAGGTGGGAGGATCACTTGAGCTCACAAGTTTAAGACCAGCCTGGGCAAATGGCAAAACCTAATTTCTACCAAAAACACAAAAATTAGCCAGGCATGGTGGCATACCCCTGTTGTCCCAGCTAAAAGGGAGGCAGAGGTGGGAGGATGGCTTAAGCCCAGGAGGTGGAGATTGTAGTGAGCTGAGATGGCACCACTGCACTCCAGCCTGGGTGATAGAGCCAGACCTTGTATCGGGGGGAAAATGAAAAAATAGAAAGAGAAAGAAAAAACAAAAAAAGTAAAAGGAAGGAAGGAAGAAAGAAAGATACAGAGAAAAAAGAAAAAGAAAAGAAGTTGGAGAAGACACAAATAGACATCCCATGATCATGGACTACAAGAATTAACATTTCTAAAATGACCATATTACCCAAAGCAATCTACAGATTCAATGCAGGCCCTATCAAAATACCAATGTCATTCTTCATTGAAATAGGAAAAAAAAAATCTTAATATGTGTATGGGACACAAAAGACCCTGAATAGCCAAAGCAATTCTGTGCAAAAAGAACAAAGTTGGGGACTCACACTACCAGACTTCAGAATATTCTACAAAGCTATAGTAACCAAAACACCATGGCACTGGCATAAGAATACACATAGACTGAATAGAGAACCTAGAAATCAATCCATGTATATGCAGCCAACTGATTTTTGACAAAGTCACCACATACACTTATTGGGAAGGACACCCTCTTCAGTAAATGGTGCTGGGAAAACTGGATAGTCGTACGTAGAAGAAAGAAACTAGACCCCACCCCTCTATACAAAAGTCAACTCAAAATGGATCAAAGACCTAAATGTAAGACCCAAAACTATAAAACTACTAGAAGAAAACATAGGAGAAACACTTCAGGACATTGATCTGAGAATAGATTTTATGACTCACAGGCAACAAAAGCAAAAATAAATAGGATTATTTCAAACTAAAAAGTTTTTGCACAGCAAAGGAAAAAATCAATAGAGTGAAAAGACAGCCTACAGAATGGAAGAAAATATTTGCCAACTGTTCATCCAACAGGAGTTTAATATCTATATCCAGAATATACAGGCCAGGTGTAGTGGCTGACACCTGTAATCCCGGCACTTTGGGATGCTGAGGTGGGTGGATCACTTGAGTCCAGGATTTTGAGACCAATATGGTGAAACCCTGTCTCTACAAAAAAAATACAAAAAGTTATCCAGGCATTGTGGTGTGCCCCTGCAATCCCAGCTATTCAGAAGGCTGAGGTGGGCAGATCACCTGAGCCTAGAAGGTTGAGGCTGCAGTGGGCCATGATCATGCATGCCACTGCACTCCAGCCTGGGTGACACGGTGAGGCCCTGCATCAAAAAAAAAAAAAAAAAAGAGAAAGAGAGAGAGAGAGACAAAGAAGAAAAGAAAGTAAATAAAGAATATACAAGAAACTCAAACATGTCAACAGAAAAAAAAATTTTTTTGTAATGAGCAAATAATGTGAACAGGGATTTCTCAAAAGACATCTATAGCCACAGATAGATGATGAAATGCTCAATATCACTAATGATCAGGGAAATGCAAATCAAAACCACAGTGTGGTATCATCTCACTCCAGGATGGCTATGATCAAAAAGACAAAAAATATAAAATGCTGGCAAGGAAAGATGTGGAGAAAAGGGAACTCTTATATACTGTTGGTGGGGTTGTAAACTAGCACAGCCACTATGGAGAACAGTATAGAGCTTCCTCAAAAATTACAAATAGAACTATCATATGATCCTGCAATCCCACAATGTGGCATTTATCCAAAGGAAAGGAAATCAGTATATTGAAGAGACATCTGCATCCCGATGTTTATTGCAGCATTATTAGCAATAGCCAAGATATGAAATCAACCTTAGGTGTCCAACAACAGATGAATGGATAAAGAAAATGTGGTATATATGCACAATGGAATATTAACCATGAAAAAGAATGAAATCCTGTGATTTACAGCAACACAGATGGAGCTAGAAGACATTATGTTAAGTGAAATAAGCCAGGAACAGAATGTTTAACACCGCATGTTCTCACTCATATGTGGAAGCTAAAAAAGTTGATCTCATAGAAGTAAAAAGTAGAACAGAAAATACCAGAGACTGGGAAGGGTAGGGGGAAGAGGGGAATAGGGAGAGATTTTTTTAAAGGATACAAAATAAATAACAGGAGGAAAAATTTCTAGTGTTCAGCACCACTGTAGGATGACTATAGTTAATAATATAGTCTCAAATAGCTACAAGAAGGATATTGGATGTTCCCAAAACAAAGAAATGATAAATGTTTGAGATGATGCTTATGCTAATTACCCTGATTAGATCATTGCACATTATATGTATTGAAATATTACTATGTACCTGATATGGTTTAGCTCTGTTTCCCCACCCAAATCTCATGTTGAATTGTAGTCCCCAGTGTTGGGGGAAGGACATGGTGGGAGGTGACTGCATCATGGGCACGGATTCCCCCCTTGCTGTTGTGATAGTTCTCACAAGATCTAGTTGTTTAAAAGTGTGTAGCACTTCCCTGTTCACGCTCTCTCCTGCCGCCATGTGAGGAAGTTGCTTGCTTCCCCTTTGCCCTTCTGCCATGATCGTAAGTTTCCTGAGGCTTCCCAGCCACGTTTCCTGTAAAGCCTGCAGAACTGTGAGTCAATTAAACTTCTTTTTTTCATAAAGTACCCAGTCTCAGGTAGTTCTTTATAGCAATGTGAGAACAGACTAATACAGAAAATTAGTACTGGAGAAGTGGGGCATTGCTATAAAGATACCTGAAAATGTGGAAGGAACTTTGGAATTAGGTAACAGACGGAGGTTGGAACAATTTAGAGGGCTCAGAAGAAGAAAGGAAGATGAGGGAAAGTTTGGAATTTCCTAGAGACTTGTTGAATGGTTTTGACCAAAATGCTGATAGTGATATAGACAATGAAATCCAGGCTAAGTGGTCTCAGATGGAGATGAAGGACTTATTGGGAACTGGAGCAAAGGTCACCTCAAAAGTGACTTTCTGTGCTTTAGCAAAGAGACTGGCAGCACTGTGTCCCTAACCTAGGTATCTGTGGAACTTTGAACTTGAGAGAGATGATTTAGGGTATCTGGCAGAAGAAATTTGTAAACAGCATAGTGTTCAAAATGTGGACTGGTTGCTTCTAAATGCCTGTTCTCATTTGCATAACCAAAAATAGCTTGCATTTAAAAGGGAAGCAAAGCATAAAAGTTTGGAAAATTTGCAGCCTGACCATGTGGTGGAAAAGAAAAACCCATTTTCTGGAGAGAAATTCAAGCCAGCTGCAGAAATTTGCATAAGTAAAGAGGAACTGAAGTTAATAGCCAAGACAATAGGGAAAATGTATCTAGGGCATTTCAGAGACTTTCACAGCAGCCCCTCCCATCACAGGCCTAGAGGCCTAGGAGGGAAAAATGGTTTCCAGAGCCAGGCCCAGGGACTCCTGCTCTGTGCGGCCTCAGGACATGGTGCCCTGCATCCCAGCTGCTCCAGCCATGGCTAAAAGGGGCCAAGGTACAGCTTGGGCTGTTTCTTCAGAGGGTGCAAGCCCCAAGCCTTGGCATCTTCCATGTGGTGTTGGGCCTGTGGGTGTGCAGAAGTCAAGAGTTGAGGCTTAGGACCCTCCACCTAGATATCAGAGGATATATGGAAACACCTGGATGTCCAGGCAGAAGTCTGTTGCAGGGGTGAGGCCCTCATGGAGAAGCTCCACTAGGGCAGTACAGAGGGGAATATGGGGTTGGAGCCCCCACACAGAGTCCCCACTGGGGTACTGACTACTGGAGCTGTGAGAAGAAGGCCACCATCCTCCAGACCCCAGAATGGTAGATCCACCAACAGCTTACACCATCTGGAAAAGCCACAGGTACTCAATACCAGCCCACAAAAGCAGCCACAGGGGTGGAGCTGCCCAAGGCCATAAGCGCCCACCCCTTGCATCAGTGTGTCTTGGATATGAGACATGGAGTCAAAGGAGATTGTTTTGGAGCTTTAAGATTTAATGACTGCCTGTTGGGTTTTGGGCTTTCATGGGGCCTGTAGCCCCTTTGTTTTGGCCAATTCCTCCTTTTTGATGGGAGCATTTACCTAATGTCTGCACTCCTGCTGTATCTTGGAAGTAACTAACTTGTTTTTTATTTTAAAGGATCATAGGCGGAAGGGACTTGCCTTGACTCAAATGAGACTTTGGACTTGGACTTCTGAGTTAATGCTGGAATGAGTTAAGACTTCAGGGGACTGTTGGGAAAGCATGATTTGTTTCGAAATATGAGAAGGACATGAGATTTGGGAGGGGCCAGGAGCAGAATGATATGGTTTGGCTCTGTGTCCCCACTCAAATCTCATGTTGAATTGTAATCCCCAGTGTTGGGGGAGGGACCTGGCAGGAGGTAATTGGATCATGGGAGTGGATTTCCCTCTCGCTGTTCTTGTGATAGTGAGTGAGTTCTCACATGATCTGTTTAAGTGTGTATCACTTCCCCCTTTGATCTCTCTCTCCTGCAACCATGTGAAGAAGTTGCCTGCTTCCCCTTAGCCCTTCCGCCATGATTGTAAGTTTCTTGAGGCCTCCCAGCCTGTGGAACTGTGAGGCAATTAAACCTCTTTTCTTCATAAATTACCCAGTCTCAGATAGTTCTTTCCAGCAGTTTGAGAAGGGATTAATACAGTACTCCATCAATGTGTATAATTATATGTCAATTGAAATTTTTTTTAAAAAGATTACAACTTTCATATGGGTTGTGCATCTGCTAGTGCTCTGTGCTCTCTCTCTCTCTCTCTCAATCTCTTTCTGCCTCCCCCACCTCCTCCTCCCTCCCCCTCTCTCTTTCCCTCCCTCCTCTTCTTAACTCACTCAGGAGGAAGCCAGTTGCCATTTTGTGAGCAACCCAGTGTACAGGCCCATAAGGGAAAAACCGAAGCTTCTTGCCAACAACCACAAGTACGCTTGGAAGCAGATCCTGCAGTCCCAATCAAACATCTAAGTGACTGGTGCCCCAGTTAACAGCTTGACTGGAATCTCATGAGAGAGGTTCTGAGCCAGAATCACTCAGCTAAGATGTTCCCAAATTCCTGAATTCTGAAAGCTGTATGAGATAATACATGTTTATTGTTATTTTAAGCAACAAGAGTTTGGGAGTAATTTATTATGTAGCAATACACAATATTGTTTGCTTCCTAGGGGAAAAGAAAACAAAGCTCTAGGCATCACACTACCTGATTTGAAAACTAACTACAAAGCTATAACAAATCAGTATGGTACTGGCACAAAAACAGACAGACCAATGGAACAGGACGGAGAGCCCAGAAATAAATCCACGCATTTACAGTCAATTGATTTTCAACAAAAATGCCAAGAACACACAGTGGGGAAATGACAATATCTTCAATAAATGTTGCTGGAAAAACTGAATATCCACATGCAGAAGAATAAAATTAGACCTTCATCTCACACCGCATACAAAAATCAACCAAACTGTATGCAAATTTTAAATGTAAGACCTGAAACTATAAAACTACCAGAAGAGGCCAGGTGCAGTGGCTCACACCTGTAATCCCAGCACTTTGGGAGGCTGAGGCAAGTGGATCACTTGAGTCCAGGACTTTGAGACCATCCTGGGCAAAATGGTGAAGCCCTGTCTGTACAAGTTGCCGAGACCAGCTTGGTTGGGGAGACCCTAACCCTGCAGTGCTAGAGGAATTAAAGACACACACATAGAAATATAGAGGTGTGAAGTGGAAAATCAGGGGTCTCACAGCTTTCAGAACTGAGAGCCCTGAACAGAGATTTACCCATGTATTTATTAATAGCAAGCCAGTCATTAGCATTGTTTCTATAGATATTAAATTAACTAAAAGTATCCCTTATGGGAAATGGGATTAACTAAAACTATCCCGTATGGGAAATGGTATTAACTAAAAGTATTCCTTATGGGAAATGGTATTAACTAAAAGTATCCCTTATGGGAAACGAAGGGATGGGCCAAAATAAAGGAATAGGTTGGGCTAGTTAACTGCAGCAGGAGCATGTCCTTAAGGCACAGATCGCTCATGCTATTGTTTGTGGCTTAAGAATGCCTTTAAGTGGTTTTCTGCCCTGGGCGGAACCACAACCTTCCAGTGTGGGTATTATGGCCATCATGAATATGTCACAGTGCAGCAGAGATTTTATTTATGGCCAGTTTTGGGGCCAGTTTATGGCCAGATTTTGGGGGGTCCTGTTCCCAACAACAAGTAATACAAAAAAATTCAGCTGGGTGTGATGGTGTGCACCTATAGTCCCAGCTACTAGGGAGGCTGAGATGGAAGGATTGTTTGAGCCTGAGAGGTTGAGGCTGCAATGAACCATGATCACGTCACTGCACTCTAGCCTGGGCAATAGAGTGAGACCCTGTCTCAAAAAATAAACACCTATCAGAAGAAAACATAGGTTAACAACTCCATGACATTGGTCTGAGCAAAGATTTTTTTAATATCCTAAAAGTAGCATTGGCAACAAAGGCAAAAATACAAATAGGATTACATCAAACTAAAAAGTTTCAGTGCTGTAAAGGAAACAACAGTGTGAAGAGACAGCCTATGGAATGGGGGGAAATATTTGCAAACCATACATCTGATAAGGGGCTCATATCCAAAATATCTAACGAACTCAGTAGCAAGAAAATAACTCAGTTTTCAAAATGTGCAAAGGAGCTGACTAAAGATTTCTCAGAAAAGACATACAAGTGGCCAGCAGATGTATGGAAAAAATGCTCAACATCACTAATCAGGGAAATGCAAATCAAAACCACAATGAGATACCACCTCACACCTGTCAGAATGCCTGTTATCAAGAAGGTAAGAGAGTGTTGGTGAAGATACAAAAAGGAATCCCTGTACACTGTTGATAGGAGTGTAAATCAGTATGGGCATTATGGAAAAGAGTATGGAGGTTCCTTGCAAAATTAAAAATAGAACTACCATATGATCCAGCAATCTCACAACAGGGAATATATCCAAAGGAAATGAAATCAATATGTCACAGAGCTGTCTGCATTTCCATGTTCACTGCAGCAGCATTCTTAATACCAAAGAAAGGGAGTCAGCCTCGGTGACCACCAACAGATGAATGGATGAGGAAAATGCGGTCTATATCCACAAAGGACCACTACTCAGCCTTTAAAAAGAAGCAAATTGCACTTTTGGAGGCCAAGGCGGGCAGATCACGAGGTCAGGAGATCGAGACCATCCTGGCTAACATGGTGAAACCCCATCTCTACTAAAAATACAAAAAATTAGCCAGGTGTGGCGGCATGTGCCTGTAGTCCCAGCTACTTGGGAGACTGAGGCAGGAAAATGGCATGAACTCTGGAGATGGAGCTTGCACTGAACCAAGATCGCACCACTGCACTCCAGCCTGGGTGACAGAGCGAGACTCCGTCTCAAAAAAAAAAAAAAAAAAAAAAAAAATCCTGTCATTTGTGACATCATGGATGAAGCTGGAGGACATTAGGTTAAGTGAAATAAGCTAGCCAAAGAAAATTAAATGCTGTATGATGTCACATACAGGGAATGTAAAAACATCAAACTCAGAAACAAAGAGTAAAATGGTGGTTACTGGAGGCTGGGAGGTTGGGGAGATGGTCAAAGGACACAAGATTTCATTTAGGAGGAATAAGTTGAGATCTATCATGTATTATGGTGATTGCAGTTAGTAATATATTGTATATTTGAAAATTGCAAAAGGAGTAGATTTTAATTTTTACTACAAAAATATAAGTATATGAGGTAATACATTTAAATAGCTCGATGTAGCCATCCCACAATGTGTACAGATATCAAAACATCATGATGTGTGCCATACATAGGTAAAATTGTACTTGTCCATTTAAAAAATAAATCAAGGCAGTTTATGGGGTTATCAGGACCTCTGTTCAAACCAGGACCAGCACACACCAACAAATCATTCTTCCTCAGCCCCTTTCCTATTTTATCAGTCCCCAAGAGTTCCTTTAGTTGTCATTCAAGTCACAGCACAATTGAGTACATTGCAGCATTTTTACATTCAGGTCATGCCTCCCTAAGAATCTACTCTGGATTGGGTTTGAAGAGCCCTCTCATCTCATCTGATGGTAGATGAGACACAGGCTTGAGAACTGGGCAGTGCTAGGCCCTGGGGATGTGGCAGGCCTGAGCTGAGCCCATTCTTGCCACCGGGAAGCCTGACCCTGCCCCATCTTCTGGCACTTAGCGCACGTTCTACTAGCAGGTCCTTGGGGGCAAAGTCTCTTATCTGGAACGATCTTTAGAATCAGCAGTAGTACCTGGCTCTGCTGATACTGCCTTGGGAGCTTGGAGGATCACAGAGCAGGCTAGGAGCCAGGCCCAGGATGTGGGAACAAGCAGTTCCACCTGCCTTGCTCCAGCCCCAGGGAGCTCCAGCTGGGTTTCTAGGTCACATGCCCACCACTTGGCTGTGATGGGTGATAAGGAGGATCTGGGAAGACTTCATATTACCATTTGGGGGAGGCAGGCAACTGGTCTGAACATTCTCCTCCCCTCCTGCCCCCTGTGATGAGGAGAAGATGATCCCTGGATAAGTTCACTGATGGGAGAGGGGAGGGCATTTGAGTTGTCCAAAAAACAGCAGTCCATCACAGCTTTGCTTCTCCTTTGTACCTGGTGATATGGTTTGGATCTGTCCCCACCCAAATCTCATCTCAAATTGTAATCCACAGTGTTAGAGGAGGGGACTGGTGGGAGGTGATTGGATCCCAGTGGTGGAGCTCTCATGAATGGGTTAACACCATCCCCCACTCCCCCTTGGTACTGTATAGTGAGTGAGTTTCACAAGATATGGTTGCTTAAAAGTGTGTAGCACTGGCCAGGTGCGGTGGCTCATGCCTATAACCCAGCATTTTGGGAGGCCAAGGAAGGGGGATCACCTGAGGTCAGGAGTTCAAGACAAGCCTGGCCAACATGGTGAAACCCCATCTTTCCTAAAAATACAAAAATCAGTCAGGCATGGTTGTGGGCACCTGTGATCCCAGCGACTCGGGAGGCTGAGGCAGGAGAATCACATGAACCCAGGAGGCGGAGGTTGTAGTGAGCCGAGATGGCGCCATTGCACTCCAGCCTGGGGAACAAAGGGAGAATCTGTCTCAAAAAAAAAAAAAAAAAAAAAATTAGCTGTGTATGGTAGTGTGTGCCTATAGTCCCAGCTATCCAGGAGGCTGAAGCAGGAGGATCACTTGAACCGGGGAGGGGAAGGTTACAGTGGGCCATGATGGTGCCACTGCACTCCAGCCTGGGCAGCAGAGCGAGTCTCCATCTCAAAAAAAAAAAAAGTGTATAGCACCTCCCCACCTGTCTTCCTCCTGCTCCAGCCATGTGAAGTGCTGGCTCCGCCTTCATCCTCCACCTTGATTGTAAGTTTCCTGAGGCCTTCCCAGAAGCTGAGTAGATGGTGTCATGCTTTCTGTACAGCCTGCAGACTCACGAGCCAGTTAAACCTCTTTTCTTTATAAATCCCCAGTCTCAGGTGTTTTATAGCAGTGCAAGAACGAACCAGTACACCTGACAGAGAATCTTTGCATGTGTAACCACCCAGTGGGTTCTTCCTGCCCCTTTCCCAGAGAGAGCTGATTTATCAAGACAGGGGAATTGCAATAAAGGCTTTAATTCACCGAGAGCCAGCTGAACAGGAGACTGGAGTTTTACTATTACTCAAATCAGTCTCCCTGAGCATCTGGAGGCTCGGGTTTTTCTGAAGTAGTTTGCGGGAAGGGGTGGGGATAGCTAGCCAACAGGTGCTTGCTGATGACTGGTTGGGGGTGCTATCACAGGGGTGTGGGAAACGGTCTCCACGCTGAGTCAAGTGGCTGGCTTCTGGATGAGGCCACAGGAGAAGTTGGTGGGTCCATGTGGAGCCATTTTTTGTTAGACATGCAAAAAACCCAAAAAGATATCTCAAAAGGCCATTCTTAGGCTCTACAATTGTGATGTTACCTGCAGGAGTAATTGGGGAAGTTGCCCATCTGGTGGCGTCTGGAATAACGGCTGGCAATGGTCTATATCGACACCTTAGCAGACAGAATTCAGGCTCCTCTATCCTCCTAGCCTGGTGATCTCTCATTAGCTAACGAGAAACCAAGTTGAGTGTACAAAGGCAGTTAAGTATTGAGGAAAGGCTATTATTTAAACTAAAGTAAGTATCTTCCAAAGTTAGCTTGGCCTAAGCACAGGAATAATTAAGGGCAGCTTGAAGGCCAAAGGCAAAGTGGGGGTTGGCAGATGAGATCGTCTACACTGCCATAATTTTTTCACTGTTAACAATTTTTGCAAAGGTGGTTTCAAGTGGATGTGTCTGTATCACACCTGAAGATGGTTACTGTCAATTTCCAGCTTCACTGAATTCTCCCCTGTGCCTTTTTCTTCCCTTTGAGCCCCCAGGATTGCTCTGTCGTTCCCTTGGGCAAGACACTGGGCTGGCTGCTGTGAACACAAAAGGGAGCCATACACAGCCCTGCCCTTAGGCATCTACCAGCTGGGGAAGGACACATTCAGCAGGAAATACTCCCAGAGCTCTATCAGCACTTGTTTTTATTTTTATAGTTTAGTTCTTATAAAAAAAGAAGGCCTAGAGGTCCTCTGCTTTCAGGTTATACATTTGTTGAGGTGGGATGTATTGTCCGAACCTACCTCCATATAACTCTGTTCATTTATTTCAGGCACTTTTAGAAGAAAATCTGGGCTTGGACTTTTGTGAAGATTCACTCTTACCAGGTGTAATCCATCGTAGCCTCTGCTTTCCATTCTGCTTCTTTTTTTACATTTTATTATCCAAAGGGAGAGTTTTTGTTTTTTTAAGATGAAGTCTCACTGTATTGCCCAGGCTAGAGTGCCAAGGCTCACTGCAACCTCCGCCTCCTGGGTTCAAGCAATTCTCCTGCCTCAGCCTCTTGAGTAGCTGGGATCACAGGTGCCCATCAGCACACCCAGCTAATTTTGTATTTTTAGTAGAGACGGGGTTTCACCATGTTGGCCAGGCTGGTCTCAAACTCCTGACCTCAGGTGATCCACCTGCCTTGGCCTCCCAAAGTGCTGAGATTACAGGCGTGAGCCACCTCACCCAGCCAGGTTTTGTTTTTTATATATGAAAACTCTGAAGTCCTCTTGCTAGGAGCATTGCCTTCCTTCGGATGGTATAAACAAGCACAGGTTTTCATGTTGCTATGGTTTGAATGTGTCTCCTCCAGAATGCAGGTGTTGAAACTTAATAGCCAGTGTGTTAACAGGTGGGGGCTTTAAGCGGTGATTAGAGTGTGAAGGCACCTCCCTCGTGAATGGTAATAAGGCCCTCGTAAAAGAGGCTGCACACAGCCTTGAGCCGGCTTGCCTGCTGCCGGTGAGGATGTGGTAATCCCCTCTTCCGGAGGATGCTGCAACCAGGCGCCATCCTGGAAGCAGAGAACAACTCTCACCAGACAACTGAACCTGTTGGCACCTTGATCGTGGACTTCCCAGCTTCCAGAACTGTGAGAAATCGGGTTTCTGTTCTTTATAAATCACGTAGTCTCAGATATATATTCTCGAGACAGTTCTTGCTCTGTCACCCAGGCTGGAGTGCAGTGGTATGATCTCAGCTCACTGCAACCTCCACCTCCCGGGTTCACGCAATTCTCCTGCCTCAGCCTCCTGAGTAGCTGGGATGACAGGTGCCCACCACCATGCCCGGATAATTTTTGTATTTTTAGTAGAGACAGGGTTTTGCCATGTTGGTCAGGCTGGTCTCGAACTTCTGACCTCAGGTGATCCACCCACCACAGCCTCCCAAAGTGCTGGGATTACAGGCGTGAACCACTGTGCCGGCCAGTCTCACGTACTTTGTTATAGCAGTACAAAACAGACTAAGACATGTTTTCATAGGTGTCTGCACATGTCTCTCAAGCCTGGGGTTTATTGAAGGGCATGATGGGTGGTGTACATCCAAGTTCCTTTTCTCTGTGACGTGGACTAACTGTCCTAACATTAATCAAGAACTGAGCCAGGGAGGGTGAGTGGAGGTGGGGGAAGGGCCTCAGAGAGCCTTCCTGGCAGGAGGGGTGCCAGGCTGTGTGGTTTCTTTAGGACCTGGGGCCACTGACAGAGCTTCCGGCTTATGTGGCTCTCGGTCCAGGGGCATATGGCAGGGATGGTGGGCGGGGTGGCACCTGGACACCGTGGCTGGCCCAGGCTTCTGCCCCATCTGCGACCTGCGTGTGCCAGGTTCTGGGTGTGCGTCGAGGCTCTGTTCAACGTGATGGGTTTCTAGGCAGGGCCCGGGGCGAGGGTTCTGAACCACCAGGGTTGAGAATCACTGTGGTTGTCAGTCCAGCTCGGTGACACACCCCACCTGGCCTATCTGTGTGTAAATGGCCTGGACACCCCTTTTATAAGCTATAATGAAGGGCTATAATGAAGCCACCAGCTACAAACACTACAATGCACAGCCACTTTATTCTCCCCAGTCACCCGGGAGGGTAGCTGCTATTATCTCCATTTTCCTCAGAAGAAACTGGCTTCAGAGACCTGCCAGCTAATGAGTTGTATTTGGAGCTTGGGGTGTGCGACTTCCAATTTACCTGGAATGAACAGTAAAAGCCCTGACGGGAAAGCACGTATTCCCACAGAACGGCTGCGTGTAAGGGTGTTTAAAAGCTCCTCCCTAGATTCCCAGGGAGCGGCTCCCCATGCTCGCTCAGTGCCCACTCAGAGGTGTGGCTGCGCAGGGGCCATCCAAGGGCAGCAGGAATCCACAGTTCGCTTTCCCGGAAACGCGGCCCGCAGAACTTGTGAGAGAGGCCCGCTAGAGTGCACTGTCAGGGGCCAGTTTGTAATCTGTGCTATGTGTGGGGGAGTCAGAGGCGCTGAGAAGGGCCCGCAAATGGGAAAGGGCTGATTCTGCCAGATGAGGGTGCCCTGCAGGGGGTTCTGGTTGTCCGGGAGGACGCCCACCTTGGAGGGCTTCTCCTGGGCCGCATGCCTCGCGTGTCCTCTTGCAGCTGCTTTCCCAGCCCCTGAAGTGTGTGACATACTAAAAGAAGCTGACCCCTGGGGTTATGCAGGTGTGGTCACATCCCCAGAGTGAGGACCAGGGAATCCTTGAGCAAATGACTGGCCTCTCCCTACTCTGTTTAAAAAAAAAAAAAATGTGTGTTAGGGAGGCCGGTGCTCCCCGCTGAGGCCGGTGCTCCCGGCTGCTCACTGCAGCATCCGCAGCCACTCTGGTGAATTCGGGCCCACAGTCAGGGCCTATTAGTCAGTAATCTCCTGAGTGCCAAGTATATGCCGGACGCTGTCCTTTGCAATGGGGACAAGCAGGGAGTAGGTCGGACATGGTCTCCCCTCTGGAGGGGACAGAGGTGACACCCTGCACAGACAACACAGCGTGAGACACTGTGACGTGGAGGGTGTGCCTGCTGAGGGCACGGGAGGGACCTGAACCTGTGTAAAACTTTTCCTTTCTATTTTTAAAATTTGGACTCCTCCATCTTGCTTCTGATCTAATCTTTCATTTCTTTACCCAGCAAAGGAATAGAAAGAAAAGTTCTTTGCAAGTTACCACTCCACAGAAATCAGAGCAGATCCCTGCAGAAATTGAGCAGCAGCTTAGAATGTTGGAGTCAGTGAATTCTAGCATCCAGGTGACCTCAAGAGTTCAGGGTGCCAGCTTCTCCCACCCAAACACAGACACCAGTCTTGGCCCCAGGGGCTGGGAAGGAGTGGGAGGGAGACTCTGGGGTGAGTGTTCCAGAAAGCAGAGGACAGGAAGCAGTCCGTGGCCAGCAGGGAGCTCTGCAGCCACCAGGGGCAGCTACATTCTCAAGTGCTGTGTGCCCAGGGAAGTCTGCCCAGAGTGGGGACAGGCCCTGCTCAGCATCTGGCCGGGCACAAGGAAGGCGAGGCTGAATCGGCAGGGCTGACACGGTGGCTCAGGGCAGGGAGGACTCAATCAGCAGGGGAAGGGCTTCACGGAGTAGGTGTCACTGTCCTCTCCCCTGAGAAAGTAGACAGGGAAGGAGAGGCGACAGCCTGAGCTGAGCCCATCAGTGGGGAGTCACCTGCAGGTGACAGGCCCATCCTGTACCCAGTCAGTTCTGACCTTACGGAACCCAGAAGTTACAGCGCTAACGTTGCTCTGATTCACGATTGTCCTGCTTTATTCTACGGAGCTCTGCAGGAGGCATGTTTGTGGGAGAGGGTGGGGCAACTTGGCCTTCACACCCTAGCCAGCGGCGTGGAGGCGGCGGTGCTTGGAAGGGCCCCTGGTGCCCCTCCATCTGCCCCTTCTTCCTGCCATCGGGGGGATGGAAACTCGCCCAGCTCTCCAGGAGGGGCAGTGTGGCCCGTTAGGAAGAGCGAGGCACAGCCCCATCATGGCCCCTGTGTGAGCCAAACAAGGCACTGGGCCTCTGAAAAATACAGACCATAAAAATGATGTTTCATCTGCAGCAAAGGTCCCAGCAACGTGTGGGAAAATGCTTTACAAAGGTCACATATTACTCGTGGAAAAAGAAAGCCCACAGGGGCCTCCGTCAATGAACACTGCAGTGAATAAATCATTCAGAGCTTTGGGGATCCTTCTAGAAGCAGCGTATTTCCACTCAGCTCTGCTTGCTGAAAGTGTTTTTCCGAAGATGCAGCTCCAGAGTCAGATGTCTGTGACTTGCCCAGAGCTGCAGGAAAGGCCTCCTGCGGCTCCATCTTCTGGAGGCGGGGCAGACGCCAGGCCCCCGGTTGTGGGGTTGGCGGGGAGTCTGAGCTCCCAGTGGGTGTCCCCAGCTGATCAAAGGCCCCATCCCAGGGGCCTCCTCTCTCAGGGCAATCCATGGCCATCTTTCACCAATCTCCTCACACCACATCCTGGGTCCTCTCTGAAGCTTTCCCCAAGGAAAACGGCAGTTTGACACCTGTCCACCTGCTCCAGGGACACACCACACCTGTGCCAAGGAAGCGAGTTTTCCCATCTCCACTCTTCCTGAGGGCAGGACTGTGTCTGGCTCACTCCTATGTCTTCCCTGGCACAGTCAATAGTTACTGAGTGTCGAGCATATGCCAGGCACTTGGTGAGACAGAGTCTGTGTTGCTGTCCTTTAAGTCACTATCTTTTTCGAGTAAACTTTTGATGAACAGAATATTCACAAACCATATGTGTACCACTAGATTAACTCGCAGTGTGAACACACCGGTGTCACCAGCACCCAGAGGTCCCCTGGATTCCTCCGTCGCACCACACCCCCCAGGTGAACCACGACCCTGACTACTCGTGTAGATGGTTGTGCCTGTTTGGAATTTGGTACCAATTGAGTGATACATCAAGTCCCCCTGGGGAAGTGGCTTCTTTCACTCAGTGGTGTGTCTGTGTGACTCATCCATTCTGTTCATCCTCATTGCTGGAGAGCATCCGCTGACTGGCTGCGCCATAGTTCATCTGTTCTGTTGTTAGTGAGAATTCAGTTGTTTCCAGTACTGGCCCGTCAGCATTTTTGCTTCTGTCTTTTGGTGGACGTAGGTGTCCATTTCTGTCAGGTATAAACTTAGGAATGGTTTTGCAGGGTCAGGGGGTAGATGTCGTTAGTACCTTGTTGAATGCATACACGCCTGATGAATGAACAAGCCTCTGGCTCTGGGGGCAACAGGATAGGCAAGATGGGACATGGTACACACGCGCCCACACGCGCTCACACACTCAGTCTTTTCCTGAGCTTGACCCTAAGTGCAGGGCCTGCCATCTGCCTTCTGCCTCAGCCAGGGGGGTAGCCGGCTCTAGAGCCTGGCAGGATCTGCTGTTAAGCTGCTGGGTGGGGCTCGGTTGGGTCCAGCCTAAGAGGCCTGGGGCTCTGAGGGGACCTCAGCTTCACATTTGAAGTTTTGTTTTGATTTTTCTTTGAGACAAGGTCTCACTCTGTCACATACACTAGAGTGTAACAGCGCAATCATGGCTCACTGCAACCTTCACCTCCCAGGCTCAAGAGATCCTTCCACCTCGTCCTCCCAAGTAGCTGGGACTACAGGTGTGGGCGCTTAGCTAGTTTATTTTTATTTTTGTAAGGAGGTGGTCTCACGTTGTTGTCCAGGCTTTGTCTCAAGCTCCCAGGCTCAAGTGATCCTCCTGCTTCAACCTCCCAAAGTTCTGAGATTACGGGGATGAGCCACCACGCTGGGCTCACCTTGAGGCACTTATGAGAGAAGCTGTAGTCCCCCATTCCTGACATCTGTTCCCTCAGATCCCTGTGCTGACCATCTCAAAGGTCAGCATTGGGTCCTAGTAGTCTTAGGGGCCATGTCTGAGCCTCTAGCAAACTTGGGGCCTGATGGTTTGCCCAATCCAGCCTTTTTTTTTTTTCTTTCAAAGACAGAGTCTCACTCTGTCACCCAGGCTGGAGTACAGTGGCATGATCTCGGCTCACTGCAACCTCCACTTCCTGGGTTAAAGCAATTCTCCTGCCTCAGCCTCCTGAGTAGCTGGGACTACAGGTGCATGCCACCACACCTGGCTAATTTTGTATTTTTAGTAGAGGTGGGGTTTCACCATGTTGGCCAGGATGGTCTTGATCTCCTGACCTCGTGATCCATCCGCCTCGGCCTCCCAAAGTGCTGGGATTACAGGCGTGAGCCACCGCGCCCAGTCCAGCCTCTTCTCTCTAGATGAGTCAGCCCATCCTCCTCCAGGATGCCCATAGCACCCACCCCCATACCACCCTGCCTCATCTCCACCTGAGATGGGGTTTCCAGGTAACTGCCTCCCTTTATACTCACCACTGCTGGCCTCTCCGTGACCCCCTCAGCCCCTCTCTAAGTGGCATAATGTGGGCCTAGGTGACTCCCTGATTGACTCAGAAGGCACTGGATAGCTCTAGGAATTCGCTGCCTGTGGCCCTTGGAAATGATGAAGGGGAGGCAGAAATCCTTTCAGGATAGGACTGACCTCTTTGGTCCCCCAGTGATGTGAAGGGACCTCAGTGACTTCTAGTTGGACGGGCTGATCTTCCACTGGCCTGTTGGTGACTCATCAGAGATCTCCACTGTGTGCCCCATGTTCATCCAGGTGTCTGAGTTTCCTGAGGAACCCTCATTTGGTTTCCTCAGGAAACCCAAATGCCTGGTGTGCTCCCCACATCAGGGCAGCCTCTAAATCAGGCTAGAATCGCCTCATTCTAGATTCTTAGGGAAAACAGGCTCTGTGAATCCCCTGTGCAACTCACACCTGGGCCCCGGTGAACCTCCCCTCCTGGCACTGCGCGGCCTCCCGGCTCTTCCTGAGAGCTCCGGAGTCCTGTCTGACTGCTTAGCGTGGTGACGCTCATAGACCAGGATGGCTTTTCCAGGTCCTTCTGCAGATAAACGGGTGTGCTTATATTTGCTCTGTGAATTTTGGTATTGCAATTCACACAGGCAGATTCTAAACATGAGGGCTGAAACGTACTCCTTTGTTTACTGCACAGAGCCCTGGTTGAGGCAGATATGAGAGGCTCATGGCTGAGTAATCATTCAGGATCTACACAGTCACCTGAAGTAGACTGGCCCGGGAGGTGAGTCCAAAGCAGATGCTACTGAGGACATGCAATAGGTGAGGGAAGCAATCAGTATTGAAGGTCCCAATCACAATGGAGGTAGGAGCGAGGGGGACAGGAGAAGCGGCTTCTTAAAGAGCCAACCTGGCAGGCATGGTGGCTCACATCTGTAATCTCAGTAATTCGGGAGGCCGAAGCAGGTGGATCGCCAGGTCAGGAGGTCGAGACCAGCCTGGCCAACATAATGAAACCCGTCTCTACTAAAAACACAAAAATTAACTGGGCGTGGTGGTGCACACCTGTAGTCCCAGCTACTCGGGAGGCTGAGGCAGGAGAATCACTTGAACCTGAGAGTTGGAGGTTGTGGTGAGCCGAGATCGTGCCACTGCACTGCAGCCTGGGCAACGGATCAAGACTCCGTCTCAAAAAAAAAAAAAAAAAAAAAGCCAACCCGAGGCCAATTCCCAAGATGAGTTCTTAGGCCCAACGGCCACGCTTGAGCATGACCTAGTGCCTGTTCTCCGGATCAGACTCAGATCTAGGTCAAGCCAGGCTGGCGCACAGTGATGTGGCACTAAGGGCAACCTCAGGCGATACCCGAGGGCTGAGCTGTAGTTCCCTTGATGCAAGGGATGCCCTCTCAGCCTCAGCTGTGGGGCGAAGAGAAAATGGGTTGCAAAACAGGGCAGGGTTTGACTGCAGGGGCTCCGCAAGTGGCAGAGCAGCAAGGCTGGGTTTGGAATCAGAAATCTGGGGCTCTGACCTTGCTAATTCCTGCTGTGTGACCTTTAGAGTTAACTGTTGGCTGCTTCGCAAGAAACTCGCCAATATCCCTGCCCTGTCCACCACACAGAGTTGATGCGTCTAGCAGTTAAGCTGCCATCTGGGAAAATGCTTTGTAAACTGCAGGTCCCTGTTCACACATTGTGGTGTTCTGCTGATCCACGATGCTGTGTATTTTGTCATCTTTGTCCTGGGAGAAATCATCTGGGGTTTGACAACAGGTGACCAGCTAGGTGTCATATAGTGCCAGGATGGTCCCCCCGGATCCCAAGCTTTCTCATCTCCGATCTCCAGAGTCACACACAGCTTCAGGCTGGGGACTGAGGAAGACAGGAGAAGCCTTACCCCTTTCTCCGACCCACCTGGCCCATGAACTCTCCAGCCATGAAAGGGGCCACTCCTCCGTGGAGGCCCATTAGCTTCAGGACACACACTCCCAGCCCAGCTGCTAGTCTCTTCCAGCGGGTACATGAGCAGCTATGGCCACGGCCTCGACTCACTTCCATGCATGGATCCAGCAACATTGGGCTCCACAGGTACTCACTGTCCTAGGACTTGATATCTTCAAAAGAACTTACTGGGTTGTTTCTGATTGTAAAAGTAATGTATCTTCATTTTAGAAAAGTAGAAAATTTACACCAAAAACACTATTAATCTTGGCACATTTGCTTTTGCCTTGCTTTTTACTTTATTTCCATAAATTTCCCATATATCCGATTCCTGAAGAATTCCATCTGACCTCTAACTGCCCCTCTCTAAACTCTACCGCAGGGAGGCCGAGTCCTGAGATCCTTCTTACTCCCTTCAGCACAGAACTGGGGTGGGACAGTAAGGGTTAAGGGCTTTACCAATTCCCAGTGATTGAATTGTAATGAGGATGAGATGCTAAATTAAAGTTTATTGCAGAATAAAAGTGTGTGCAGTCAGCATTTGTAAGAGGCTACAATGAGATGCCTTCCAGGACGTAGCAATACAGTTAGGTAGAGAGTTAAAACAGTAGAGTGCACACGCAGATGAGATGCGCTGTCTGCAGGAATCACTTGAAAAGATCAGTTAGCTTTAGGGAAGGCAGAACTAGTCTTGAATGCTAGTCAAGAGGTGATTAAACATGAAAGAAGCAATGGCCTCATCAGAGTGTAGAGATATTTGCAGAAACAAGGCCTGGGGTGGGGGGTGGGGCTACTGTATGGAGGACAAAGAAGGGCACAAAGATTGAAGCCTGTCAGTGTTTCTCCTCCACTGTGTAGGGACCAGGTGCACTGCGATAGATGAGGCACTAGTCGGTGGGAAGGTGTCTGCTGGGTTAGGGGGATGGAGCAATGCAGACAATGGCCAAGAGTGCGGACTCTAGAGCCAGAGTGACCGGGTTCAGACACTGGCTGCCATTCCTGTACAAGCTGTGCCACGCTGGGCAAAGATGTGGACTTCTTGAGCTCTTTTCCTGATCTGTGAAACGTGGCTGCTGTAATCTCCCTCACAGGGTTGCTGTGGAGATTACACATAGAAAGCTTAAGGTAGCCATTGAGCTATAATCAATATTAACAAGGATTTGATTACTGATAAATAATGACTTTATTTAGCAGTTCCTAGGAAGGTTGTTCAATAGAAGCCAACCCCTGAAGCTGTTCTTTTCTGAGTACGGACTTGCCACACTGGGGCCTGGCCCCTGAGCCTTGGTGACCAGGCAACCCCAAGGCTCTGCAGGGCAGCAGCCTCCCTCGATGCCCAATCTTCAGTCAGAACTGCAGCCAACACTGCCTGACATGGCATGTGTAAGCCGAACGGAAAGGCTGTAACTGTGTGTGAAATAAATGCTATTTGGTGGGGGGATATCAAGTTTTATTTGCTATAAACCCAATGTAGCCAGAGTTCTGGGAGTTGTGAGTGGTGACTATGAGTAGATACTGTGGATGGTACAATTTATCTGCACCTCATGAGGTCTTGTAAAGGTTTAATGTGGTAATAGGCATACACTATTTCCTAGCACGTTGGAAAGAGCTGGTACATAAATGTTTCACACTTTGCAAACGTGAGTTTCTGTTTTGGGGTCGGGTGGGAGGCATTACCCTACACTCCAAAATAGCAGATTTGTTCTGGTATAAAAGAAAAAAAAGCACATTTATTTTACAAGGCAGTATTTTCCTAAAGTGTTACATATCAAGGAAAGTTGAGCTGTCTGTAGGAAAACAGTATAATTTTAGGAAATTACAGAAGAGTCAATATTGTGCTTAAAACTTTAAAATAGTTTTAAAAAATAGCAGTTAAGTGAATATTGCCAGGTATGAACAGCCTTAAAAAGTGAGGTGGACACGACGACATAGAAGCTCAGTGTTAAAGCCGCTAGTGACAGGTCGCTTTGAGAAGTGCTCAGGCTACTAAGAGAACACTGCTTCAACCTTAATCAACAAAAGAATTCATAACACTAACTAAAACATGGCCTTTTCCTACAATAGCTGACTCTCAGTTATCTACGGTGATGAAGAAGAGTAGTGACAATGTTTAAATGGTGAATCATTCCAAAATGAATGTTGAGAAGTGCCCTGTTTATGTTTTGATGTGAGAGACACTGACATCCGGGAACTTACAGCACTGATCACGTGCATAGAACTCCCACTGGCTTCTCCCTTCTTCCCTCCTCCTCAATGGGAGAAGACAAAACCGTACTACTGAAAAGCCTAAAATACAACTGGCCTCCTCAGTTCTGGTTCACACCTCCTCTGGAGAAGGGGACAGAAGAGAAAACTGTTAAAACTTTGTTTTCCTCATGTAAAAAAGCCAGAGCGTGATAATAAAATTTTGCAAACAAGATGCAGGAATAATTAAGAGCTGACTGGATGAATATTTTAACTTGTGCCTTTTTTCCTGCCCAGTAGTACCCGCACCACTAAACTGAGCTGGATCTGCGGACAGCTTTATAAATTATCCATGTGTGCATCCTATTACCCAAGTCAAGAATTAAATTAGCATAAAGGGAGTTTGTTATCGGTCCCAAAACACTTGTGATGGTTCAAATAGACCAAGAAGTGGAGGTAAGAAGCAAAGCCACCACTCCCAAGATAGAATCAAATCCCAGATCAAATCCAAAAAATATTTCAGGAAAACAACCACATCGTGTTGTTCTGCTCTTGATGCTTTTGTTTTTGTTTTGTGCTGTATGCCCTTGAGCTACAAGTCTTCCTCCCAGGAAAGCAACTGTTCTTCAGGGCTGTCCTCAGATTCTTATTTCATATCTTAAAAATTGCCTCGGAAAAAAGACCTAGATGTGACAGTAAACCCTTATTTTTTAATATACAAAAGAGTTGTAACCACAAAAGCATTGTAATCGTCATTTCTTGGAAAAGTTATAAGCATATTTGAAACTTGAAACTTCTAAAATCTTGGTTAGAGAACACAACTAAAGTCTACATTTAGTGGAATTAAGCTTCTACCTAATAGCTTTTATACCAACTTTCCAAAAGTAGGAGTGGTACCGGGTTCCACGTAAACCCAAGAAAGCAGTTTATCCATCCACACAGCCCAACCCTTGCTCCAATGAGCATATTACTGGGTCCAAACTATAAAGCTTTCACATCTGTCAGTGTGCAAGTGTTAACCACATCATGCGATTGTGTTCAATGTTATAGTGCATGTTGCAGTCTAAACATTTTCTAAAGTGCCTATAAGTATACAAATTAGCAACATAATATCAGCGTTACAGAGAATTCCTTCATATAATATAGAATAGAATAGGCCTAGAATTTAAAGTGAAACTACACATTTTTATATCTGTTTCAGTTGGTTTTGGAATGCAAGCATAAACAATTCAACAATATATTTCAGAGTGTTATCAACAGTGCTAGGACAAAAATAAATCTTGTGCTTATTTAGAAAAGGTCATTTTGAGATCCAGGAGTATCTGATACTTAGAATCCAATGGAACATCTTTAATTCTATATAGTAGATAGTAGTAAGTGAAGCTTAGTGAGTTTTTAATTATAAAGAGGTTGTGCAAATATTTAAGGTGATTATCAACTATTACATCCAAAAATTTCATTAAAATTGTGTCTAATCAGAATGGCAGTTCAGGAGTTTAAAAAAACCAGGAACCTAGACAAAGTCCTAGATAGTACTGAGAGAGGGCCCAAGCCTGCCACTGAGCCAGCTGCAGAAATATGGCCCCGTGACCACGTATATCCATGGCTTTAGACATCTGGTTATCTGGTTGTTGACTCAATTGATTTAGTGGGTGGGAATGTGGGCCTATAAAGAACATTGACGGGGCCGGGCGCAGTGGCTCACACCTGTAATCCCAGCACTTTGGGAGGCTGAGGCAGGTGGATCACGAGGTCAGGAGACTAAGACCATCCTGGCTAACACGGTGAAACCCTGTCTCTACGAAAAATACAAAAAACTAGCCGGGCGTGGTGGTGGGCGCCTGTAGTCCTAGCTACTCGGGAGGCTGAAGCAGGAGAATGGCGTGAACCCAGGAGGCAGAGCTTGCAGTGAGCCGAGATCGTGCCACTGCACTCCAGCCTGGGCGACAGAGCGAGACTCCGTCTCAAAAAAAAAAAAAAAAAAAAAGAACATTGATGGGAATGGTGTAGAGAAGAAAGCTCCTGTATACTCCCATACTCCCATCTGGAGAACGGGCTCGCCCACAGGGTAGATCCAGACAGGGCCCTATAGATCTAGACAGGGCTGTTACAAACCTGAGTGCGTGGCGCGTGACTGCACTGCTGTGGCCTGACACGTGGCTTGCAGGCATTTGGCTTCCACACGTGCCTTCAGTGGGCCACTCATGCAAGGGAGGCACCGAGAACCTCGGGCAGGGCTCATCAGATGTCCCTGTGCCACCTGGGCCATGCCCTAGACAGGGGGAACCTCCTCATGCCCACACCTGCCTCCACCTGCCCTCTCTTGTGCCTGTTCCTAGAGCTCCTCTGATCCTCTTCTTGTTTGTCTTGTCGAGTCTTTAAATTTCAGCAAGTGGAGACTTTATGCTGCATTCTCATTCAGCATAGAACGTTTTGGCTCACACTGTTTGCAAAGGAAAATGCATACTCTGCCTTCTAAACCTATAGATGTCTTGGCCACCTAAACCTAAAAAAGTTCCATCTAGTAAATGACTTAAATTATACATACAACTGGGAAAGCAGATTCCTCCTTGAGTAGTTTGTGAATGATGCCAGAGGGAGACTTCAGGGAAGAACACAACTTTTTCTTATAAATCTGGCCGGGCGTGATGGCTCACAACTGTAATCCCAGCACCTGGGGAGGCCGAAGTGGGTGGATCACAAGGTCAGGAGATCGAGATCATCCTGGCTAACACGGTGAAAGCCAGTCTCTACTAAAAATACAAAAAATTAGCCAGGTGTGGTGGTGGGCACTTGTAGTCCCAGTTACTCAGGAGGCTGAGGCAGGAGAATTGCTTGACCCCAGAAGGCGGAGGTTGTAGCGAGCCAAGATCACGCCACTGCACTCCAGCCTGGGCAACAAGAGGGAAACTCCGTCTCAAAAAACAAACAAAACCAAATTAATTTGACATAGAGATGTACCATAATGGTGCCAGAGCACAAGGGCATCTCAGAGCACAATGGCCTGAAAGCACGCTTCTGGATAGTTAGGATGGAAGTATTGTTCTGTCTCCAACTCTGATGTGCTCATTAGGCCATACTGAAAATTTCCAGGATTTGTAACGATGCCTCATGGATAGAAGGTTTGGAGAAATGGCAGTTAACTGACTCACAAGAGTACCTGGTACAAATGGAGAGCAGAATTCTGGAGAGAGCTAAAGAAGAAAGAATTGGTCACTATTTTGTGCGTGTGAGGGAGAGAACACATACAGACAGTTAGTGTGGGAAAGTAAGTCACTATTACACAGAATATTTTCTCCTGACTTAGCAGTGAACTATTTCAACTGCTTTTGCATTTGCATAAAAATCCATGCATCATACTGAATTCTAATCCGTTCCTCACTTAAGCCATACTAATGCTTCATACAACCAAATGAAGCAGAATTAATCAAACCTATTAGATTCAGTCCTAATCCCTAAAGGGCTTCTGTCTTTAGCATTTCCATGCTAACTAAAACTATTAGTTGGTTTTTCTTAAGATGTCAGATGTGGCTGCCTCCTAAATGTGACACCTATATAACTTCCTAAGAGATCTTCCCAGACTTGAACAATTAAAAGCAGAGAAATGTTGGGGAACCCATCCAAGAGGCCAGCTCAAATGCTGAAACACCTTCCCCAGCTGGCCCGAGCCAAGTAAATCTCATCCTTCCCCTGGGTTCCCAGAGCTTTCTGGGTGTCATGAGTTGAATGTGTCATATATAGGACTGGGCCCCTTCATGGTGGGAATCAGGTCTTATTCATGCTGTGTCCCCACAGTACCCTGCAGGGGAGAGGTGCTCAGCTAAAGCTGGATTGAGCATGAGACGGATGAGGTCATCTCCTCATGTGAACGTCTAGCTCAGCCCCAGTCATGGAGCCTTGTACAGACATTGGCCACAAACCATGGGCTGAACTGGCCTCCAGTGACCTCCGGGAAGTAAGCCGAGGCAGCTCTGATCCAGACCCAGTGCAGGTGTGGGGAGAAGGGGAAGGGAAGAAACGGCATCTACCAGTGCACACTCAGTAGGGAGTGCTGCTTGCGTAGGACAAGCAGGACAGGACGGGAGTGCCTGTGAACATGCCAAAGGGAATGGCAAGAGTCTCTCTGTGAAGGACTGGCTACTGAGAAAACACTGGTTCCTTCCCTTTGGGTACCTCCTCAATCTGATCCAAGATACTCTGCGACCATCACTTCACCGCCTTCAAATCTCCCAGTGAAATTAAGGCTGGGTCACAATTCATGACACCAGATGCTACATAGAAAGTAAGTCAAGATACAAAAGAAAACCGTTTATAATAAAAAGAATGTCTTAGTTGTAAGACGGAGAGAAGCTAATCAGCATACCACTGAACTGCTACGGTTGTTGGTTGGGGGGGTGGGTGGGTAAAAAATATCAACAGCATTGGAAAAAAGGATCCACCAGACAAAGGTACAAAAGCTCGGCGTGGGTCCGAGGCTGCGGCTTCCTGTCTGGACTCTCACACGGTCGTTTCTATCGTTTCAATCACTTCCAGGTCAGACTGTGAGGGGGAGAGAAGGGTGCACTCATCCGGTTCCCAGCTGCTCTCTGGACTGTAATCTTCCTCTGAACTCAGTTCTGCTCCTTCTTCTGTGTCCTCGTCACACGATTCCACGTAGTGAGCCCCGATCGCATTGATCCCAGAGTCCTCAGAACTTGAGGGAGAAGAGCAGTGATCTATTTTTGGTGTATTGCTCTCTTTTGAAATTAAGGCATCGTGTGCAGAGACCTCCTCAGGGCTCATTTTGTGGGAATGCGGCGCCGGCTGCTTCTGCACATAACACATCTTCCCATTAATACATTTAACCTGATAGTTGTCAATAAAGAGGTCTGAAATCATACAGTACCTTGGTGAGTCAGGGGGAAGGGGAGGCTGGAAGACAGACGCAAATTTCAAAAAGTGTTCGGTGAGCGAGACTGAGATCTGAATGGTGTTTGTGGGTTCCCGAGGCCGGGCAGGAATCTCAGTGCTTGGAAGCTGTTCCACAGGGGTCATAGGCTGATACATGTATTTGCCTGTGGAGACACAAAAAGACACTTGAAATCTATGAGTATTACACAAACTATATTAATACGGCCATAATGGTTTCTGAGGACTCGATGTCTTTAAAAATATTTCAGTAACACCTCAAAAGAAACTAGTAATAAAATCATTCAACACTGGTACAGTCAATTAAAAAGTCAGCATGGTATATAATAATTTTCATCTAAAAGACTCGATCTACTTTCCAAATCTCAATTTATATTTGAGTCTTTCTGATATCTCTGAAGTAGGTGGATAGACACTATAATCCTTATTTTACAAACAACTTTAAGTTGTTCATCAGACAACTTTATGTCTGTTCATCATACTAGAACAAAAAAGGTCCACAATATAGCATGGTAAAAAATACAACCTGTACAGCCGGGCGCAGTGGTTCATGCCTGTAATGGGCAAATCACTTTAGGTCAGGAGTTCCAGACCTGCCTGGCCAATGTGGCAAAACTCTGTCTCTACTAAAACTAAAAAACTTAGCTGGGCATGGTGGTACATGCCTGTAATAGCAGTTACTCGGGAGGCTGAGGCACGAGAATCCCTTGACCCCAGGAAGCGGAGGTGGCAGTGAGCCGAGACTGTGCCACTGCACTCCAGCCTGGGTGACAGAGTGAGACCCTGTCTCAAAAATAAAGTTGTAAAACAGTATAATGTACTGTAAAATTATAATTCCATGTTTATCTCCAATAATGTGTTAATGTATATATTCTTCCAGTTTTTAAATGTATGTAAGTTTATTATCAGAATTATGGGAGACTTTCACTTTCCAGGTGTCTATGTTCTAATTACAATATACACACACCTATATATTTACTGAATAGGTAGTGGCCCACTGAATTGTCCCGGCCACCCTCAATGACTGGGGTAAGGTTTAGGGTGGGAAATGATTTCTCTCAGGACCAAAGCTCATCAGTGGCCTATTCAGGAGGTTCCCCCTCACCACCCCCCACCCCAATTCCACTGGCACTAAGCAACTCAAGCCAAGCAGAAGCAAAGGGCAAATGCACAGAGGGATGCAGAGGACACCCTGCTGGATGTTTCCGGGAGGCCACAAGCTTATCTCCGAGCCTTCCTCTCTGCTCTGAGACCTCAACTGTTTCCCACATAGTTGACATGGAAGTAAAACCTAAATGGATTTGATCCTAATGTCTCTCTTTCCTTATCCCATTTTTTTTTATTATTATACTTTAAGTTCTAGGGTACATGTGCACAATGTGCAGGTTACATATACATGTGCCATGTTGGTGTGATGTTCCCCACCCTGTGTCCAAGTGATCTCATTGTTCAATTCCCACCTATGAGTGAGGACATGCGGTGTTTGGTTTTCTGTCCTTGCGATAGTTTGCTGAGAATGATGGTTTCCAGCTTCATCCATGTCCCTACAAAGGACATGAACTTATCCTTTTTAATGGCTGCATAGTATTCCATGGTATATATGTGCAACATTTTCTTAATTCAGTCTATCATTGATGGACATGTGGGTTGGTTCCAAGTCTTTGCTATTGTGAATAGTGCCACCATAAACATACATATGCATGTGACTTTATAGCAGCATGATTTATAATCCTTTGGGTATATACCCAGTAATCGGCCTCATCCCATTTTTCATTCAACATCTAGCAAAGCCTCCCACGTGCTAAGGAAATAGGGTTGAAAATATCCAATCTGTAAGTCTAAAGTGATTTCAAAACAAAAAGCTAAAGCAGGGATGGGGGGCCTAAAAAATCCCAGAGACAAGTAGCCACAACTGTGGGCATCATTTTGGATTTTTCCTAATTCAGTCGATTTGTCAGTTCATGTTGTATCTTCTGCACACTGTTGACAGGGCTTTTAACCTTAGCACTACCTGCATTTTGGACCAGACAATTCTTCGTTGTGGTACGGGGCGGGGAGGGCTGTCCCAGGTGCTGTAGGGTGTTTAGCAGCATCCTCAGCCTCTCCCCACTAGATGCCAGTAACAACTGCTTCCCAAATGAGACAAATTCCCCGAGGGGTGAAATCACCCTGGTTAAGAGCCAGTGATTTATGGTATCTTCATGAGCATCTTTTTGCAGGCAAATCACTCATGTGTATGGCACTTGCTCCTGTTTATTTCTTTGTCAGACTGGAAATTCTTCTAGGACAGGAATCACATTTGTAAGGAAAACTAGCTTAGGTTTTATAATGTTAATGATGCCACAGGAGAGTAGCAATTTCAGATTAGAAATGTAAGTAGTAAAAAGGCCACAAATCATGAAACATCAGTAATCTATTAAGATCAATCAAGCCTGCTTATATTTTTTTGACTCCTGTACAAAAAAGTCACTCAGGTACCACAATTTCTTTATAACCAAATTACTCTAAAAACACCTTCATTTTCATCCTGGGGTACCATATGAAAAAAGTACATTTAAAGTCGTTGAGCCTCTGGGTTCCCAGGGTGCTTCCAAGCCTGGACATACCTCATGCAAACCCCATGGTCTGATAAAAATGCATTGAGAAGAACCGTCGCACCTGCCTGGGGGAACTATGTTTAAAATATACCAGGCATCTTCATTTCTCCAGCTCTTTAAAAGGTAATTACTACTTGTCAGGCAGAGTTAAAATCAGGTCAGATCTAAGAGACGGCATGCTAGGACCTCTGCCCCTATGCACTGTGGACACTATTGGCTGAAGGGCTAAAGAAGGCTGACCTTTAAGCCTCCCTCCAGATCCTCCAGCCCCAGGATTAGAGCAATGTATGTTTGGGCATGGGATAGACAACGGACGTAGAGAACCTGGGGAACTACTCTTTTGTCCACAGAGTGTTAAATAAAATGTGGAATGAAGGTTTCATCTTTTCCATTCTTGGCTGGTAGTTACTGAGCTCAGGAGGCTGTGGAAGGCAGGCAGTCAAGATGTGCTTGCTGTATACGCTGACTAGGTTCATCCTGCCCTAAGTAACCTGTGGTTTAGTTATCCACTTGTCACAGCCATAGGATCCTCGTAGTTGATTCACGCCTTCCAGAACCATCCTCAGACCCAGAGGGAACAAGGCTTTATTTGTCCAAAGATAGAGGGAAATGGTGAAATCCGGCTTTGGGACTTCCCTCACTCCATCTCTTTCTCTCCTTTCCCTCCTTTATGCTTCTTCCTAATTTCTTTGCTCTCTTTCCTCTTGGTTCTTCTACTCTTTCTCTGGTCCCCTCTCATCCAAAGCTTAATTTTTCTTTCTTGAAGTGTAGTGCTGTGGACCGAATGTTTGTATCCCCACAAAACTCATGTTGAAACCCTAATCCCCAAAGTGATGGTATTTGGAGGTGAGGCCTCTGAGGAGTACTTAGGTTTAGATGAGGCAATGAAGATGGAGCCTCTAATCATTGGTTTAGTGCCCCATGAGAAGAGGAAGAGACCAGATCCCTTTCTCTCTCCTCCATGTGAGGATACAGCATCTGCAAACCAGGATGAGCGTCCTCATCAGACACTGACTCTGCCTCACTCTTGGAATTCTCAGCTTCTAGATTGTGAGAAACACACATTTGTTGTTTAAGCCACCCAGTAAATGGTATTTTATTATACCAGCCCAATCTGACCAGGACATGTAGTAAAAGAGAAATGCAGCTGGGTGAGGAAGATGTGAACCAGATTCCATTTCTTTCTACAACTATTAAATGTGTTTACTCAGAGCGAGGTGGGAGCCCATTATCTGGTGATATGGGGATGCAAAGAAAGAGAGGAAGAAAATAGTAAAGATGGCCACATAAAAAACCTTTAGTAACCACCTTTGAAATATCAATTATTATATCATACTTACTATATTGTTTATAAACACAGAAATAATTAAGCTCAAAGATTTAGTTTTATAGGGTTGTGAAGGGTTAGTGCTTTGCTCCAATCCGTGATAACTTACATCCCTGGGGTACTCTAGGCTAAGAATCCATGTTCACATAGCTCCAAGGCACTGCAAGATCCTGAATTATCAGAGAGATTCAATTATGTTTACTACGAGAATAAAATGAACACACTTCTTTAACAGCAAGGATTGAAACAGATTTCTGGCGATTTAGCCAAAAAATTCAATAACCACTATATTCTCTGAACAATCTTAATTAAGGGTTTGCTGTGTTACTTAAAGAATAAATGGATGAGAACTTTTAAAACCTAAAGCTCTAAAAGGAAAAGATACTCAGAGTGAGGGCTTAGAGAAAAAGAGCAAAAGGAGGATCCATTTGATGCAGCAATTCCACTTTTGGGTACACAGCCAAAAGAATGGAAAGCAGAGTCTCAGGAATATTTGAATATCCATGTTCATAGCAGCATCATTTGCAACATCCAAAAGGTGGAGCAACCCAAATGTCCACTGATGGATGAACAGATAAACAAGAGCTCATATATATGTAAAATGTATTAAAAGGAAGGAAATCCTGACCCATGCTACAACTAGAAGAATCTTGAGAACACTATGCTAATAAGCCAGTCACAGTAAGACAAATACTCTTGATTCCACTTGTTTGATGTATCTAAAGTAGTCAATTCATGGAAACTGAAAGTAGAGTGGTGTTTGCTAGGGCATACGGTGCAGGGATGGGGAGTTGTTTAATGGGTAGAGTTTGAGTTTTACAAGATGAAAAGAGATGTGTAGATGGATGGTAGTGATGGTTGCACAATATAAATGGACCTAACACCACAGAACTGTACACTTAAAAATGGTTAAGATGGGAATTACGTATATTTTACCAAAATTTACCAAGAAAATGAGTGACCTCAGGTAAATTGCATGCATAGTTCAGTTCTTTGACTTTATATATTTTAAATTAGTTTTATACTTTTTTTTTTTTTTTCCCCGAGATGGAGTCTCTGTGGCCCAGGCTGGAGGGCAGTGGCACGATCTCAGCTCACTGCAACCTCTGCCTCCTGGGTTCATGCGATTCTCCTGCCTCAGCCTTGTGAGTAGCTGGGATTACAGGCATGCACCACCGTGCCCAGCTAATTTTGTATTTTTAGTAGGGATGGGGTTTCTTTTCTTTTTAAATTATACTTTCTTAAGTTCTAGGGTACATGTGCACAATGTGCAGGTTTGTTACATACGTATACATGTGTCATGTTGGTGTGCTGCACCCATTAACTCATCATTTACATTAGGTATATCTCCTAATGCTATCCCTCCCCGCTCCCCTTCTCCCCACAATACGACCTGGTGTGTGATGTTCCCCTTCCTATGTCCAAGTGATCTCATTGTTCAATTCCCACCTATGAGTGAGAACATGCGGTGTTTGGTTTTCTGTTTTTGCGATAGATTGCTGAGAATGATGGTTTCCAGCTGCATCCATGTCCCTACAAAGGACACAAACTCATCCTTTTTTATGGCTGCATAGTATTCCA
>NW_012102377.1:1090880-1095828 GCF_000951045.1 Mandrillus leucophaeus
CTGTCCCCAGAGGTGGAGTCTACAGAGACAGGCAGGCCTCCTTGAGCTACGGTGGGCTCCACCCAGTTTGAGCTTCCCAGCGGCTTTGTTTACCTACTTAAGCCTCAGCAATGGCTGGCGCCCCTCCCCCAGCCTTGCTGCCACCTTGCAGTTAGATCTCAGACTGCTGTGCTAGGAATGAGGGAGGCTCTGGGCGTGGGACCCTCCCGGCCAGGTGTGGGATATAATCTCCTGGTGTGCCATTTGCTAAGACCCTTGGTAAAGCGCAATATTAGGGTGGGAGTTACCTGATTTTCCAGGTGTTGTGTGTCTCAGTTTCTCTTGGCTAGGAAAAGGGATTCCCTTCCCCCTTGCACTTCCCAGGTGAGGCGATGCCTCGCCCTGCTTCAGCTCTGGCTCATCGGGCTGCACCAGTTGACCAGCACCGATTGTCCGGCACTCCCCAGTGAGATGAACCTGGTACCTCAGTTGAAATTGCAGAAATCACCTGTCTTCTGCGTCACTTGTGCTGGGAACTGGAGGCTGGAGCTGTTCCTAGTCGGCCATCTTGCTCCGGGCCCCCCCGGGATGGTGTTTCTTCATGTTAGTCAGGCTGGTCTCAAACTCCTGACCTCAGGTGATCTACCCGCCTCAGCCTCCCAAAGTGCTGGGATTACAGGTGTGAGCCACTGTGCCCGGCTATACTTTTAAATTAGTATAATTTCCTGTATTAACAGACTACAGGGGAAAAAACCCATATGATCTGGAATATTTAAAGAATTCTTGCCACTCCATAATGAGAAAACAACCCAATTTTCTTAAACAGAGGTGTGGCAACATAAGAGTAAGACTGAGGGATCTTTACAGTGATGGAAATGTTCGGTATCTTGCCCACATTCATGTTAATACCTTGTTTGTGATATCTTACCACTGTTTTGCAACTTAATTGCCCTTGGGGGGAACTAGGCAAAGGGTACATGAGAGCTCTGTATTTCTTAAAATTTTATATAAATCTATGATATTTTTCAAAACATATAATCTAAAACAACAGGGAAATAATCACCATAGACGTGATGACGTACCCTTTTTGGTGTATTGTATCAGGAGGTACATGCTGTTGATACATTTCATTACAGGTGATATTTATTAACTTTGTGGTGCCTGTCCAGGTTTCTCCCTTGTAAAGTTACTATTTTTCTCTTTGTAAGATATTTTAGGACTGTGCAAATATCCTGTTTCTTACCATACTTTCACCAATTTTAGCATGGACAGGTAGCTCTTGTCTGCAACAAATATTACTGTGGTGTTTGCCAAACAGTGATTTTTTTTGTTTTTTTTTTTTTTTGAGACGGAGTCTGGCTCTGTCGCCCAGGCTGGAGTGCAGTGGCCGGATCTCAGCTCACTGCAAGCTCCGCCTCCCAGGTTTAAGCCATTCTCCTGCCTCAGCCTCTGGAGTAGCTGGGACTACAGGCACCCACCACCTCGCCCGGCTAGTTTTCTGTACTTTTTAGTAGAGACGGGGTTTCACCGTGTTAGCCAGGATGGTCTCGATCTCCTGACCTCGTGATCTGCCCGTCTCGGCCTCCCAAAGTGCTGGGATTACAGGCTTGAGCCACCGCGCCCGGCCCAGTGATTTTTTTTTAAACGACACACCATGATTCTTGAGATTTTCTATTTACATCGTTCCTTCTATGTTTATTAATTGGAATTCTATATGTGAAATTGAAGACACTGGAATGAAATCACATCTTGTGAGACCCAAACAAACTAAAGCCAGGAGAGTCTGAAGAGGGGAGGGTTTGTGCTCTGTCTGAGATAAAGACTTGTCTCAAGGACTTTCTAAAATAACTCTAAGAGATTCTTTCTTTAGGACTGCAGCAATTCAGACAAGATGTTCTCGAAAGAACACCTGCCCAGTAACGGCATCTCCACTGAAAAACAGAGGCCAACTTGTGTTATAATTCCCAAATAAATTCAACATATTTGGAGACTTTTTCTGAATTTTTTTCTTGGTTGACATAAGCACCAGAAGCTGCTCCTTCTCCCTCATTTATTTATTTATTCAATTATTTATATAAGCATGGACTCACAGATATTTATTCTGTGTATTGCTACCTGTTACTATGATTTATTTTGTTACTCATATTTTTCCAGATTTAGCCCTTGGGACCTGTGTCCTTTCAACTATTCCCATCCTTGACTGAAGACTTCTTTACTTTCTGGCACCAGAAGACATTACTGGTTTATTTGTACTTTCCCTGGGCCAGTCTGGGAACCAGCCATTTCTCCAAGGGGCCCTAGTTCCTTTTATTAAGAACTTATACACATTAGTCCTGTGAATTGGAATCTTAGTTTGCTAATGACTCATTCAAATCACTCTCTGAGCTCATCCATAGGAAAGTGAAGACAATACCTTATTGTAGTATCCAGTATCCATTTTAAAAATAATATAAAAAAATCACAAATCCATTAATTTATCTTTCATCTTTTTAAAGGGAGCTGAAATCACTTTCTCAATCATGAAAGTGATCATACAACATGGCCAACATAAAAACCGTGGGCTGGGTGTGGTGACTCACGCCTGTAATCCCAGCACTTTGGGAGGCCAAGGCGGGCGGATCATGAGGTCAGGAGATTGAGACCATCCTGGCTAACACGGTGAAACCCCTTCTCTACTAAAAATACAAAAAATTAACTGGGCATGGTGGCGGGTGCCTGTAGTTCCAGCTACTCGGGAGGCTGAGGCAGGAGACTGGCGTGAACCTGGGAGGCAGAGCTTGCAGTGAGCCGAGATCCGGCCACTGTACTCCAGCCTGGGCGACAGAGCGAGACGCCATCTCAAAAAACAGGGAAAAAAAAAAAAAACTGTGACCAGAAAATGAAAAATATGAAAATCACATTGAGGGTGGAGGTACATGAATCAATACTGTGAGCTGGTTTTCAAAGGCCAATCAAACCACAAATAAGTAACTTCCACTATTAAAGTTTTGATTCATAATATTTATGATGTTTTCCTTCTTTGGTGTTTGGCAATAATATGCCTTTTCACAATGCCTCAAGACACTAAAAAAGATTTACCTTCTCATCCTAGCTCTTTGGTTGAAAAAAGAAAACAGAAGAGTTACTATATTCTTAAACTCTTACACCAAGAGAGGAGTCAATTTTCAGACTTGGGCCTTGAGACACCCTGTGTTCTTTCTTCAGGAAGATACCCATTACTTAATAAGGTTTCGATCATGCTCTATTAGTTACCCCGTCATTCTCTGCCCTTAACTTCAGCTAACATTGCAATTTGCAGCACTGTATAATTACATAGCAGATATAATTCCTTGAAGATGTTTCTTTCTCTTGGTTGTAGAGCACAAAGGGAATGAAAAACAAAAAATAAACCCAAACAAATATAGAAAATAAACAAAATAAATGTGTAAGCCCTGCTAAGCTACTGTGTGTACCTTGCTCAACTATTTGATCAATTGTGCGCTTTGATTCTTTAAAAAGATCCTTTTAGGGGGAATATGAGCTTTTTGCTTTTGCAGATAGTTTTATGGTTGTCAAATGTGTGTCCTCCTTGACACATGAAGTATATTGCTCTCAGGGAATGAAAAGTAATTTAAATATTTGTGCAAGCAAAATATAATTAGAAAGGTAAATCTACTGAAAAAAATGAGTGGCCTGAGGTAAACTGTGCACAGTTTATATTTGTGACTTTATATTTTGAATTACAATTATGTTTATTTTACTCCCAAGGACATTCATTATTTTGAAAGTAATGTTAAATATTCTAATTTAGAAATTTCTGGAAGGTGCATTTTTCACTGAATAGCATATCACAAACCAAAAGCAAATGAACTTAGTATTTATTACAGCCAACATTTCTTGTGGCCTGGCCCTTCATCCTGCCCCACTGGCAGTCAATACACCAATATTTTTGTACTTTGAGCTGTGAGGACACTAAAGTTTGTATATTTCCCAACAAGTTGAAATTCTCAATCAGAAATATATGTAAGATCCTAGTTTCTTCATTTTAAAACTGCATGTACAACTTCTTTAGTATGGCGGAACATATTGTAAAGCAAATCTAATGAGACCACAAGAAGCATGGCTTATTTACTCATCTAGCAAATCCTTATTGCATATCTACCATGCTTATGCCACTAAGTCAGATGCTACACGGAAATAAAATGAAGTAGAGTATGCAGTCATGCTTCTAGGAGCTTTCAGACTGATATAGAAGATAAGTAAAACAAGAGTTGATTAAGATTACAGGAATATATGCAAGGGCGTTCACCAGGCAGTGGAACAGGATTCAAGTTTTACTGAAGGATTTTATATGGCTATCAAAAGACAGAGACCGGTATTGTAGCAAGCAGAATGGCTCCAATGTAGTAGTTCGGCATTTGGGGTTAGACAGTCGATCAAAAGGGCGAAGGAGGATAAAGTTTCTGAGGAAGACTGAGGCTGGATGGGGCTTGGAATGCAAAGCCAGGGAGTTCAGATGTGGGTAGCAATGGTGAATGGCTACAGATTACTTAGGAAGTAAGTAATGATAAAAGAAGGACTGTAGAGAATGTGACCTGGTAAATGTGTGCTGATGGAATGGAAAGAGAGGAGATGGGAGTTAAGAGGCTGCTATAGATTTTCAAGCATGAGGTTTTAAGTCACATGGCTTGGAAGAGGAGGAAACACAGGAGACACATCTTGTGAAGGTGGCAGAGCCCAGGGGATTAGGACAAAGACTGTAGAGTCAGACACACCTGGATATGCATCCCAGCTCGCTACTTAGAGCTGTCTGACTTTTTTTTTTTTTTTTTCCAGCCTGAGTCTTGCTCTGTTGTCCAGGCTGGAGTACAGTGGTGTGATCTTGATTCACTGCAACCTCAGCCTCCCAGGTTCAAATGATTCTCCTGCCTCAGCCTCTCAAGTCGCTGGGATTATAGGTGCCTGCCACCACACCCAGCTATTTTTTTTT
>NW_012102377.1:1096883-1098803 GCF_000951045.1 Mandrillus leucophaeus
AAAAAAAAAAAAAAAAGGGACAATGTATAGTGCAGGTTGAGTATCCCTTATCTGAAATGCCTGGGATCTGAAATGTTTCAGATTTACCAAAGCACTAAACTGACTTCAGCAATCAAGCCACTACCCCTCTCCCAGTATCATGCTGATATCTGGATTTCAGTCAAGTAAGAGAGAATGGAGGTGGTGGAACAAAGTACCACCAAGCAACCTGTACAGGGCAGGAACCCTTTACCAACAGACTTCTATAAGCTACATTGCTCCAGGCCACACTTCGACACCCTCAAGTATGGGCAGCTAAACCCTGAGACCAACCTTAAATATAACATTGCTGTAAGTGCCATAAATCAAAAATAGAGAAGCTGTTTGCCATACTTAGGAATTCACAACAGCCAATCTGAAAATTAGAGATAATGAAGGCTCTATACTTTTTAACTACATTTAGTCCTACCTGAAGTCAAATCTGGTTGAAGGGACAGATATATGCAACAAATTCCTGTGTATTTTAACAAGCAACCACCAGTGAACAACTAAGGGGAAAGAGAAGTGTAGAATGCAACCCCCTTACAATCCAGTTGGGGTCACATAAACATCCATGGACGCCACAAGAAAAAATATAAGTATTAAGCTGTGGGTATAGATGATACATGGTGTAGAAGTTAGAGAAAAGCGAGGGCTGGAAGGGCTAGAAAAGACTCCACAGAAAATATGGAATGTAAATTTAAAAAGAGCTAGGACCTGAACAAAAGAAAGTAAAATGAAAAGCCTTGTGTAACAATAACAGTGGGGGAGGGGGAAGTATGGGATGCCTGAGGGATGATGGGGTAACTGGCCTGAATGGAGCTTTCCTATGACCCCAGACCAGTCTCTTTACCTAGATACAGTCATCCCTCAGGATCCTCAGGGGATTGGAGAAAGAACCACCCCATCCCCACAGAAGTCAAAATCCAGATACTCAAGTCTCATATAAACGGCATGGTATTTTGTGTATAACCTATGCACATCCTTCTGTATATTTTAAATCATCTCTAGATTATAGTACCTAATACAAAGTAAATGGTTTGTAATGAGTTATACCCTGGGTTTTTTTGTTTTTTTGGTTTTTTTTTTGAGATGGAGTCACTTTGCTACTCAGGCTGGAGTGCAATGGCATGATCTGGGCTCACTGCAACCTCCGCCTCCTGGGTTCAGCGATTCTCCCACCTCAGCCTCCCAAGTAGCTGGGATTACAGGCATGAGCCACCATGCCTGGCTAGTTTTTGTATTTTTGTAGAGACTAGGTTTCACAATGTTGGCCAGGCTGGTCCCAAACTCCTGACCTCAAGAGATCTGCCTGCCTTGTCCTCCCAAAGTGCTGTGATTACAGGCATGAGCCACTGTGCCTGGCCTATTTGTATTTTTTATTGTTGTAATTTTTTAGTTCTTTTCCCACGTATTTTTAATTCATGATTGGTTGAATCCACGGATGCAGAACCGGTGGATATGAAGAGCCCACTATAATGTGGCAAGAGAAAAATCCTTCCCTTGCCATAGGAGATGGGACACAGTAAGAGCTATTCTGCCGAATAAACCAGCACGATGGAGCCCTTCAACCTGTAGACACAGCTAACTCCAGTTGAGAGAGGCTCCTTCTAGGGCCAGACAGTTTAGAAACTTCTGGTAGATTTAAAAAAAAAAAAGTCTCCTAGGCTTCCAGTTCGTATTAGGTGGCCAAATAAGGGTTTCATATAGTGAATATGTCTGCTTGTTTCCATGTAAGTGGAAAAGTCATAGTTATCCACCTGGAGCTATTCTACAGAGCTACCTGAATACGGTTATCGGTTAGAAAAGAGAGCTGAGGTAGGCTTCTCACAAGGAGAGGTCACTGGGGGTGAGATGAAGCATGAAAACCATATGCTCAGAAAAAGGATGGCTGCTGACAGG
>NW_012102377.1:1103723-1104960 GCF_000951045.1 Mandrillus leucophaeus
CCAGGCTGGAGTACAGTGGTGTGATCTTGATTCACTGCAAACTTTGCCTCCCAGGTTCAAGCGATTCTCCTGCCTCAGCCTCCCGAGTCGCTGGGATTATAGGTGCCTGCCACCACACCCAGCTATTTTTTTTTGTATTTTTAGTAGAGACAGGGTTTCACTATGTTGGTCAGGCTGGTCTTGAACTCCTGACCTCAGGTGATCCACTTGCCTCAGCCTCCCAAAGTGCTGGGACTACAGGCATGAGCCACTATGCCTGGCCTGTTTGACATTTTTGAAACTGTTTATCTCATATTTTCAGTTTCCTCTTGTAGAAGTGATTAATGATATCTACCTTAGAAGGTGGTTGAATGGTTTAAACATGAAAATGCTTTCAAAGCAGTAACTCATTATCTGGCACACTGTATACATTCTGTTATTCTTGCTGCTTATAGAAGGCAAGGGCTGCCTGGAGATGTCTCCAAGCTACTCTAGAGCTTTTCTTGGCCGCATTTGGCCATCCCTGCCAAGCCCAGGGCCCTCTCATTCCTGAGTTTCTGGTACCCAGCTTCCTGATTCAGTTGCTCCCATAAACTCCTCTCTGTCCAGACCTACCCCCAAACCCTAGAGTCTGCTTTCACTCTGTTTTTCAAACTAATATTTATTGAGCCTCAATTATGTGCCAGGCACTGAGCTAGGTTCATGGGGTAAAAATAGCAGGCAAAGCAGACAACCCCGTCCTCATGGAGCTTATACTCTAGGAGAGTATGTATACTTCAAATCTCACATGAAAAGATATAAATGATTAAAACCAATAAAAGTGATAGGCAAAAAGTGATAAGAAAAGTCAATGATTACAAATTATATATTTGGGGCCAGGCGCGGTGGCTCACGCCTGTAATCCCAGCACTTTGGGAGGCCTAGGTGGGGGGATCACGAGGTCAGGAGATTGAGACCATCCTGACCAACACGGTGAAACCCCATCTCTACTAAAAATACAAAAATTGGGTGCAGTGGCGCACACCTGTAGTCCCAGCTACTTGGGAAGCAGAGGCAGGACAATCGCTTGAACCCTTGTGGTAGAGGTTGCAGTGAGCCAAGACCATGCTACTGCACTCCAGCCTGGTGACAGATGGAGACTCCAGCTCAAAAAAAAAAAAAAAAAAAAAAAAAAAAAAAAGGGACAATGTATAGTGCAGGTTGAGTATCCCTTATCTGAAATGCCTGGGATCTGAAATGTTTCAGATTTACCAAAGCA
>NW_012102377.1:1106105-1111362 GCF_000951045.1 Mandrillus leucophaeus
CCTCCCAAAGTGCTGTGATTACAGGCATGAGCCACTGTGCCTGGCCTATTTGTATTTTTTATTGTTGTAATTTTTTAGTTCTTTTCCCACGTATTTTTAATTCATGATTGGTTGAATCCACGGATGCAGAACCGGTGGATATGAAGAGCCCACTATAATGTGGCAAGAGAAAAATCCTTCCCTTGCCATAGGAGATGGGACACAGTAAGAGCTATTCTGCCGAATAAACCAGCATGATGGAGCCCTTCAACCTGTAGACACAGCTAACTCCAGTTGAGAGAGGCTCCTTCTAGGGCCAGACAGTTTAGAAACTTCTGGTAGATTTAAAAAAAAAAAAGTCTCCTAGGCTTCCAGTTCGTATTAGGTGGCCAAATAAGGGTTTCATATAGTGAATATGTCTGCTTGTTTCCATGTAAGTGGAAAAGTCATAGTTATCCACCTGGAGCTATTCTGCAGAGCTACCTGAATACGGTTATCGGTTAGAAAAGAGAGCTGAGGTAGGCTTCTCACAAGGAGAGGTCACTGGGGGTGAGATGAAGCATGAAAACCATATGCTCAGAAAAAGGATGGCTGCTGACAGGGCACACAGAGACTTGGCCAGTCTGTATTAAGTGTCTGCACTCTGCAGTGTAGGAAAACAGTGCAGAGAAATGTGATCGGGGGGGAAAGAGGCATAAATAGGGAAGTGGCTGACTGCAGAAGCTACTGTTGTTACAAGGTGAGAAAAACTGCATGAGTCCCACCGCTTTTCAAATCTAAAGATGGTTGTTAATGTCTTTCATGTTCATTACCATTATTATCTTTGATATTTTAATAACAAGCCTTGACCTTATAGGCATTTTATGAGACCATCTCAGCCTCCTGTCCTCTGCAAAAATCACCAGTGTGTGGGTTGTTACTAGACTGAACAACAGATTTCTAAAATTGCAGTCTGAAAAAATCCATTTTGAGAACAATGAAATCCCTATAGGGGGAGGGGAAGCAAAGTAGAACCTGGAACATGATGATTCTGGTGTAGTTTTCTGCCATTGCTCTAGCACACAGCTGTAGAGTTCTACAGACACCAAATAAGTTATTAGCAGCCATTAAGTCAATGGACAGATATTGCTAACAGACTAAAGCTAAGGGAACCAGTAAAAGACATCTGTCACATTTATTTATTGATAAGGGGATGAAAAGTTCAGAAAATTACAAGAAAGGGTGCTAACAAGTCAACTTGATTTAAGAAAAATAAGATCTTGAAGCATCTGTGCTTAGCACAGGAGCTCAGAAAGACTCAATGTTTGCTGATATTTTAAAAGATGTAACTTAGTTAAAACTTTTGTAGGGGAACGTGTCTATACATTATTCAAGAACCTCATTTTCAATATGAAACAAGCCAATATAGCCTTCTGAAACTTTTTTTTTTTCCTGAGATGGAATCTTTCTCTGTCACCAGGCTGGAATGCAGTGGCACGATCTCGGCTCACCACACCCTACACCTCCTGGGTTCAAGCAATTACCCTACCTCAGCCTCTTGAGTAGCTAGGACTACAGGTAAGTGCCACCACACTTGGCTAATTTTTTGCATTTTAGTAGAGACGGGGTTTCACCATGTAGGCCAGGATGGTCTTGATCTCCTGACCTTGTGATCTGCCCACCTCGGTCTCCCAAAGGGTTGGGATTACAGGTGTGAGCCACCATACCCGGCTGAAACTTCATTTTTTTAATAACCATAATAAACACATTCAAAATATCAATGAGCTATTAACATATACATAAATTATCGTTCCCAATATAATCAAAGAAAATATATTTTTTCTTTAATAATTACCTCTCATTTCTCCTGAAATTGTAGTTAAACCAGCCAATTTTAAAATTGGTGACAGTGGGGAAATCCAAAGCATTAGGGGTAGGAAGTAATGAATTTAATATTTACAACTAACTAGTGTGTCTACTTCACTGTCTGTCTAACTGCTCCTGAATGGGGACAACAAAACTCATATGATGGCGCCAAAATTCAACTTGAAGCTTTATTCCTGAACCATCTCTTCCTTACAATAGTTGGGCTGTAAAATCTATGGAGGGAGTCATTCCACAGTAAGCATTAAATAGTAAAGAGAGAAAAGAGGTCCAGAGTACAGTAAGACTATGAATATGCTAGCTGTCAGTTCATTGCCACTCAGCTCCAAATTTTTCCTTCCATATATGCTCTGCCATAATGGACAGAATTCTTTTACAGAGAATGTGATGATGCTTTCTTGGTGGAGGGTGCGGAGGACTCTGCAGGAGGAAGGGGCTCTGCTGCTGCTGGCTGCTGCGAGTGTGAGGGGTCTGCTGGAGCTCTACTCCAGCCATGCACCCAGAACACGTGGTTCCTTGCACGTGTTTGGCTTGGAACTAGTGATAACCTCCCCATGCCCTCTCCACAAGGCAGCCAATATTCTGAAGACCTCCTGCCCACACTAAGTTTCTGCTCCTACTACATAGCCACACCATTAGTTGCTGATTGACTGTGCCCACCTGCACTGCAGAGGGCTGCTTCCTACTTGCCAAGCAACTGCAGACCAGTACGACCTGGGGAAGCAGCACATTTCTCTGCTGTCCTTTGGGCTGAACCCCAGCCTTGGGGAGAGGACCGCCTTCCAAGTTTGTCCTGCCTTGGGTATTCTCCCAAGGCCCTGGGGAACTGCATAGAATTTCCTTAATTTCTCAGAGTTTAATACTACTCTATATTAAATTTCCTCCCTGTTTAATCCACTGTGTGGTTTCCATATCCCGTTTGGTCTTAAACTGATTCAATGACCAAGGTATGGGATTCCTTACAGTAGTAATTTTGATTGTCTACTGAGAAAATAGCATTAAGAAGTAGTTTATATATTTGGAACCTATATTAATAGATAATAAATGTCATATAAAATGCTACTAATTGGTGGCTCCAAGATGGCCAAACAGGAACAGCCCCAGTCTACAGCTCCCAGCCTGAGCGATGCAGAAGACAGGTGATTTCTGCATTTCCAACTGAGGTACAGGGTTCATCTCACTGGGGCTTGTCAGACAGTGGGTGCAGGACAGTGGATGCAGCCCACCGAGTGTGAGCCAAAGCAGGGTGAGGCATCGCCTCACCTGGGAAACACAAGGGGTCAGGGAATTCCCTTTCCTAGCCAAGGGAAGCTGTGACAGAAGGCACCTGGAAAATCAGGTCACTCCCACCCTAATACTGCGCTTTTCCAAGGGTCTTAGCAAACGGCACATCAGGAGATTATATCCCGTGCCTGGCTCGGAGGGTCCCACGCCTGTGGAGCCTCCCTCATTGCTAGCACAGCAGTCTGAGATTGAACTGCAAGGTGGCAGTGAGGATGGGGGAGGGGCGTCCGCCATTGCTGAGGCTTGAGTACATAAACAAAGCAGCCAGGAAACTCAAACTGGGTGGAGCCCATCACACCTCAAGGAGGCCTGCCTGCTTCTGTAGACTCCACCTCTGGGGGCAGGGCATAGCCGAACAAAAGGCAGCAGAAACCTCTGTAGACTTAAATGTCCCTGTCTGACAGCTTTGAAGAGAGCAGTGGTTCTCCCAGCACGGAGTTTGAGATCTGAGAACGGTCAAACTGCCTCTCAAGTGGGTCCCTGACCCCCAAGTAGCCTAACTGGGAGGCACCCTGCAGTAGGGGCAAACTGACACCTCACACGGCTGGGTACCCCTCTGAGACGAAGCTTCCAGAGGAAGGATCAGGCAGCAACATTTGCTGTTCAGCAATATTTGCTGTTCTGAAGCCTCTGCTGCCAATACCCAGGCAAACAGGGTCTGAAGTGGACCTCAAGCAAACTCCAACAGACCTGCAGCTGAGGGTCCTGACTGTTAGAAGGAAAACTAACAAACAGAAAGGACATCCACACCAAAATCCCATCTGTATATCACCATCATCAAAGACCAAAGGTAGATAAAACCACAAAGATGGGGGAAAAAACAGAGCAGAAAAGCTGAAAATTCTAAAACTCAGAGCACCTCTCCCCCTCCAAAGGAACACAGCTCCACACCAGCAACGGAACAAAGCTGGACAGAGAATGACAAATTGAGAGAAGAAGGCTTCAGATGATCAAACTTCTCCAAGCTAAAGGAGGAAGTTCAAACCCATCACAAAGAAGCTAAAAACCTCGAAAAAAGATTAGACGAATGGCTAACTAGAATAACCAGTGTAAAGAAGACCTTAAATGACCAGATGGAGCTGAAAACCATGGCACGAGAACTATGTGATGGATGCATAAGCTTCAGTAGCCGATTTGATCAACTGGAAGAAAGGGTATCAGTGATTGAAGATCAAATGAATGAAATGAAGCATGAAGAGAAGTTTAGAGAAAAAGGAAAAAGAAATGAACAAAGCCTCCAAGAAATATGGGACTATGTGAAAAGACCAAATCTACGTCTGACTGATGTACCTGAAAGTGACAGTGAGAATGGAACCAAGTTGGAAAACACTCTGCAGGATATTATCCAGGAGGACTTCCCCAATCTAGCAAGGCAGGTCAACATTCAAATTCAGGAAATACAGAGAATGCCACAAAGATACTCCTTGAGAAGAGCAACTCCAAGACACGTAACTGTCAGATTCACCAAAGGTGAAATGAAGGAAAAAATGTTAAGGGCAGCCAGAGAGAAAGGTCGGGTTACCCACAAAGGGAAGTCCATTAGACTAACAGTGGATCTCCTGGCAGAAACTCTACAAGCCAGAAAAGAGTGGGAGCCAATATTCAACATTCTTAAAGAAAATAATTTTCAACCCAGAATTTCATATCCAGTCAAACTAAGCTTCATAAGTGAAGGAGAAATAAAATCCTTTACAGACAAGCAAATGCTGAGAGGTTTTGTCACCACCAGGCCTACTCTACAAGAGCTCCTGACGAAGCACTAAACATGGAAAGGAACAACTGGTACCAGCCACTGCAAAAACATGCCAAACTGTAAAGACCATCGATGCCAAGAAGATACTGCATCAACTAATGAGCAAAATAACCAGCTAATATCATAATGACAGGATCAAATTCACACATAATATTAACCTTGAATGTAAATAGGCCAAATGCTCCAATTAAAAGACACAGACTGACAAATTGGATAAAGAGTCAAGACCCATCAGTGTGCTGTATTCAGGAGACCCATCTCATATGTGCAGAGACACACATAGGCTCAAAATAAAGGGATGGAGGAAGATCTACCAAGCAAATGGAAAACAAAAAAAGACAGGGGTTGCAATCCTAGTCTCTGATAAAAACTTTAAAC
>NW_012102377.1:1115188-1123986 GCF_000951045.1 Mandrillus leucophaeus
TTGTTACTTGAATATTCTATGTCAATAATATCAAAAATAACTAAGTGAAGCCAAGTCAGCTTACTGAATATCCTTGATTATTCTCCACCCAAAGGAATGGCATATAAAACTACCACATTAAAAGTGTTTTTCCTGAAAGAACAAGCTTAGGAAAAGAATTGTGAATCCAGCCTTCATAATAGATGAACATATGTTAATCTTAATTCCAGAGTAAAAAACTGCAGCATAGCTGAGAGTAACATTCAGTAGTCTTACGAATGACAGCAGAGCATCATGGCTGGCCAAGGATAATACAGCTGTTTTCCCAGGAACCTGGAATAAGCCCTTGAAAAGAGACAGGGAGGAAGCCACCCTTGCCTATAAAGCATGTGGAACACCGAAGGCAGAAACAACCATTTGAGAAAAGAAATGCTGGTTTACATGTGAAATTCTAGACAAAACTGGAGCAGTATATAAAACCTAAGACATTCGGCACTGGGTTGGGTGCTGTGGAGCTTTATACCTATTTGTCCACGTTATGTGTGTAGAAACTTATGATTATAGCAGATAACTTCATGGTTTTAGCCGACTGATAACATCAATGAGATTAGGTAATATGACAATGTAGGTTTTCAAGAGCAAATAAGATTGCTATGCATGATGGGGTTTTTAAGATTATCACTCGATAATATAATGGATAAAAGGTACCACCAGCACAAATATGACCCTTGCAGACAGACAAAACCATAAGCCTGCAGGGGAAAGGCTGTGGCTAAAAAACACTGCCAGAGACACCAGCCCCACATCAAGGATGAAGCCTGTCCAGGTACAGCTATTCTGGATATGTCTAGGCTAAAACCATCCTGGGAATTACCTATGCAGATGGCTGGCTCAAAGAGGTCCCCAGCTGTTCTTAACCTATACTAATAGATAATAAATGCTATGTATTAAAATGCTACTAATTCCCAATTGGGGAATATTTTTAACGTTGCTAATAAAAACCAAATAGGATTTCTGTGAATTCTTTACAGACTATGAACCTAAAATGCCAGATGAGGTCTCATGGATGGTTTCAAAGACATTAATTAGGATTTCATTACTTCGGTCTGGAATACAAGCAGGGCACATTTCAAACAAGTAGTTCCTAGAGTCTATTGATTAATGCTAATATAGTTTCCCATAAAATCTCAAAGTTACAAAATGTGATGAAGACAGAAAGCATCTCCATTTACAGTTGATATTTTTATGAATCCACAGAGGAAAAAAAATGTATTCACATATCATACTGTCTGAGAACTAATTTCAAAACTACTCATTTTACTGTGTGGTAGATGTGATGGTTAATTTTATATGTCAACTTTGAGGGTGCTTTGAATGAGATTAACATTTAAATCAGTGAAGTCTGAGTAAGCCAACTGCCCTTCGTAATGTGGGTGGGCCCCATTCAAACAGTTGAAGGCCTGAACACAACAGAAATACCAGCTTCCCAAGCAAGAGAAAAATCTCCAGTAGATTTCCTGTGGACATCATCCACACTGTCAGCTCACCAGGGTCTCCAACCTGTCTGCTGGCCCACACTGCAGATTTGGACTTATCAGTCTCTATAATCACGTGAGCCAATTCCTTATAATCAGCCAATATCCATCTATCGCTGTTTCTCTGGAAAACACTAATATAGTGGAACTGATTTTACCTGCAGTGGTAAGTTATAGCCATAGCACTATAATCCGGTATGACCAATTTTAATTTTAAGACATGGGGAGAGTGTAAGCAACGTGGAAAACATAATTCAGGATATCATCTGGGAGAACTTCCCCAACTTAGCTAGAGAGGCCAACATTCAAATTCAGGAAATGCAGAGAACCCCATTAAGCTACTTCATAAGAGGAACATCCCCAACACAATCATCAGCAGATTCTCCAAAGATGAAAGAAAAAATGTTAAAGGCAGTTAAAGAGAAAGGTCAGGACACTTACAAAGGGAAGTCCATCAGACTAACTGTGGACTTCTCAGCAGAAACTCTACAAGCCAGAAGAGACTGGGGGCCAATATTTAACATTCTTAAAGGAAAATTCCAACACAGAATTTCATATCCAGGCAAACTAAGCTTCATAAGTGAAGGAGAAATAAGATCCTTTTCAGACAAGCAAATGCTGAGATAATTCATTACCACTAGATCTGCCTCACAAGAGCTCCTGAAGGAAGCAGTTTATAAATATGGAAAGATCATTACCAGCCACTACAAAAACACACTGAAGGACACAGACCAGTGACACTATAAAGTAACCACATAAACAAGTCTGTAAAATAACCAGCTAACAGCATGATAGCAGGATCAGATCCACACATGTCAATACTAACCTTGAATGTAAACAGGGCATGTAGCCTGTGTTAAAGGGCACAGCGTGGCAAGCTGGATAAGAACCAAGATCCATTATTATGCTGTCTTCAAGAGACCTATCTCACATGCAATGACACCTACAGGCTCAAAATAAAGGCATGGAGAAAAAATCTACCAAGCAAATGGAAAACAGAAAAAAGCAGGTGATGCAACCCTAATTTCACACAAAACACACTTTCAACCCACAAAGATTTTAAAAAAGGGCATTACATAATGGTAAAGGATTCAATTCAGCAAGAAGACGTAAGTATCCTAAATGTATAGGATACTTACATTCTCTGGTGCTCCAACAGAGGAGCACCCAGATTCACAAAGCAAGTTCTTAGAGACCTAAAGAGACTGAGACTTCCACACAAAAATAGTGAGAGACTTCAACACCCCACTGACAGTATTAGATCGTGAGGCAAAAAATTAAAGATACTCAGGACCTGAACTCAGTAGTGTATATCAAATGGACCTGACAGACATTTACATTACCTCTCTACCCCAAAACAACAGAATACACAGTTTTCTCATTGCCATATGGCACATACTCTAAAATCAATCACATAATCAGACACAAAACACACCCCAGCAAATGCAAAAGAACTGAAATCAAAACAACCACACTCTCGGACCACAGTGTAATCAAATTGGAAATCAAGACTAAGAAATTTTGTCCTAACTATACAATTATATGGAATTTGAATAACCTGCTCCTAAGTGAATTTTAGGTAAATAATGACAGGCAGAAAAATAAATTCTTTGAAACCAATGAAAACAAAGATACAACATACCGGAATCCCTGGGACACAGCTAAGACAGTGTTAAGAGGGAAATGTATAGCACTAAATACCCATATCAGAAACTTAGATCTCAATTTAAAAACCTAACATCACAACTAAATGAACTAGAAAACCAAGAGGAAGTCAACCCCAGAGCTAGCAGAAGACAAAAAATAACCAAAATCAGAGCTGAACTAAAACAGCTTTAGACATAGAAAAACCATCCAACAGTTCAATGAGTCCAGGAGTTGGTTTTTTGAAAAAAATTAACAGCTCACTACCTAGACTGATAGAGAGCCAATCCAAATAAACACAATTAGAAATGACAAAGGGTGTATTATAAATGAACCCACAGAAATACAAATAACCATTAGAGAATATTATGAACACCTCTATGCACATAAACTAGAAAACCTGGAAAAAATGGATAAATTTCTGGACACACACATCCTCCTGAAACTGAGCCAGGAAAATGGAATTTGCTGAATAGACCAGTAACAAGCTCTGAAATTTAATCAGTAATAAATAGCCCACCAACTAAAAAAAGCCCAGGACCAGGGGGATTCACAGGCAAATTCTACCAGATATATAAAGATGAGCTGGTACCATTCCTACTGAAACTATTCCAATAAATTAAGAAAGGACTCCTACCTAACTTATTCTATGAGGCCAGCATCATCCTGATACCAAAACCTGGCAGAGACACAATAAAAAAAAGAAAACTTCAGGCCAATATCTTTGATGAATGTCGATGCAAAAACCCTCAACAAAATAGTCGCAAACCAAATCCAACAGGACATCAAAATGTTTATGCACCACAATCAAGTAGGCTTTGTCCCTGGAATGTGAGGTTGGATCAACATACACACACAAATCAAAAAATATGATTCATCACGTAAACAGAGCTAAAGACAAAAACCACACAATTATCTCACTAGATGCATGCATTCATCCATTCTTGCACTACTATAGAGAACTACCTGAGACTCGGTAATTTACAGAGAAAAGAAGTTTAACTGGCTCAGGGTTTTATGGACTGTATAGGCATCTGCTTCTGGGGAGGTCTCAGGAAACTTAGAATCATGGTGGAAGGTGAATGGGAAGCAGGCACATTTTCACATGGCCGGCAGGAGAGAAAGCGATGGACGAGGTGCTACATACCTTCAAACAGCCAGATCTCACGAGAACTCTGTCAATGAGACAGCACTAGGGGGATGGTGCTAAACCATTAGAAACCAGCCCCATGATCCAATTACCTCCCACTAAGCCCCAACTTCAACAAGGGGATTATAATTCAACATGAGATTTGGGTGGGGACACAGTCAAACCATATCAATGCAGAAAAAGGCTTTCAATAAAGTTCAACATCCCTTCACGTTAAAAACTCTCAACTAGGTATTGAAAGAACATACCTCAAAATAATAAAAACCATCTATGACAAACTCATAGCCATCATCATACTGAAAGGTCAAAAGGGTAAGCATTCCTCTTGAAAACTGGCACAAGACAAGGATGCCCTCTCTTACCACTCCTATTCAACATAGCATTGAAAGTCCACACCAGATCAATCAGGCAAGAGAAAGAAAGGGCATCCATATAGTGAGACAGTAAATCAAACTATCCTTGTTTGCAGACAACATGATCCTGTATCTAGAAAAGCCCACAGTCTCAGCCCAAAAGCTCCTTCAGCTAATAAACAACTTCAGCAAAGTCTCAGGATACAAAATCAACGTACAAAAATGACTAGCTTTCCTATATACCAGCAACAGGTCAACAGCCAAATCAGAAACACAATCCCATTCACAATTCATACACACACATACACACACACACACACACAAATAACCAGGAATGTAGCTAACCAGGGAGGTGAAAGATCTCTACAAGGAGAACTACAAAATACTGCTCAATCAGAGATGACACAAACAACTGGAAAAACATTCCATGCTTATCGTTAGAAAGAACCAATTTCATTAAAATGGCCATACTGCCCAAAGCAATTTATAGATTCAATGCTATTCCTATCAAACTACAAATGATATTCTTCACAGAACTAGAAAATCTATTTTAAAAAGTACTGGAACCAAAAAGGAGCCCAAATAGACAAGGCAATGCTAAGCAAAAAGAACAAAGCTGGAGAAACCATACTACCTGACTTCAAACTCTACTACAGGGTTACAGTAACCAAAACAGCATGGCACTGGTACAAAAACAGACACATAGACCAATGGAACAGAATAGAGAGCCCTAAAATAAGGCCACACACCTGCAACTATCTAATCTTCTATGAAGCTGATAAAAACAAGCAATGGGGAAAGGACTCCTTATTCAATAAATGATGCTTAGAAAACTGGCTACCCATATGCAGAAGATTGAAAATAAACCCCTTCCTTACACCATATACAAAAATTAACTCAAGATAGACAAAAGACTTAAATGTAAAACCCAACTCTATAAAAACCCTAGAAGATGGCCAGGTGTGGCAGTGGCTCATGCCTGTAATCCCAGCACTTTGGGAGGCCAAGACAAGTGGATCACCTGAGGTCAGGGATTCAAGACCAGCCTGGCCAACATGGTGAAAAATTAGCTGGGCATAGTGGCACATGCCTGTAATCCCGGCTACTCAGGAGGCTGAGGCAGGAGAATCACTTAAATCTGGGAGGTGGAGGTTGCAGTGAGCCGAGATCACGCCACTGCACACCAGCCTGGGCCACAGAGTCACAGAAAACAAAACAAAAAAAAACAAACCCTAGAAGACAACCTGGGCAATACCGTTTGGGACATAGGAACGGGCAAAGATTTCATGACAAAGACACCAAAAGCAATTGCAACAAAAGCAAAAATAGACAAATGGGATTAATTAAAAGGCTTCTACACAGCAAAAGAAACTATCAACAGAGTAAACAGACCACCTACAGCATGGGAGAAATTTTTGCAAACTATATATCTGACAAAGGTCTAATATCCAGCATCAATAAGGAACTTAAATTTACAAGGAAAAAAAACCATTAAAAAGTCGGCAAAAAACATGAACAGACACTTTTCAAAAGAAGTCATACATGCAGCCAACAAGCATATGAAGAAAAGCTCAACATCACTGATCATTAGAGAAATGCAAATCAAAACCACAATGAGATACCATCTCATACTGAGGGAGAAGAAAAGGAAAAATCAGTTAGGTAAACAGTTAAGACTGGTCCTCGGAGAAGCAGCCTGCCTGAAAAATCACGGCTACGGGCAAAAACAGAGCAGCCTGGGAAAAACTCAGGCTGCACCTGCACAGATAAGCAGGTAAGATCCAACACAGAAGGCTTTTGTTCTTTGTGTGATTAGTGGGCTCCCAGGAAAAAGTTTCCTGTCCTTTTCAGGCATATACATGGTAGGCTCTGTGGGAACCTGCACCGGGAGGAGGGGGACTTACCTAAAACAAAACTCGCAGTTACATATACAAGAGAAGCAATGCTTTGCGCTTGCCTAGAGACATACGCACAACTACACAGATAAGGGGGAGTTATGCAGACAGCTTTTCAGGTAAGTGAAGTTACTCAAACAGCTACAGAGATGAGTTTTTTACAAAAGCTTTTGATTTCAACCGTGAAACGGCAACCCACTCTGGCTCCCCTCTCCACTGTGGAGAGCTTTCTTCTGCTTCTTAAACTTTCCCTCCAACCTCATCCTTTGTGTCCACGCTCCTTAATTCTCTTGATTGTGAGATGACGAGCTTGGATAACACCATAAGACAACAAGACCAGTGACCCTGACCTGTTTCAACACCAGTCAGAATGGCTATTATTAAAAAGTCAAAGAACAACAGGTGTTGGAGAGGTTGCAGAGAAAAAGGAATGCTTATACACTGTTGGTGGGAGTGTAAACTAGTTCAATCATTGTGGAAAACAGTGTGGCAATTCCTCAAAGACCTAAAAACAGAACTGCCATTTGGCCCAGCAATCCCATTACTAGGTAAATACCCAAAGGAATATAAAATCATTCTATCATAAAGACACATGCATGCATGCATACATTCATTGCAGCACTGTTCACAGTAGCAACAACATGGAAACAACCCAAATGCCCATTAATGATAGACTGGATAAAGAAAATGTGGTACATATGTACCATGGAATACTACGTAGCCATAAAAAAGAATATCATGTCCTTTGCAGGGACACAGATGGAGCTGGAGGCCATTATCCTTAGCAAACTAATGCAGAAACACAAAACCAAATACCGCTGTTCTTATAAGTGGGAACTAAATGATGAGAACACATGGATGCATACAGAAGAACAACACATGCTGGGGCATACCAGAGGGTGAAGGCTAGGAGGAGGGAGAGGATCATGAAAAATAAATAATAGATACTAGGTTTAATACCTGGGTGATGAAATAATTTGCACAACAGACCCCTATGGCACAAATTTACCTTTATAACAAACCTGCACATGTACCCCTGAACTTAAAAAATAAGTATCTAGCAACCAACAAGGTAAAATTCACAATGCTGACAACCAATTAAAGATTACCGGACATATCAAATAAGGAGAAAATACAACTTATAATGTAGAAAGTATCAATTAAAATTTACCCAGAACTGACAAAAACGTTAAAATTAGCAAATATACTAAAACTATATTCTGTATGTTCAACAGATTAAGTAGATGTTGGGACAACTAGATATCCACACACAAAAGAAAGAAAATTCGACCCCTATCTCACACCAAGTACAAAAAGCAACTCACAATCGATCATAGAACTAAACATAAGAGCTAAAACTATAAACTCTTAGAAGAAAACATAGGAATAAATCTTCATGATCTTGAATTAGAGAATATTTTGTTAAAGCATAAGCAATGAAAGAAAAAGTAAATTTGATTTCATCAAAATAAAAAATCTTTGTGCTTCAAAAGATAACATCAAGAAAGTGAAAAAAGATAACCCACAGAAAGGAAGAAAATATTTGCCAGTCATATAACAAAAGATTTATATCAGAATATATAAAGAACTCTTAGAATTCAATAAGAAGACAATCTAATTTTAAAATGAACAAAAGGATTTGAACAGATATTTCTTTAGAGATGGTCAATAAGCACACGAAAAAATGCTCAACACATCATTAGCCATGAGATAAATGCAAAACAAAACCACAAGGAGCTACCATTTCACCCCCGTTAGGATGACTTTAATAAAAAGAGAGACAATAAAAATGGTTGGCAAGACTGTGGAGAACTGTAACTCTGATAGTGGGGATGTAAAATGGTATATAGCTGCTTGGGAAAACTCTTTTGAAAAACAATTTGGAAGAGTTGATAGAGGACCCCAGAATCTCTGGCCACACTGATTGGTGGAGGTGCAAGTCCAGTCAGTAAGGACTAGAAGAGGGTTATCCTCTATCTAATATGTACACATCAACACAAAGAGTAAAGGAAACAAAGAATCAGGCAATGATGTTTTAAAAGAACAAGATAAATACCCCAGAAAGTGACCCTAATGAAATGGAATCATATTATTTACCTGACAAAGAATTCAAAATAATTGAACAAAGATGCTAACTGAAGTCAAGAGAACAATGCATAAACAAAGTAAGAATTTAAACAAAGAGATAGAAAATACTTTTAAAACACCAAACAGAAATCATGGGTCTGGGCCAGGCATGGTG
>NW_012102377.1:1125546-1127748 GCF_000951045.1 Mandrillus leucophaeus
TTGACTGCTATAAGAAAATAACCAAATGGGCCTGGTGCAGTGGCTCACGCCTGTAATCCCAGCACTTTGGGAGGCTGAGGTGGGTGGATCACCTGAGGTCGGGAGTTTGAGACCAGTCTGACCAACATAGAGAAATCCCGTCTCTACTAAAAATACAAAATTAGCAGGCGTGGTGGCACACGCCTGTAATCCCAGCTACTCGGGAGGCTGAGGCAGGAGAATCGCTTGAACCCGGGAGGCAGAGGTTGTGGTGAGCCAAGATTGCACCATTGCACTCCAGCCTGGGCAACACGACAGAAACTCCGCCCCCCCCAAAAAAGAAAACAACCAAATGAACTCAAAAATAACTGAAAGACCATAAATGGTAATTTTGTTTTGTTATACTTAGATATTGAGAAATATTCAGAAATATTCAGATTAAATTAAAAGGAGTCAAGTAACTATTCAGATATGTGAATATATCCACACTTGGAAATATCCAAGAAGAATTAGCAGCATTTTTCCAGATAGTCTGTATCATGTAAATACGTTTTTAGAGTCCAAATCTTCAGTAAATTAATGAAACAAATTAAGAAACCCAGCTCAAGACATTATAATTTAAGTTATAATTTAAATAGCAGTAGAATCTTGATTTTAATGATTAAAGATTCCCCATCAGAAACCTATCCTAAAATGTTTCCATTAAAATGAGTTAATGTAAATGAAAGCACCTATCATCACTCTTGCTAGATAGTGGATTCTTACTAAAAATTAAAACAACAATTAACCCTAAGGAGCAACAAAGTTCATTCTTTATATCTGAAACCATAGAAGCATAGAGTTTTACTGACCAGAAAAACCTTGGAAATGATCTAGTCTAATTCTTTAATTTTCAAAAAGAAGGAGAATGAGGCCCAATGACTTAGTAAGCTAAAACTAGAATCAGATTAAAATCCAGATCTCCAGACACAAGACTATCGCTTTTGCAAATTCTTTTGTTGAACTAAAATTATGAGAAAAAAAGAAAAAAGGGAACTTGCTTTGTTTTCAATAAGAAGCTCTGAACTCTGAGGCAGAAGACCAGATTCTTCTCTAACTTTCACTAATTACAGCCTCAGGCAAGTCACTCAAACTCTCTGGGATTAATTTTTTATAAAATGAGAAGGTTAGACTAGATAGTGATTCTCAATCTTGGGTGCACAGTAGAATCCTCTAAGCAGATTTTTACAAAATAATAAATGCTCAGATCCTACTTCCTCCCACCTAAGATTTTATTTTACATGGTCTGGGATGGTACTCTGGCATATTTTTTTTTAAAGCTTCTCAAGCGACTCCACTGCACAACCAAGACTGAGAGCCAATGTACTAAATAATCTTTAAGGTCCCTTTTATAATCTAAAATTCTAATTAATCTTCCCCTGTTTTGGCTGTAGTCATTTGGCTACTGGTTAACTGATGGACAGATTAGACACAATAAATGCACAAAAAAATAATAAACTGATATAAAAAAATAAACTGATATTCCCCCTGTGGACTTTACAGACATTCATGGTGTATGGAGATTCTACATCATAATCTGTCAGCATTTACTGGGACCCATTATGGAGAAGGCTGCCTCTCCTTCCCTGATGTATCCTTCCATCTGGAGGGAGCTCAAGTGGCATAAAACTCTTGACCCCTCTCTATGCCTTTCCCCCTTATGGTCAAGGAGAGACAGAATACCTTCTTGGCTGGCAAATTTGGAAAAAACCTAAACTACACATGCCTGGCTCAGCGCCCTCCTTCTGCCTCTTGGGAGTGAGTCAACCAAAGGGAACGCAAGTTCTGACCTAGTCCTCTAAAGACAGTGTCTTAATCACTTTGGGCTGCTATAACAAAGCCCTAAAGCCCGTATGGCTTATAAACAAAAGAGATCTATTGTTTATAAGAGCAGGCTGCTGGTATGATTGGATGCTGGTGAGGGCCATCTTCTGGCCTGCAGATCACTGACTTCTCATTGCGACCTCACATGGCAGAAAGAGGGCTAAAGAGATTTCTGGAGTCACTTTCATAAGGGCACTCATCCCATTCAGGAGGACTCTACCCTCGTGAACTCTTACTTCCCAAAGGCCTCACCTCTCCTAAAACCATCACACTGGGGATTAGGATTTCAAGATATGAATTTGGTGGGGGGGACCAAACATTCAGTCCACTGCAGATGGTCTCTGCAATGCAACTTGTCCC
>NW_012102377.1:1130303-1132252 GCF_000951045.1 Mandrillus leucophaeus
AAAACAGAAGTCCCTCGTGGCCCATTTTCTGACTATATTCTGACTATATACAAGAAGTTGGTCATTTGCCACCTGGTTCTCATTTCCCTATTCCCTAGCAAGCATCGTCTCACTAGTTTTGCTTTCTCCTATCCATTTATACTTGAAACACTCTGCCTCTATTGCCAAATAATTCCATGATTTCTAGCAAACTTATTTAAAAAAAGTTTTTCAACAAATAATTCATATCAGAATTCCTTGATAAGCTAAAAATTACACTTACGCTGTTTGTACAACCTATATTCATTTATTTTTAACATTAAAAAATTATGAAATATCTTTCTTACACAAAGGTATATAAGAAAAACAGTTATTTTTGTACTGCATGTGCTCCATGTACCCACCATCCAGTTAAAAAATAAAACTATCAATATAGTTGAAGTCTCTGTATATTCATACCCAATCTAATTCTCCTCCCTCCCCCTACCCCTATCACTGTAAGAGGTAACCTCTATTTTGAATTTTTACCTAATATATTTTTCATTATATCCCTGGACTTTGCATGTCTAAACTAATATTTCCTTTTTTGAATATGACATGTCACCAAACTCTCAGTACACAATAAATAATAACCAATAATGCAAGTTCAGTAAAAATTCCCATGACATTATTTCAAACCTGAGTCACTGAAGAGAAGTTAAATTTTTTAACATTTTTATTCCAAAATAATTGCCATTTGACATGCACATAAATCCCAAAGAGATTTGCGACGAAAATGAAGTAGGACATCTAATGCTTGCCTTCAAATAGAAGTTTTTATCTATACTAAAAAAAAAAAAACTACAATATGTAGAAAGTTAATGGCAATGTAAAATAAAACAAATGAGACTTGTAAAGAACTAACTGTGCCATACCTTTTCTGGATAGAATTCTAAGAATAGAGGTTGAAGGAAACAAGTCTGCTTAAAGAGCATTTTCCTTTTCTTCCAACATGGCTGAAAGTGACAGTGTCTGGATTCCTGCCTCACCTGAGGTTTATTCAGGAAGAAAAAGTCAGGAAAGCTTATCCAGTCATAAAATAATGAACAAGCATAGAAGGACCTATAAATAACTAACACTAGTAAAAGCATATCTTGAAATAACCCTATTCATTAGTCTTAGTGCTTCTATTATAACTAATTGCTAGATAGTGCCAAAAGTAAAATTCCAGTTGTGATATATATAAAAAAAGACACAGTAGGCTATTAATACCAGAATATAAAATAGTAAATAAGCCAACCAAAATTTATTATATACTTCTTAAGTGCCAGAGACAGAGCTATGTGGAACAGGGAAGGGGGAGGTACATGGCTTAGTACCTGGAATATAATAGGCCCTGTCCATAGAGTCAGAAGCTGTAACAATTTAAATTAACAACTTAAATGTCAAAGAATACTTTCTAAGTTGACTGCTATAAGAAAATAACCAAATGGGCCTGGTGCAGTGGCTCACGCCTGTAATCCCAGCACTTTGGGAGGCTGAGGTGGGTGGATCACCTGAGGTCGGGAGTTTGAGACCAGTCTGACCAACATGGAGAAATCCCGTCTCTACTAAAAATACAAAATTAGCAGGCGTGGTGGCACACGCCTGTAATCCCAGCTACTCGGGAGGCTGAGGCAGGAGAATCGCTTGAACCCGGGAGGCAGAGGTTGTGGTGAGCCAAGATTGCACCATTGCACTCCAGCCTGGGCAACACGACAGAAACTCCGCCCCCCCCAAAAAAGAAAACAACCAAATGAACTCAAAAATAACTGAAAGACCATAAATGGTAATTTTGTTTTGTTGTACTTAGATATTGAGAAATATTCAGAAATATTCAGATTAAATTAAAAGGAGTCAAGTAACTATTCAGATATGTGAATATATCCACACTTGGAAATATCCAAGAAGAATTAGCAGCATTTTTCCAGATAGTCTGTATCATGTAAATA
>NW_012102377.1:1137467-1139990 GCF_000951045.1 Mandrillus leucophaeus
GCTGGATAATTCTTGTGGAGAGCTATCCTCTACATTATAGGATGTTCAGCAGTATCCCTGACCTCTTACTCACTAGACATGAGTAGGCAACTCTCCAGTTGTGACAACCAAAAATGTCTCCAGGTATTGCCAAATGTCCCCTGGGTGGCAAAATTATCCACTGTTGAGAACCACTGCCTTAATTTGTTGTCAGTATAGGAAAGCAAAGGTATGTATCTACTGAAAAATGACCTGTTGAAAAGGAAACACAGAATCATAGACTATGATAGAAAGGTCTTTAGAGGTCAGCTAGCCTAACCCTCTACATTTTCAAATAAGAAACCACATTTATAGAAATGCCAACGTTTATTACCAATTATTTAAACAGAACCTCTATCTCACTTTTAAAATCAGCAACCTTGTCAATAAAAATGCAAATAGCACAATCTAGGAATTTTCCAATTGTTTTTTTCTACTGAAAACATCAGTCAGTATTATTAATTTCTGGGTAAGTGCCATACCACTTAAAAATATGTAAAATACATTTCCTCTAATTCAGTTCCTATAAGATCTGTGAGAAATCTTTAGAAGCCATAGCCATCACTTAGGGTAAAAACCCTGGTTCTATTTGTGTACCACACAAACATACACACACATACAGAGAGAGAGAGAGAGAGAACAGCCACTGATATGGCAGAACTGAAGGAACTAAAATAGGGTATTAAAATTTAAAAACACAGAACCTATCATGTATTACTTAGCAAAGAAACAAGTAGATACAGCCTTGCCTTCCACAGTAACCTTTCTCAAGAAGATCCTTCTAAAACATAAATCTCATTATGTTTCTCCCAGCTTGGCTTCAAATCCTCAAATGTTTCACAATATCGATCACCTTCAAGATAAAAAGCAATTTTCCTAGAACAGTATACAAGGCTTTCCATGATCTTGCTCCTGCCTAGTTCTCCAGCTTGTCTTTTCCTTCTCCCACACGTGCGCTACATTCTAGCCAGACTGAACTCACTGAAGATCTCGAAAGATACCCAGGAACCTACATTTTTCTAACAGTAATAGTGAAATCAGTACAATTTTGTGTAATCTTTGTTTATGGACCCATCCTTCAGTTGTCAGGTTTAGTGTTACTTCCTCAGGAAACACTGCCCCAGTCCCCACTCTATTACACGTTCTCACAGCACCCTGGACTTCTCCTTCACTGCATGTATCACAACTACAGTTTTTACAATTTTTTTGGGTGTGATTATTGTATTATTCTCTTTCTTCATATGCCTAAAAAGGCAGGAAGTGTGTCTGGTTTTATGTTCTAATATGTCCCCAAGGCAAGTTATTATATTGTATATGTCTGGCATATAATAGATGCTCAACAAATATTTGTTGAATAAATGAATGTTCTTTCATATCTGCAAGTCTTACTGGAGATGGGACATGATGCTTCTTTCCTTCTTTAGCCATTCCTGTTCTCCTTTAAGCTCGGGCATCCTTCATTCTAGAAGTCTTCCTGATGCCCTAAGTCTTAGATACTCCACTTCTGTGCTGACATACTATACTGGATATATTTTTATATAGCATATATATTTGACCATAATAGTTTTTACTTTACTTAACTGTTTCTTCTGCTAGACTATGGGCTCCTTAATGACAAGGGCTGTGTCTTTCATCTTTATATACCTTGTCGGTAGCACAGTGCTTAATACAGAGAGGGTACTCAGTAAATGCCTGAACACATATGAGTATGCACATACTGTACTTTGTGACACAGCCTCACTACTTTATAGTGAAAACATTATAAAGATAAAATAAAACTTGAAATAAAGCCCTAACATTTAAATTACGTTAAAATTTTTTCAGAAAAGACAATAACCTAAAAAAACTGCTTACATTTTTTTAACGACTATTTTCCTTGTCATGCTTCCAGGGTAAAATTTAAAACAAGTATCAGAACACTAAATAAAAATTTAAAAACAATTTAGATACATTTATGACTTCTAGGAAAATAGAAAAGTTGAATATTGTGCTCTATGCAAGTTAAGTCATTTGAAAATAATACGACCTCAAGAACCACTCTACCATGTTACTCTACCACTGAAAAGACACCTAAACTTAAAAACTCCCCTGCAAATTACTTTGTCCCTTTACAGACAATGCTAATGATGTCTGTAAATTTCTCCCGGATTCCCTATTGAAAGAGAGGAGTTGGTTGCTAAGGCAACTTCCGTTTTCTTAATACCTGATCTATCCCTTCAGAGTTCTGAAACATTTAAATGTTTTTCCAATGAGTCTTTAGTGGGCATAATTAAAACAGTACCAGGATGGAAGCTTATGTTATTTGGTTGCTTCCATCACAGCTCATAAATGACTACACATTTGCCCACATTTTATTACTATGAGGTAGTCTTTCCTAAACCAAGAGCATACCAAGTTTTCAAGAAACAAATTAATGACCAATAAAGGGTACAAACTTGCAGTTTTAAGATGAGTATGTTCTGGGAACTTAAAGTACAGCATGGTGACTATAGTTAACAATAACAT
>NW_012102377.1:1140040-1144543 GCF_000951045.1 Mandrillus leucophaeus
AGCCTTGCCTTCCACAGTAACCTTTCTCAAGAAGATCCTTCTAAAACATAAATCTCATTATGTTTCTCCCAGCTTGGCTTCAAATCCTCAAATGTTTCACAATATCGATCACCTTCAAGATAAAAAGCAATTTTCCTAGAACAGTATACAAGGCTTTCCATGATCTTGCTCCTGCCTAGTTCTCCAGCTTGTCTTTTCCTTCTCCCACACGTGCGCTACATTCTAGCCAGACTGAACTCACTGAAGATCTCGAAAGATACCCAGGAACCTACATTTTTCTAACAGTAATAGTGAAATCAGTACAATTTTGTGTAATCTTTGTTTATGGACCCATCCTTCAGTTGTCAGGTTTAGTGTTACTTCCTCAGGAAACACTGCCCCAGTCCCCACTCTATTACACGTTCTCACAGCACCCTGGACTTCTCCTTCACTGCATGTATCACAACTACAGTTTTTACAATTTTTTTGGGTGTGATTATTGTATTATTCTCTTTCTTCATATGCCTAAAAAGGCAGGAAGTGTGTCTGGTTTTATGTTCTAATATGTCCCCAAGGCAAGTTATTATATTGTATATGTCTGGCATATAATAGATGCTCAACAAATATTTGTTGAATAAATGAATGTTCTTTCATATCTGCAAGTCTTACTGGAGATGGGACATGATGCTTCTTTCCTTCTTTAGCCATTCCTGTTCTCCTTTAAGCTCGGGCATCCTTCATTCTAGAAGTCTTCCTGATGCCCTAAGTCTTAGATACTCCACTTCTGTGCTGACATACTATACTGGATATATTTTTATATAGCATATATATTTGACCATAATAGTTTTTACTTTACTTAACTGTTTCTTCTGCTAGACTATGGGCTCCTTAATGACAAGGGCTGTGTCTTTCATCTTTATATACCTTGTCGGTAGCACAGTGCTTAATACAGAGAGGGTACTCAGTAAATGCCTGAACACATATGAGTATGCACATACTGTACTTTGTGACACAGCCTCACTACTTTATAGTGAAAACATTATAAAGATAAAATAAAACTTGAAATAAAGCCCTAACATTTAAATTACGTTAAAATTTTTTCAGAAAAGACAATAACCTAAAAAAACTGCTTACATTTTTTTAACGACTATTTTCCTTGTCATGCTTCCAGGGTAAAATTTAAAACAAGTATCAGAACACTAAATAAAAATTTAAAAACAATTTAGATACATTTATGACTTCTAGGAAAATAGAAAAGTTGAATATTGTGCTCTATGCAAGTTAAGTCATTTGAAAATAATACGACCTCAAGAACCACTCTACCATGTTACTCTACCACTGAAAAGACACCTAAACTTAAAAACTCCCCTGCAAATTACTTTGTCCCTTTACAGACAATGCTAATGATGTCTGTAAATTTCTCCCGGATTCCCTATTGAAAGAGAGGAGTTGGTTGCTAAGGCAACTTCCGTTTTCTTAATACCTGATCTATCCCTTCAGAGTTCTGAAACATTTAAATGTTTTTCCAATGAGTCTTTAGTGGGCATAATTAAAACAGTACCAGGATGGAAGCTTATGTTATTTGGTTGCTTCCATCACAGCTCATAAATGACTACACATTTGCCCACATTTTATTACTATGAGGTAGTCTTTCCTAAACCAAGAGCATACCAAGTTTTCAAGAAACAAATTAATGACCAATAAAGGGTACAAACTTGCAGTTTTAAGATGAGTATGTTCTGGGAACTTAAAGTACAGCATGGTGACTATAGTTAACAATAACATCCTATATACGGCACTTGAAACTTGTGCTAAGAGAAGCTGGGCACGGTGGCTCACGCCTGTAATCTTGGTACTTTGGGAGGCCGACGCGAGCGGATCACGAGGTCAGGAGATCCAAGACCATCCTGGCCAACATAGTGAAACTCTGTCTCTAGTAAAAATACAGTCATTTTAACAGAGCTTAAGGTTAGTCATCTAATGCCAAATTTAAATAGTACACTATATCTCATTACATATGCAAATGTGAAAATGAACTGAAAAGGCATGTCTAAATAATAAAGTTTATGTTGGTCTTCCAGTTAATCTCTGAATTTTTCAAAAAAGTACATCACTAATCTATTTTCAGTTTAGTGTTTCCTCATTTTATCTGTATTTTGGCGAATTCGAGATGCTTTTAAAAAAAATGAAAAAGGACTGGGTGCGGTGGCTCATGCTTGTAATCCCAGCACTTTGGGAGGTTGAGGCGGGAGGATCATGAGGTCAAGAGATTGAGACTATCCTGGCCAACATGGTGAAACCCCGTCTCTACTAAAAATACAAAAATTAGCTGGGGGGTGGTGGTGCATGCCTGTAGTCCCAGCTACTCCAGAGGCTGAGGCAGGAGGATCGCTTGAACCTGGGATGTGGAGGTTGCAGTGAGCCGAGACTGCGACACTGAATTCCAGCCTGGGCAACAGAGCTAGACTCTGTCTCAAAAAAAAGAAAAAAAGTATCTTACAAAACATGTAAAGTGTCTTACAAAGATCATATACTTGGTCATATAATAATAACACCACTACAAATCACTTAAGATATGCATGTGACTGCTAATGGGTAAAGGGTAACTTAGCAAATATAAATACATTTCTGTCTAATGGTGAAAATATACAAGCATGTAAGACTATGTAAGTCCTAGAAAGAAGCAAATTTTGAAAATCATTCATTTGGTCATTCAATAAATATGTACTATCTGCCAGACACTGTACTACTGAATGCTAGCCATTCAATAAAGAACAAAACGGGGCCAGGTGCGGTGGCTCACACCTGTAATCCCAGCACTTTGGGAGGCCGAGGTGGGCGGATCACAAGGTCAGGAGATTGAGACCACGGTGAAACCGTGTCTCTACTAAAAATACAAAAAATTAGCCGGGTGTGGTGGTGGACGCCTGTAGTCCCAGCTACTCTAGAGGCTGAGGCCAGAGAATGGTGTGAACCCGGGAGGCGGAGCTTGCAGTGAGCTGAGATTGCACCCCTGCACTCCAGCCTGGGGCAACAGAGTGAGACTCCATCTCAAAAAAAAAAAAAAAAAATGGGCAAGATTCCTTTACGTTCATAATGTTGGGCATTCTAGTAGGGGAAAGTAGACAGTAGAATAAACAAATAGATATACAGAGCAAATAAAGAAAGATGAAAATAAGCAGAGTAAACAGACAACCCACAGAGTTGGAGAAAATCTTCACAATCTGTGGACCCAACAAAGGACTAATTATCCAGAATCTACAAGGAATTCAAACAAATTAGCAAGGGAAAAAAAAAATCCCATCAAAAAGTGGGCTAAGGACATGCATAGACAATTCTCAAAATGGGCAACAAACACGGAAAAATGTTCAGCATTGCTAATGATCAGGTAAATGCAAATCAAAACCACAGTGCGGTACCACCTCACTCCTGCATGAATGGTCATAATCAAAAAATTAAAAAAAAATAGACGTTGGCAGGATGTGGTGAAAAGGGAACACTTGGGAATGTAAACTAGTACAACCACTATGGAAAACAGTGTGGAGATTCCTTAAAGAACTAAAAGTAGAACTACCATTTGATCCAGCAATCTCACTACTGGGTATCTACCCAGAGAAAAAGAAGTCATTATACAAAAAATATACTTGAACACACATGTTTATAGCAGCACCATTCACAATCGCAAAAATATGGAACCAGCCCAAATGCCCATCAATCAACAAGTGGATAAAGAAAATGTGGTATATATGTATATGATGGAATACTTCTCAGCATAAAAAGGAATGAAGTAATGGCATTCACAGCAACCTGGATGGGACTGGAGACTATTATTCTAAGTACAGTAACTCAGGAATGGAAAACCAAACATCGTATGTTCTCACTCATAAGTGGAGCTAAGCTATGAGGATGCAAAGGCATAAGAATGATACAATGGCCACTGGGGACTTGAGGGGAAAGGGTGGGAGGGGGATGTGGCATAAAAGACTACACACTGGATTCAGTGTATACCGCTCAGGTGATAGGTGCACCAAAATCTGACAAATTACCACATATTCCCCAAAATTTATGGGAAAAAAAAAAAAAGCATGATTCTGTTAGAAAGAATAGGGAGAGCCTACTCTAGACAGCATAGCCAGGAAAGGTTTCTGTGAAGAGGTAATGTTTACGAGACATGACAAGAGGACTATTTATTATAGCATGAGAGGCTAAAAGGGGGAGGATGGCAGATGCCACGGGGTATGAAAACACCCAAAGCAGAGACAACAGCAAGAACAATGGTTTTGAGCAATAAAGAATTTCACTAGTTCTACAAAGTGAATTAAGGTTAATTTGATGGGAGAATAGTGGAGGAGAGAGAGTGTAATGAGACATGTGAAGTTGGAGAAGTAGTAAGGCTAGGTCAGACAGGACAATCAAAGAAAGCCATGATGTCAGACTGTATAAAAAAGCAAGGCCCAATGATAGGCTATCTACAAGAAACCCTCTTTGAAAGTAAATAAATTGGTTAAAAGCAAGAGTATGGCC
>NW_012102377.1:1149823-1150167 GCF_000951045.1 Mandrillus leucophaeus
GAGGCCAAGGTGGGTGGATCACCTGAGGTCGGGAGTTCGAGACCAGCTTGACCAAAATGGAGAAAACCCGTCTCTACTAAAAATACAAAATTAGCCGGGCATGGTGGTGCATGCCTGTAACCCCAGCTACTTGGGAGGCTTGAGGCAGGAGAATCGCTTGAACCCAGAAGGTGGAAGTTGCAGTGAGCTGAGATCATGCCAATGCACTCCAGCCTGGGCAACAAAAGTGAAACTCCGTTTCAAAAAAAAAAAAAACCATTTGGTAGTTTTTTAGAAAATTAAACATAAACTTATATGACCTAGTAGTCCCATTCCTAGGCATTTACTCAAGAGAAATGAAGGCA
>NW_012102377.1:1156122-1157012 GCF_000951045.1 Mandrillus leucophaeus
TACTGGGGAGGCTGAGGCAGGAGAATGTGTGAACCTAGGAGGCGGAGCTTGCAGTGAACCGAGATCGCGCCACTGCATTCCAGCCTGGGTGACAGAGTGAGACTCCATCTCAAAAAGAAAAAAAAAAGCAAAAGTATAAAGGAAATACACTATGCAAACATCAATCAAAAGAAAGCTAGAGTGACTACAGCATTATCAAAGTAGATGATTCCAGAACCAGTAATATTACCAAGGATAAAGAAAGACATTACATAATGATAAAGGGTCAATGGACCAAGAACATATATAATCCTAAATATGTATAAACCTAACAATAGAGTCTCAGAATACCATTGGCCCTCCATATCCGTGGGTTCTGCATCTGTGGATTCAACTGGGTTTGGATCACAATCTCAAAAGACAATCCCAAATGCCATAATCCCATGTTGAAATCCTAAAATATCAAAATCCCTAAAGTCTAAAACTCCGAGTGTCTAAAATCCTGTAAATCACCATCACAGGATAGTGGCATCATGGTAAGCGGAACTATTACCTTGTCATTGTCTGTATTTGGAAATTAGGTATGGTTTAAGGAGATGCATATGGGTGCCAAAGTGATGAGAGGTGGACTTGTGGACTTCATATTAGGGGTCAACTTGATTGGATTAAGCAATACCTAGAAACCTGGTAGGGCATTATTTCAGGTGTGTCTTTGAGGGTGTTTCCAGAAGAGATTAGTGTGTGAGTCTGAGTGGACTAGGTGGGAAGATCTGACCTCAGTGTTGGCAAGCATCATCCAACTGGCTAAGGGCCAGGAGAGAACAAACACAAAAGGCAAATTGGTCTCTGAGAGCTGAGACAGGCTTTTCTTTTGCTCCTTGGACATCAAAAAATTGACTCCATGGGCCAGG
>NW_012102377.1:1163237-1170936 GCF_000951045.1 Mandrillus leucophaeus
ACATTCTCACAAAAAATGCATGCAAATATTTATAGCAGCCTTGTTCTTAACAGGCAAAATATAAACAATCCAAATATCCACCAACTGAGGAATGTTAAACAAATTGTGGTACATCCAATGGAATGCTAAACTGCAAAAGAAAAGAATGAACTACTGATACACTCGACAGCATGGATGAATCTCCAGATTCTTATGTTAAGTGGACAAAGCTACATGCTACATGATTCCATTTATATAACATCCTGGAATATTATAAAAAGTATAGTAAAAAGGTTGCATACTGTATGATTCCATTTATAAAACATTCTGAAAAACACAAAACCATAGGGCATAAAAACAGGTTAGCAGTTGCCAGGGATGGGGGTGAGATGGGAATACACAACTGACCATAAAGTTGAAAGAAATTTTTGGGATGATAGGAATATTCTACACTTTGATGATACGATAGTTACACAATTATATGTTTGTTAAAATGCATAGACTGTACAAATAAAAATGTGTGAATTGTACTGTATATAACTTACACTTAATAAGCCTGACTTTTTAAAAAAGAAAAGGATCATGGCAGTACAACAGGATGTCGATGAAAAAAAGAAGGTAAAAATGATAAATTGCTAACCATTCTATAATGTTCAACTTTTCTAAGCGGTTTTTTATATATAATTTCTAGCCTGCTCTTTAACTTAATTGGTCTCTTGAATTTAACAACTATCAATGATATAGTGTCTAAGTTCAAGCTGCCAATGTCTTTGTATAGCTAATAACTTATGACAGCTGAAAGCTCTAGGCCCATTTCCTAGGTAAAATAGCCTAGAGAAGTTGTTGTAAGATGATAGAAAAGGATGTCAGTCACAGACTGAAGGATCTGTCTTCCCAGACAAGTGAAATTCAGGGATATATGACAAAATAGATACAGAACAGCATCATTACTGTCAGTACAGAGTCCCAGATAGTTTCCCTGGGTGCCTCAAGACACAAGCAGCCAGGAAGAAATACCTGAGAAATAATATAAAAAACAGAAAGTTACAATGCATACTGAGGAGACTCAAACTCCAACTTCCACATGTTTTAATTCATCTTATCATAAACAACCCAAGAAACAGATATTATCTTCATTTACATTAAGGACATGGGTTTCTTTGCTTTAAGTGAAACATTCATGGGAAAAAATAGGACTGACCCCATCATTTCTGGGTCCTAGTGCAAAACGAAAATGCTGGCCCCTTGTTCAAAACTTAGAGACCACATGGCCCTTCTAAGAGTGGGACCTCTCCAACTGCTGTTGTATGGCCACAAAACAGGCCCTGGAGAGAAGGTACAGCCTGCTGACAAATTTTAAACATGCAAGAAATCACTTGTCCATTCCCTTACTGCAATGATAATCACACGATAAAAATATTATTCAAAATCTTCACATCTGAATCCCCAAAGGAGATTCTACAGCTTTTTAAAAATCCACTTTACTGTCTCAGCAAAGATCTCCAGTTATCTGTTTTCCATCTTTTCTACTGATATTCCCCAATTCCCTTATCTCATATCCAGGAAAATCTGAAACTGTCTTTCCACTGCCTCCTGTAAGAGGTCCCTTTTATATGCCTGAGTATCATTTTGGGCTGTCTATCTGGAACCATAGGATGAAAAAGTAAAAGTAAAAAAACACTAATTCATTTTGACAGAACTAAAATAAGCTAACAGTTGGGAAGATATTAATCAGTTTAAAGACTGGGCCGAAAAATAAGATAAATAAGGTGTTACTGAAAAACTAACTGTTACTGCAGAACTGTAAAGTTCTTATAATTTTATCTCAACTTTTAAGAAAAAGTCTAATTTCTAATTCCCTGAGAAGACATATAGATTAGCTTAAGAAAGGAACTAAGACCTAGACATTCATTTTTTAAAAAAATTATTATTATTTTTTGAGATGGAGTCTCATTCTTGTCGCCCAGGATGGAGTGCAGTGACGTGATCTTAGTTCACCGCAACCTCCGCTTCTGGGGTTCAAGCAATTCTCCTGCCTCAGCCTCCAGAGTAGCTGGGATTACAGGCACGTGCCACCATGCCCTGCTAATTTTTGCATTTTTAGTAGAGACGAGGTTTCCCCATGTTGGCCAGGCTGCTCTCGAACTCCTGACCTCAGGTGATCCACCGCCTCAGCCTCTCAAAGTAATGGGATTACAGACATGAGCCACCACGACCGGCCACTATTTGTTTTCTTAATGTCCGAGTAAACTGACTCCCTCAAAAAAAGCAAATCCATATAATCAACATGTGAACAATCTAGAGTAGATACAACAGCTTTAAAAAATTGAGATGTTGAAAACCAACTTTTATGAGTTGAGGTTACAGGACCAGATTTTCCCCTCAAGATCAGCTTCAATTTTTTCATTACTGTGTATTCACCAAAACAAACACAAAGTTAAGCATAAACCTCTTATGCTTATAGTTCTTATACAACTGCAAAGCAGAAACTAATTTTCAAATACACAAGCAACAAGCCAATAATCATCAAATTGGCAACATTAATTTAATATGACATATAATAATGCTGTTTTTTAGACAGTTAACAGCTGCTTGAAACCTGACAATGGTCCTCACTGACACAGCATAGATTCTTTAAATGGTATCAGCCCTGAAGACTTTAGTGAGTGCTTTTATAACATAACAAAACCACCAGGTAAAAAGTGAAAAACGGTGGCTCACGGATGTAATCCCAGCACTTTGGGAGGCGAGGCCGGTGGATCACCTGAGGTCAGGAGTTCGAGGCCAGTCTGGCCAACATGGTGAAACGCCGTCTCTACTTTAAATCTAAAAATTAGCCAGGCATGGTGGCACATGCCTGTAATCCCATCTACTTGAGAGGCTGAGGCAGGAGACTCACCTGAACCCCAGAAGCAGAGGTTGCAGTGAGCTATCGCACCACTGCACTCCTGCCGGGGCTACAGAGCGAGACGGTTTCAGAAAAAAAAAAAAGAAAAAACCTCATGAAATCAGAGAAGTTTTTGAGTTTTCTAACTCCTTTTCTGAAAATAAATGGATTCGTACCTGATTAACCTTGAAGGCCACTTAGTCCAGAAAAACCTAACTTTGTTTTATGATAATGTTGATGATTTCTTCAGTTTCCTCATTTTATGTAAAACAGATAAACAGATGCCTGATTGAAGCAGAATGGGGGACCCAGCACAGGTCACTTTCACTATGAATTTCCTTCTATTAAATTCTATCTTAGCATAATTTGAAAAACTGTGAAACAGATGATCTCAAGGTGCTTTCTTTCCTAAGTTCTAGAGAACTTAGCGGTAATTTCTATCACACCATGAATGTATGGATTTAATCAAGTGATTAATAATAATATCTGAGTTTAATAATTAATAACAAATATTCCTTGAGTGCCCAGCATGTTGATCATAATTTTAAAAATTCAATTACCTATTTCTCTTTAAAAGTTTCTATGCACATAAATTTTAAATTATTAATTTTTTTTTCTGTGAGTCAAAGACAGATACTATTAAATACATTAGCCATGACTTTTTAAATTACAGCTTTTATTTTAGATACAGGGTATCTATGTGCAGGATGGTAAGGTGGGTATACTGCACCCAGGTAGTAAACACAGTCCCCAACAGGTAGTTTTTCAGTCCTGGCCCCCTTCGTCTGCCCTCTAGAAGTCCACAGTGTCTACTGTTCCCATGTTCAAGTCCATGTGTTCGCATTGTTTAGCTCCCACTTGTAAGTGAGAACATGTGGTATTTGGTTTTCTAGTTTTTGCATTCACTCACTTAGGATAATGGCCTCCAGCTACATGTATGTTGCTGAAGAAAACATAATTTTGTTCTTTTTTACGGCTGCACAGAACTCCATGTGGGTATGTACCACATTTTCTTTATTCACTCCACCACTGATGGGCACACGTAAGTTGATTCCATGTCTTTGCTATCGTGAATAGTGCTGTGGTGAACACACGAGTGCATATGTCTTTTTTCCTTTGGGTATATTCCCAACAGTGGGACTGCTGGGTCAAATGGTAGTACTATTTTCAGTTCTTTGAGAAATCTCCCAGCTGCTTTCTGCAGTGACTGAACTAATTTCCATCAACAGTGTAGGAGCATTCCCTTTTCTCCACAGCTTCACCAACATCTGTTGTTTCTTGACTTTTTAATAATAGAAGGCAATGTTAAAGTTGTCCCATTACCAAAATATTTATATTCAAACAAAATAAACTTATAACATGCTTATTCATATCATTTTGAATTAAGAGCAGATTGTAAAGCGATAAGTATCATAACATCCAAAAAGTAAAGCCATAAATAGGCTAAAGCATAAGTAATATTTTCACTATGGTTAAATAATCAAAGATAAACAATCACTGACATTTTGGCTTAGAGATATTCTCAAAATAAGCAACTAAAATAACAACTAGCCTTCTTTCTGTTCCAGTATACCTCTTGAAATATAACCCTTTAAATTAAGGTTAAACAGTATTACTTCTTTCTATTTTTCCTGTTTCCTTTTCTTCCTAGAAAATTATTTCATGTTTTGTAATTATATCACAAATTCATCCTATAAAAATACTTTAAAGTTTGGGCTAAAAATAAATATATTGGCCAGGTGCAGTGGCTCATGCCTATAATCCCAGCATTTTGAGAGGCCGAGGCGGGTGGATTATGAGGTCAGAAGATCGAGACCATCCTGGCTAACACGGTGAAACCCTGTCTCTACTAAAAATACAAAAACAAAATTAGCCGGGCATGGTGGCAGGCGCCTGTAGTCCCAACTACTCGGGAGGCTGAGGCGGGAGAATGGCATGAACCTGGGAGGCAGAGCTTGCAGTGAGCTGAGATCCCACTATTGCTCTCCAGTCTGGGCTATAAAGTATTCTTCATACAATTTTTTTTTTTTTTTTTTTTTTTTTGAGACAGAGTCTCGCTCAGTTGCCCAGGCTGGATGGTTTGGGTTCTTTCCACTTTTTGGCGTTATGATTAATGCTGCTATAAACATTTGTACACAAGTTTTTTTATGGACATATGTTTCATTTATTTTGGGTTATCTAGGAGTAGAACTGCTAAGTCATATGGTAACTCTATGTTTAACATTTTGAGTAACTGCCAAACTGTTTTCCAAAGTGGTTACACCATTTTATATTCCCACCAACAATGCATGAGGGTTCTAATATGTCCACATCCTCACCAACACTTGTTATCTTTCTTTCTGATTACTACCATTCTAGTTGGTGTGAAGTGGTATTCGTTATGGCTTAAAATGTAATTCTTAAAGGGTGCAGTCTAAAAACAGTAAACAACTAAATGAATATCCACCTTAGCCAAATCAAACTAATTCTACAGAAGCTGTTGTAATTTAACCTGTATGTTAACCATCAGAGGTCTATGACTAGGTGATCATTTCTCCAGTGTTTTGAACGGAGGTGCTTACCACTCAACAAAAAGTAACCAAGTGATAATATCTTGTTATAATAGAGTTTGCCTGAAGTCTGATATCCGGTTAAACAGAGCATTAATATATTTATTGCCTCTTATTATACTGAATTCATATGTACATATACTTATATTCCACGTTGTTCAAAAAAAGCTTTGAAGCAACTTTTATAAAAGGGACATACAACATAGTAGGATTTTTTAACAGACTTTTTTTCTGACCAAATGGTATACCAGGCAACCTGAACAATCCTTCTGCAACTGAAAAATGCTAGAAAAATTTTTGATATTCCTCACTACATTGATGAACTGACAAAAATAAGGAATATTCAGGCAGAAACCCAAGTAAAGGTAGAAATTCAGAGAAGCAAGTGGAAAATTGAGCAAAACGTTTACTTTGAGGATATTTGCTGGGATAGGCAAACTTCAGCTTTTTGGTTTCTGTAACCTTTTAGAAGCTCAGGGTTCATGAAATAAAGCTTAAGGCTTACTACAGATATTATTTAAAAAAAAAAAAAAAAAAAAAACCTCTCCAAAAGATTCACATCAGTGTAAGAGTAAATTACAAATGAACCAACTCCTACAGGGGTTTCACATAGCTTAAACTGAGGACACACAAGGAAAGATGGGAGGAAAAATTGTAACTCACAAGCAAAAGCTGTCCTTCCACAGATTCCAGCCAAACTTCGGACTTCCAGGCTGGTCCAGATATGTCAAGCTATTTGTTTAGTCTAAAGCAATCCTGTAGTAATAATGTCCCTAGGCATCCGGAGAAAGCAAAAGCAAATCTGATCTGAAGCAATTCCATGGGATAACATTCCATGGGATAAACTGGAGCTCACAGTTAAAAATTGCAAAACATACAAATGAGCAAGGTGTTTAGTAAAATCCAGTAGAATCGGATCTGTAGAGATTCAAATATTGGAACTATCAGAAACAAAACATAAAATATGTTTCTTGTATTCACAGAAATAAAAGAAAGTGAAGATATGAGTAAAAACAAGCAACTATTAAAAATGAGGAAGTCTTTTTCAAAATGACTATTTGAAAAGAATCAAATAGAAGATCTGTAAAAGACTAAAAAAAAGATTAAAAACTCAATGCATTAATTTAATTAATTTAACGCACTCTATATTGCCTTCTGGACAATTTCTTCAGCTATGCCTTCCACTTTACTTTGTTCAGATCTGTGAACAAAGTGGAAGGCATAGCTGAAGAAATTCTCCAGAAGGCAGTATAGAGTGACAAAGAGATTCAATATGAAACAGACAATATAAAATAAAGGTTAAAAAATGAATGACAAAGTGAAAACATGTAATACATATCTAATCAAAGTTCCAGAAGAAGAAGACAATGAGAATGGGGAAAGGACAGTATTTGAAGAGTGGGTGGTGAGGTATTTTCTAAAATTGATGAAGGACATCAATCCACAGATTGAAGAAGATAAATTAACTCTAAAAAGGATACATAAAAAGAATTCCAGTATAGACACACAGAGAAATGTAGAACTCCAAAAACAAAGATACTACCTAAAAGGCAGCTAGAGAAAAAAGAGACAGATAACTTTCCAAGGAATGGCAAAAGAGACAGATAACTTTCAAAAGAATGACAACTGACAGCTGACTTCTTCACAGCAACAAAGAAATCCAGAGGATGGTGGTATGATCTTCGATATACTGGAAGTCTATTATAGTGTTACACTCAGTGAAAATACCTTTGAAGAACAGTTAAAAACAAAAATACGCTCAACTTCATTCATAATATGAGAAATGTAAATTAAAACCACTGAGATACCATTTCTCACTTATAACCATTGGCAAAAACTCAAAAGCTTGACAACACACTCTGTTGCTGAAGCTATGAGAAAATAGGCATTCTTATATGTTGCTGGTGGGAGGGCAAATGGTACAACCCATATGAAACAGAATTTGGCAATATCTAATAAAACTACAGATGTGTTTATCATTTGATCCAGCAATCCCACTTCTAGGACTTTAAAGATGTACCTCCACAAATATATCTTGACAACAGATGCACAAGTTAGTCATTGCAACATTATTTGTAAAAGTAAAATATGAGAAACAAACAAAATGCTCAGCAATAAGAAATTGGTTAAAAAACCTATTAACACAGGCCAGGCATGGTGGCTCATGCCTGTAATCCCAGCACTTTGGGAGGCCGAGGCGGGTGGATCATCTGAGGTCAGGAGTTTGAGACCAGCCTGGCCAACACAGCAAAACCCTGTTCCTACTAAAATAAAAAAAAATTAG
>NW_012102377.1:1171346-1172946 GCF_000951045.1 Mandrillus leucophaeus
ACAAAAAAAATAGAAAAATTAGCTGGGCTTGGTGGCGCATGCCCGTAGTCCCAGCTACTCAGGAGGCTGAGGTGGGAGGATGGCTTGAGCCCAGGAGTACAAGACTGCAGTGAGCTATGATTGTGCCACTGCACTCCAGCCTGGGTGATACAGTCAGACTCTGTCTCAAAAAGAAAAAGAAAAAAAATACATACATACATATATCTATATATTTAGAGGAGACAGATTCAAATGCAGTAGAAGGTATTGAGATACCAACGAAACTTTTTTAGTATTCTTTTTTATATAGGTTTACTTTCTATTCTGGTGACAGTAACACCAAATAGTGTGACTTTTGAACCATGAAAATGTTTACCTATTCAAAAATTAAAGTCAAATAAAAAAGATGGAGACTAATATTTCCAGGAAAATGGAATAGATACTTTTCCCTATTCTTCCCCACTAAGTACAGCTAAAAACCTTAGACATTACATTTAAAACAAACAGAAACAGACTGAAAGGTGGGGAGAAGCAGCCTGACCAACTAGGGACCTTGGGGCCCAAGCAACCACATGGTAGTGAGTTCCCTGGTGTTTTCTTGCGTGTCTTTTTCTCCTCCTGTTTGCCAGATGTGGGGCTAAAAAAGCTGTCGATCAGGAAATACAAATGGCAGCTCTAACAAAAGAAGCTCTAACAAATGCCTGCTCTCTCTAGCCAAGGGACCAGGGGAAGGAGCAACCTAAAATGACAAAAAAAACTTTTAGAGAATAACTACTCTACTCCAGCCAAACATCAGAGGAGAAAAAACTGTGTACTTTACCCCAATCCATACCAGTAAAGGCTGAGAGCTGGGGCGAAAGATGAACTTCCATCCTTGAGGCTCTAAAAAGGTACCTCAACACTCTAGCCAGGAAGTGTCAGAGGCCTCGCAAAAGTCAGGACTCAGTGGTACTGGGGCCCCCCACTGTGGTGTCAGTGGAGGCCTAAGGGAGAGCAAAAACTCCCACTCCCACCCAGAGATACCAAGGAGCCTCATCTCCAGCGTGTCCATGGAGGACGAGCGTGAAATCTGGACTTCTCTCTCCACCTGGCAATAATGAGGGCGCAGCCCCTTCCCCTGCCAGAATGGTATCCCAAAAAAGTCAGTAAAAACAAAAGATCTTATTTAATTAAGATTCAGAATCTCTTCATATAATGGAAAAATGTTCAGATTTTAATTGAAAATCCATTTGTCATAACAACAAACCAGGGAGAACTCAAACTAAATGAAAAATAACAATCAACAGATGCCAAATACTGAGATGACAGAGATGTTAGAATGATTTGACAATAAATTTAAAGCAACCATGAAAGAAAAAATGCTTCAGTGAGCAACTGCAAACACACTTGAAGCAAATGAAAATGGAGAATGCCTCAGACAAGAAACAATCTCGGCAAAAACAAGAACAACAAAGAACTGGGCTGGGCACGGTGGCTCACACCTGTAATCCCAGCATTTTGGGAGGCTGAGGCAGGCAGAACACCTGAGGCCAGGAGTTCAAGACCAGCCTGGCCAACATGACGAAACCCCGTCTCTACTAAAAAATAATAATACAAAAATTAGCCAGAGGCTGGGAAAGAT
>NW_012102377.1:1175153-1177764 GCF_000951045.1 Mandrillus leucophaeus
TCTACACTCATCCCTTGGTAATTATTTGAATAGCCCTATAATAACAGGAAAATTGAATTAGTAATTTTTAAACTCAAAAAAAAAAAAAAAAAAAGAAATCCCCAGGCCCAGATGGTTTTACAGGAGCATTCTACCAAATGTTTAAAGAAAATTTAATATCAGTTCTGCACATTTTCATCGAGAAAACAGAAAGAGAAAAACTTTCTAATTCATTGTATGAAGTTACTACTACTGGACACCAAAACCAGACAGTAAAACAAAACAAAACAAAAACTATGACAAATACCTGTCATAAATATAGACATAAAAATATTTAACCAACTATTAGCCAATAGAATTCAACAATACATTAAAATTATTACCCTTTATCAAGTGGAGTTTATTCCATGGATGCAAGGCTGGTTCAATACTTGAAAATAAATCAATATAATCTACCACATTAACAGGTTAATGAGGAAAAATTACATGATCCCATCAATTGATTTTTAAAAAGCATCTGACAAAACTTAATACCCATTCAAGATTTTTTTAAAAACCTCTCAGAAAATAGGAATAGAGGAGGAACTTCCTCAACTTGACAAAGAACATCTACAAAACATCTACTGCTAACATTATACTTAAAGGTGAAAGATTTGGCTGGGCAGAGTGACTCACACCTGTAATCCCAACACTGTGAGAGGCCAAGGCGAGAGGACTGTTTAAGGCCAGAAGTTAAAGTAGTTAAGACTGTGTGTCTACAGAAAAAAATTTTAAATTAGCTGGACATGGTGGCATACGCCTGTAGTTCCAGCTACTTGAGTGGCTGAAGCAGGAGGATCATTTGAGCCCAAGAGGTAGAGGCTGCAATGACCTATGATCACACTGCTGCATTCCAGCCTGGGTGACAGTGAGACCCTGTGTCAAAAAAGGAGAGGGAGAGGGAAGGGGAGGGGAAGGAGGAGGAGAAGAGAGGATGAGGAGGGAGGAGGAGCAGAACGAGGAGAAAGGGAGAGGGAGAAGGAGGAGAAGACGAAGAAGAAAGAGCAAGAAAGAAGACAATGATGACGAAAGAAAAAGTGGGAAAAAATCAGTCTACCCAGCCAGGCTCGGTGGCTCACACCTGTAACCCCAGCACTTTGGGAGGCCAAAGCGGGCAGATCACCAGGGGTCAGAAGTTTGAGACCAGCCTGGCCAACATGGTGAAACCCCGTTTCTACCAAAAATACAAAAATTAGCTGGGTATGGTGGTGCATGCCTGTAATCCCAGCTACTCAGGAGGCTGAGACAGGATAATTGCTTGAACCCAGGAGGCAGATGTTGCAGTGAGCCAAGATCACACCACTGCACTCCAGCCTGGGTGACAGAACAAGACTGTCTCCAAAAATAAAAATAAATAAAAATAAAAAAATAAACCAGTCTACCCAACTTAAAGACTTCTTATACAGCTATAGTAGGCAATATTGTATGGTACTGGCAGAAGAAGAGACATGAAAAGCAGTGGGACAAAACAGAAAGCCCAGAAATAAGACCCACACAATATGATTTTTAACAAAGGTATAACAGCAGCTCAATGGTGGAATGATAATCTTTCAACAAATGGTGCTGGAGCAACTGGACATCCATAGGCAAAGAAGTGAATTGTGATCTAAGCCACACCTTATAAAAAATTACTCATAATGAATAATGGAATTAAATATGAAACTTAAAACTATAAAAATTTTAGAAAAAAATTAAAATATTTGACATCTCAAGCTTGGCAAAGAGTTCTTAAAAGCATCAGTAAAGCACAATCCATAAAAGGAAAACACTGATAAATTGGACTCCATCAAAATTTAAAATTTTGTATCTCAAAAGAGTCTGTTAACTTACCAAATTATACACAGTCATCTCTCAGTATACACATCAGATTGGCTTCAGAACCCCCACCTGAACATACTCAAGTCCCACAGTTAGCCCTCAGTACTCATGGGTTTCACACCCTGGGAATACTGTATTTGCAATCCACGTTTAGTTGTAAAACCCCATCATAAGTGGACTCACGCAGTTCAAACCGATGTTGTTCAAGGGTCAACTATAAACTCATTATGCAGTTTTTTGGCATATAAATAAACATGGGGGAAGCCTCTGCTAAGAGGATGAAAAGATAAACTATGGAGAAAATATTTGCAAATCACTAGACAAAAGTCTAGTAGCTGTAATAAAGAACTCTCAAAACTCAGTTTAAAAAATCCAATTAGAAAAGAATAAAAGACATGAACAGACATTTCACTACAGAGGATATATAAATGGCAAATAAGCACATGAACATTAGATATTAGGTGAATGCAAATTAAAACCAAAATGAGTCATCAATACACACCTGTTGTGGCTGCATGTTTGTCCCCTAAAATTCATATGTTGAAATCCTAATCCTCAATGTGAGGGTCTTAGGGAAGAGGGGCCTTTGGGAAGTAATTATAGGTCTTGAGGGTAGAGCCCTCATGAATGGGTTTAGAGCCCTTATAAAAAAGACACCAGGGCCAGGCGGTGGCTCACGCCTGGAATCTCAGCACTTGGGAAGCCCAGACGGATGGATCACTTGAGTCCAGGAGTTTGAGACCTACCTGGCTATCATGGTGAAACCCCATCTCTA
>NW_012102377.1:1178467-1188983 GCF_000951045.1 Mandrillus leucophaeus
AAAAAATGTAACTACCATACAGCCTAGCAACTGCACTCTTGAACATTTATACCAGAGAAATGAAGACTATGTTCAACTAGAAAATTGTACATAAATGTTTATAGCAGATTTATTTATAATAACTAAACACTGAAAACAACTTAGATGTCCTTCAACAGGTGAAAAGTTAAACTGTGGTACATATATACCATGGAATACTACTCAGCAATAAAAAGGAACAAACCACTGATATATCCAACAACCTGATGGATCTCCAGAGAGTTATGTTGAATTTAAAAAGCCAATCCAAAAGGTTACGTACTCTATGTTTCCACTTATATAACATTCTGAGAATAAAATTATAGAAATGAAGAATAGGTTAGTGAGTATTATGATATATTAGAAACCAGGGTTTTACTGACAAGAGAAGTACAAGTATGCAGTGGAGAAATGCAAAGGATACACACACACAAATTTCCTAAATTTGTCCACTGAAAAGTCCTAAATGCAATAATCTCTTAATAAAGATAAGCAGACTCAAAATCCAGATAATGGTTTCCATACCATTTCTCATGAAAAGGAACTCGGGTTCCTTGGAAAAATTTCTGATCTGGGGCAGGGAAATTATTAGGTAAGCCTGGGACATCTTGTGCCAGAAAACTGGGAAATGCTCAAAAAAAAGTTGAGATATATTAAAAAGACACAGAAGCCGGCTTGCAGGCATTCTCACTGGCCAAATTTAAAGACAATTTGAACATTAAAAAGAATTATAATACTTGATTAAAACATATTGGAAAAAAAAAATAATCAATTTGGCTGGGCACAGTGGCTCACACCTGTAATCCCAGCACTTGGGGAGGCCAAGGCAGGCATCGCTTGAGCTCACAAGTTTGAGACCAGCCTGGACAACACAGTGAAATTCCCTCTCTACAAAAATAAAATAAGCCAGGCATGGTGGCATGCTTCTGTGGCCCCAGCTACTTGGAGGCTGAGGTGGAAGGACTGCTTGACCCTGGGAAGCAGAGGCTGCAGTGAGGCGAGATCACGCACTGCACTCCAACCTGGGTGACACAGCGAAACTCTGCTCAAAAACAAAGAATTAATTTGTCTATAGTAACAGGAGAAAGATGGGGTACAGTTAGAGAACCTCTTCCTTATAAAAGACGTCATCAAATGGTAGAAGGAATGACAAAATATGAACATCACTGTTTTGCAGCCACCAATGTAATAAGTGACGTATGCGAGGATCTTCAGCCAATACTCAAATCACTAGGTTAAAGTTTGTTAGGGAACAGACTATTCACCCAGCATCAAAGTATCACCCCACAGATTGAAAACAAAAGGGAAAAAAAGCAAAAGGCATCTTTATAATGGAAAGATGTGGCAGTTACCATCTCAGCCTTGGTAGAACAAGACACATGATACGTTTTCTTTTTTTTTTTTTTCCTGAGATGGAGTCTCGCTCTGGAGTTGCCCAGGCTGGAGTGCAGTGGCCAGATCTCAGCTCACTGCAAGCTCCGCCTCCCAGGTTTACGCCATTCTCCTGCCTCAGCCTCCCGAGCAGCTGGGACTACAGGCGCCCGCCACCCCGCCCGGCTAGTTTTTTATATTTTTTAGTAGAGACGGGGTTTCACTGTGTTAGCCAGGATGGTCTCGATCTCCTGACCTCGCGATCCGTCCGTCTCGGGCTCCCAAAGTGCTGGGATTACAGGTTTGAGCCACCGCGCCCAGCCTATGATATGTTTTCTCATGTGATGCTGTGAGAAGGGCACAATATCACCCACGTAATAACGTGACAAAAAGTGTGTAACGTAAATCTAATCACGATGAAACAATTAGGCAAATTCAGAATACAGGGCATTCTACGAACAGTTAACTTGGACTCTTCAAAAAATTCAAGTCATCAAAAAAAAAGTGATTGGTTCAGAGTGATTAAAAGAGGCTAAAGTTATCTAACAATGAAATGCGACATATGAATCTTCATTGAACCCTGGATTTTTTAAAGTCATTTTCTTTACAATTAAGAAAACTATGGTAGACTGAATTACTGTTAATTATCTTAGGTGTGAGTATAGTATTATGGTTACATAGAAAAATGTCCTCATTCTTAAGACAGGCAGACTGATATATTTCTCTTTCTTTGGCATACTGATATATTTTCATATGAAGTGTCATGATGTCTGCAACTTTCTTCTAAATGTATTGGGAGAAAAAAGTGAGAGAGGAAGAGAGTGTGTAGTTAGAAAAAGGGAAAGATAAAGTAAATGAGTCCAACAGATAGAATTTTCTATGAAATACCAAATGGTTATATTCTTAGTGCTTTTATTTCACTAAACATCTATTAAAATGAGAGAGATATACAGAAGTACATCTGTATTACACCAAAACATCCAGTTTTAAATGGACAAATAAGCACTAGTGAGGTTGAAGAATTTGTCCTACTTGGGAAGGCATTGTACAGATACAGCTGGGGGAGGGAGGTGTTGGTATTATACATTGTTGACACTCCAGATATTACACATTATTGGCAGTATGCTTACAAAATACTTTTAAAATATCAGAAAATTCAAGAATAAGAGAAAAGCAAAGGAAAAATCCTGTGATTGTGAGTAAAATAACTTGCAAAGACTGCAATTAAGTTTACAGGACCAGCATTCTAGCAACCAAGACTCCTCTATTAACTAGCACTCTTGCCATTTTTCAGTACACACTGATGAGACTTCTAAAGCATCAAAGTTGAATATGTTCAGTTTCACTTTAACATAGGATAAGCTTTATAATATTTGAATCCTTTGAAACTTGTTAACTCATGTTTGATATATATGATAGCTCTCTATTATTTGGTATATTTGATTAACCAGAGCTGTCCATTGGTTAACAATGGAGGAAAATAGGATGAAGCTGGGGTGTGAGACATGGAGCAAAACATAAGATTTCATGATTTTTTAAAAAAGCAATCATCACATAGGAACTATTACTTTCCATAATGAGAGCAAAAAAAAATTCTAAGTGTAATATTCACAACAAGTATTTTTATTCTTTGTTGTTTTTCAGTGTTTAATTGAACAAATCAGTAGGGACACAGAGGAGATTCCGGATTAACGAGGACATCTGAGGAAGGGGGAAAACAACTGTGGACTTTGACAATCACAACACCACGCAGCTGATTCTATTATCCCCATATTAACGATGTGAAAACTGAAAAACAGGTTAAGTAACTTCCCCAAACCACATAACTATTAAGTAGGCACAGCCCATTCAAACGTGAAGTCTGACTCCAGTGCCTACCATCAGGGCATCTACAATACCTAGTATTTCCACTGCTTTTTGCTTTTTTTGGAGGAGGGGCTGATCCTTTCATTTACTGAATACTTGCACTAAGTACTTTGCTTGCAATATATAGTGTATTTATTTATTTATTTTTGAGACACAGTCTCAATCTGCTGCCCAGGCGGAGTGCAGTGGCGCAATCTCGAATCACTGCAACCTCCACCTCCCAGGGTCAAGCAATTCTTGTGCCTCAGCCTCCCAAGTACCTGGGATTACGTGCATGTACCACCACGCACGGCTAATTTTTGTATTTTCAATAGAGACGAGGTTTTGCCATGTTGGCCAGGCTGGTCTTGAACTCCTGACCTCAGGTGATCCACCTGCCTTGGGCTCCCAAACTGCTGGGATTACAGGCATGAGCCACCGCACCAGGCCACAATACGTCATTTAATCTTCACAACAACTCTGTGAGGTAGGATTTCTTTAAGAGACGGGTCTCGCGATGTTGCTCCTGGGCCAAAGCGGTCCCAAGTAACTGGCACTACAGGCACCCACCACCGTGCCTGGATGAAATAGAATTGTCATTCCTATTTTTCAGAAGAGTATACGGAAGCTGCAGGAGGTTCAGTAATCTACCCAGTCACCCTGCAAACAGTAAGACTCAGTTCAAATGCAGATATTCTTTGTTGGACTATACTCTGCCTTCTACATTCTATGTATATACGATTCCTTATTTTTTTAAGAAAACAAATCCTCTACCAGACAACTTTTGGTTGCCAAAGGCATGTGTTCCTATATTGATTTGGAATTAACAACACAATTTCCCTGGAAACATTCTTTCCTGTAATTAATGAGATCTATAACATGAGAGAACAAATTCGGATGAAGTGAGGATTTTGTAATGTGGGAAATTATAGAAAGGCCCTCAAAAGCCATGTGGTTTAAATCTCTAAGTTCAACAGGCCTGGAAGCCAGTAATAATTAATGGTATGTATGCAAATCTAAAAATGGCTTGTGCCAGTCAGAGATTAGTTGAGGATATGACATGACTGAAGCTTCATATCATACAAATAATAAAAACTGCCTAGTCTTTTTTGCTTCTTTATATTTTTTAATTTTATTTTCTTCAAAAATATTATTAAATGTTTTCTAAAGCATGGTTTTATAGAGTTCACAACCTTTCCAAAAATATTCATACTGCATATAATTGCCCTTCTCTTAAAATCAGAAAGCATTCTCAACATGCTAGTTCCAAAAGGAATTTAAAACAGCTGAAATCATCCTTACTATACCTTCAGTGGAACCGAGAAACCGACAGCCCTGGTTGCCAGCTGGTCTGTAAGATTTCGATATACATTTGCCACAGGCAGCTGGGGGTACTACACGTGACCTTGGGCAAATTTCCTAATCTTAAAAATGAGGATAGTAACAGTACCTATTTCATAAGACTGTTGTGACCTTTAAATGAGCAAGTACATGCAAAAAGATTACAAAGAGTTATGTGCCTGCACATAGCCATGATGTATGTTATTTGTTATTGCTGAAGTTTATGTACATCCATCATTGAAGCACCAGCTACACAGAAAAGACACTTATCAGCATTCTCTATCTCTAGAAGAACCTATCAGCTTTCTCTTAACCTGGAAGAACCTATCAGCGTTCTCCATCTCTGGAGGAACCTATCAGCTTTCTCTTATCTCTGGAAGAACCTATCAGCGTTCTCTACCTCTGGAAGCGCTTTGAGGAAACTCACTCAGAACTTCACCTCACACCTCTCCTCTTAAAATCTGTATCCTCTTCCTTCAACCACTAGGCAAGGTTAGAACCCTCACTTTTAGGAAAAAAACTTTAGTTGACTTTTCCAACCAAATTACCGTTCCTTATTTTGTGGTGTTGTTGCTAGTTTTCATTCGTCAAACTCCTTAAACACATTTTTTGTAGCTATTGTTATTGATATGAATCAGAAGTCCTTTAGGAAAACCAGATGGCATTTTCCCATGGAAGTCAGAACCTGATTTTGTGAGTTTTCCTAGAGTTGTACAAGTAGGAAAACAGAACAAATAGAATAACACAAAACCACAATGCTAATTTACTGACGAAAAAAGTATATCTGCCCCAAGGTCCTGACAGTTGAACCCTCTAATCAACTCCTCCTCTCCCTACAGGAAATCTATAAATAGGAAGCCAAATGTATAAGCAAACATTTGCTGGGACAGCGCAGCCATAAGGACCAGAGATATTAAACTCTCTAGGCAGCACACCACCTTCTCTCAACAGTCTTGAAAAGCACTCCCAAATTCTGCCTCTCCAACTCCCATTTTTCTCTATTTCTATGCTGCCCATCTACCTTTTGCTGTGACAGTCTTCCTTTAGATATGCTAATATCATCTATTAGACTACATCAAGTCCCACTCTTCCTGCTTTCAACCTGAAACAGAATCTTTTAAGATGTCTTCTACAGAAAACTGAGCTTATCTATTATGTGATTTTCTTAAGCCAACTCAGTTTTGCTGGTAGCACCTACGTCATACCACATCCACCCACTCAGCCCCACCTGTCACCTTCTAATCACTTTCTCTTCCTTAACCCTTAACTTGAATGTCATTTCCTATCACATACAGTGACCTCTTTACAGTTCTCATTCTTCTGGATTTAACTACTGCAACTGATACAACTTGCCACCCATTTCTTAAAAACTTTCCCCATCATTGGCTTTAATGGAACTGAGTTCTGTTGGTTCTGCTCACTAATTTTAAATTGCTCTACAGTACAATGATGGTTAAGAGTCCAGGTGTAGAACCAAACAGACCTAGATCCGAATCCAGGCTCCCCTCCTTACTATGTGCTCATGGAAAAGCTCTAAGCCTTGTTCCTCAACTGTGAAATGGACATAATTACATAATTGGCTATTAAGTGCTCAGCATAATAAGCTTATTCTGGCACAAAGTAATCACTCAGTAAATATTAACAATTATCTCTGTGTCCTAATTCTTAGCTCCTAACACTCTGTTCTCTTTTGCCTTGAGAGCCTCCAACAGCTTTGACTAATGCTTCAATTAAGTATATTCCTGAAGTCACTGTTGCAAGACTAAACCTTTCACCCTCTTCTCCATAATAATGAAAATCACTTTTGTGTATTTTACCAATATCTAATAATTAGCCTGCTGAAAACTGGTTTCATCTTCATACCCTTTCTTAAAACGTTAATTTCCCTTGGCTTCTGCAATACCGTATTTTCCAGATTTTTCTTCTCTAGCCATCTCTTCTTAGACTCCTCTGTCAGCTTATCCTCTTGTACCCAGACTCTGATGTCCTAAAAGAAAACACTCTGGTGTTGTAAAGGGAAAGTTTAATGGTTTTCTTTACTTCTCATGCTACAGTCTCTACCATGGTGCTCATGCTTCATCACAGCTACAACTGCAACCTATAAGTAAGTAAATTACTTCCATATTATTTCCGGCCCGGATCTCTCCCCTGAGTTCTACATCCCTATATCTAACTGCCTACTGACAACACCATGTGAGGACAAAGGCAGCTTAAATTCAGCAGATCCAAAACTGGATTCATGACCTTCCTCCAAATCCTAGTTACCCAGTATTTTATTGTTGTTAGTGAATGGCACCTCCATCCACAGCTGCATAAAGCAGAATTCTAGAAGTTAACCGTAATAATCTTCCCCTCCCTTCCCAACCAAATTTAATCAACCCTACAGATTTCACCTCAAATATCTGTCAAATACACTGACTTATCTCCACCTCCACCAATCTAATTTCTTATTCTTTCTAAGTAGCCACAGAATTCTACTTTACAATACCTACATATGATTTCTTTCCCATCCCTCTTCTCTAGCCAAGCCATGTATTTTTTTCTCTCTTAAAACGCCTCTTGAAAACCTTCACTCGTTAATTCAAGCCAATATCACTCCTTACTGGGAAAAATTAAGTTACACATTCACATTCATGGTTAATTCGGCTTAATAATCTATTTTTGACAGTGATACCAACAGAACACATGATGCTTTCCTCCCAGACAACATCCTCAAAAATGCAGCATTACCCAAATACACTAGTCATTTCCTTTGATAATGCATCGAGCACTGAATCTGTGAATGTATACGTGCTTTATGTCTTTTATGGACATATATATATATTTTTAAGCTTTTTCTATTTTATAAGTCTATACATTTCACAAGATTAAAATCAACCACATAAAACTGAACTTCCTTGTTTTGAATCTACCTTTTTCAAGCATCGGGATAATCCTCTCATTTTAGTATTCTCAGATTTGGCAAACAAACTGACAGTTTTCTCACTTCTATCATTTGTGATTTTAAAAGAATTACAAAAATAAATACAGTATGGGCTGGGCGTGGTGGCTCATGCCTGTAATCCCAGCACTTTGGGAAGCAGAGGTGAGCGGATCACCTGAGATCAGGAGTTTGAGACCAGCCTGGCCAATATGGTGAAACCTTGTCTGTACTAAAAATACAAAATTAGCCAGGCATGGTGGTGCATGCCTGTAATTCCAGCTACTTGGGAGGCTGAGGCAGGAGAATCGCTTACACCCGGGAGGTGGAGGTTGCAGTGAGCAGAGATTGCACCACTACACTCCAGCCTGGGCAACAAGAGCGAGACTCTGTAAAAAAAAAAAAAAAAAAAAAAAAAAGTGAATACAGTATGATTGTGTCCTTAGACTCTGCATATAAGGTCCATAATGGTCCATATTGGGTCCACTATGGTCCAGCTGTATTCATATTTGTATTCTGAGTTTCTAAAATAATGTCTCATAAAGAGAAGTGCTCAATGTATGTTCAACAGAATTAAAGGAATTCTGCTTAGGACTGATACTGTAAACTCCATGAATACCAAAAAGGAAAGGAGAACTTTTCAAATATGTTAACTCTGCTTATTTTGGGCTAGAAAAGGTAGAATTAATGCCCAGTATAACTGAGGAGACTGTAACAGAGCACCAGCTGCTTTAAATGAAGTCAAGCTTTTAGTGAATGGGATCACTGAACTGCTGCCAGTGGAGGAAGTGCGGAGAACCGGAGGATTGCCAAAGACTGGAAAAGAACAAATAACTGTAGTCCTGATTTTTTAAAAGACAGAAACAACTGCCAACGACAGTCCAGTATACTTGACGTCAATCCTTTTCTAAATTCAGATTATTTATTTTAAAACAGTTTCTAACCATTTGGAAAAGAAAATGGTGACCATTTGTGGAATCAACCTGAGTTTTACCAGATTAATCTAATTTCTTGTTTTTTGTTTTTTGTTTTTTTAAAGAGTGTATGTACAGATAGGTCACAGATCAAAAAGAGGCAGTAAAAACAGTGTGTTGGCAGGATTTTAACAAGGTATTTGACCAGGTTTTCATTACACCCATATACAAGATAAATATAAGATGGATAACAGTGCAACTACGAGGCTAGGTAATTGTTTGACCAATCATAACTAACAAGTGCTCATTAATGAATTGCTATCAACCTGAAGGGCGGTTCTACCCACAAGCTTCAGGACTCTATCTCTTGCTTTCTCTTGTTCAACAATGTTATCAATAACTTTAATGAAGATGTACTGTACTACTGTTGGTATGCAGTGTGGGGATGACATGAACCTAGGAGAAACAGCTTATAAATATATTAAGAAAGAGCCAGGATCTAAAAACACACACACACAAAATTAGGCTAACTCTAATGAAATGAAATTTAATAGGAAAAGATATCTAAGGGATCAGTATCTGTGTCCAAATATATATATATATATATGTAACTGTGAGATGGGCAAACAGTGGCTTGTCATGTATGTTTAAAAAAAAAAAAAGCTCAATGGCTTTGATGGTAAGCTTAGTTCAATCTCACAGCAGCAAGCTCAGTATGTGATGAAGATATCAGAAAAGCTAATGTGATGCTAGCTGCAGCAGTAGTAGTATCTCGAACATGGGAGGTAGTGGTCTTGTTCAACTCTAGACTGATCAGACCACAACTGGAATATTGTCTACCTTTCTAGGGGCCACAGTCTTCAAAAGATCAAAACCACCTTGGCACATGTTCAGAAGAGAACAACCAAGATGCTTAGGAGCCTGGATACTATTCCATAAAAGGAAAGGCAGAAGGGACTGGAAATTTATAAATAGGACAAAGCAATGCCTTAAGAGAAAGATGATCACTAGCTTCATTCAGTCATTCAATGAACATTATTGTTAAACCTATTTCAGGAAAGACATTGTGAGAATGGCCAGGGATACAGAGCGAAGACAGTCCATATGCGCAAGAAATTAGTATGTATATTCAGCTACGTATATATGAAGAGTTGAAACAGCCATGATCTAAAAAAGGATTCGATTGTTCTATATGATTTCATAAGGCAGAAATAGGAGCAGAAGAAAGAAGTTAGAAAGTAACTGATTTCAGCTCCATATAAGGAAGAGTATTTTAAGAGTCAAGGCTAATGAAGGGAGAAGCTGTCTATGAAGACTGCCAGGTTCCCATCAGTAACGATGTACTTAGAGAAGACACTGTCAAAATAAGACAGATAGTAACCTGGACTATCTTGAATATTCCTCACATTTTACACAACGATTCTATACTTTCCCACGAAATGAATGAATGTCCAGATTCTACTTGTGCACCTCAGTATCCCAGGTTTCCTAGAGTTGCTACTTCCAACTCGGTACCCTGTCCCACCGTGAAGCAATGCTTTATATTAACAAATGAGAACAGATCTGAGCACAATAGGAATAGTGAGAAACAGGAAGAAACTGGCCCACCGGCAAAGGGAACACCAAAAATCAATACTGTTCTATGTGCCTAGAATTTGTAAAGAAAATGATCCTCTATCCTTGAATTCATGAATTCGATTTAAAATATCCATTTATGTTCGATTAATGTAAATAAGGATTTGTTATGTACTGCATCCCTGGTTGTCAGCTATTTTTTTCCTCCTCAACAAAGAAAAATTCATTTTAACTTAAGATCACTTGGAAAATGTCCTAAATAAGCACTCCAAAGCCCTCTATTATAAATGTATGTGGAAAGTAACTTTAGAATATATTTCTTAAAAGGAATGATTCATCGGATATAGTCCAAATACTATTAGCTAATCAAATTGTGAAATTCTAATTAAATGGCTACTTAAGTTTAATCTATTTAAAAATCACAGGCAGGAGGATAAACACAAAGAAAGGGTTTAGACCATTTGGTTCTGGCTTTTATAAATTGGTTTAAGATTATTAAGCTTACTTTCGCTCATTTTAGTTTGTAATTTTG
>NW_012102377.1:1189754-1190399 GCF_000951045.1 Mandrillus leucophaeus
CCCGGCCTCCTCACACACACCCCGCTGGGGAGCGCGGCCGTCGGCGTCCCAGCCGATCACAGCGAGGTACTGCTCACACACTCACTCCTTCCTCGGAGAAAGACGCCGACGGAGGGCCGTGGTGAACACACACTCCTCGGCCGCTTTGTACTCACAAGCACGCCGGCCTACATATGCACTTCCCTCCGAGTGACACTGGCCACCGAGAACTGACACGCTTCCACACGCTCCACGGAGGGCTGCGCACACCCGGCCCACGCCCACCCGAACCTCCAGTGGCCCGGACCCGGCGCATCCCGGAGCGAGGATCTCACACACACAGCCTCTCCCCACGCGCGTCTCACATCTCCCTCGTACCTGTCTCTTATACACATCTAGATGTGTATAAGAGACAGACCCCGGACGACCCGGCGGGCGTCCCCCGGACCGCGGCGGAAGGCGGGAAGACGCGGCTCGACTTACAGTGACACCATCCTAGGTGACAGCACCAGTGCAGCTTGAAGCACTTGCCATGGCTGTGCGTGGCACAGATGGACAGCCCGTCGCACGGCTGGAAGTCGGGTCTGCGGGCGGCACAACTCCGCGCCAGGGCCTGAGCCTCGTCTAGTTTCTCGCTCTTCCAACCCCGCTCGGGCGCCGGCGACG
>NW_012102377.1:1191699-1193895 GCF_000951045.1 Mandrillus leucophaeus
CAGTGATGTGTGTGTGTCTGCATATGTGTAATTTGGTGTGCAAGGGATGTGTGTGGCGTGCCTATGATTTGGAGTATGTGTGGTGCGTATGCGTGTGTGGTTGGTGTGTGGTTAGGTGCGTTCATGGCACATGGTGGGTGGTATGCATGATGCAAGTGACTGGTGAGCTGTGTGTATACGTGTGTGTGTGAGATAAATGTTATAGCTGAGGTGGGGTGTGGGTGGTGTGTGTGTAGTTGAGTGTATGTGGTGTGCAGAATATGTGTATGTGTGTAGTTGGGCGTGCACGTGCTTGCGCACGTGGTGCGGGGGTGGATGTGCTTAGTAATACAGAGTATTTGGTGTGTGTATGGTATATGTGTGGCAGTGCAGTGCGTGTATCTGGCATGTCGAGTGTGTACATCGTATATATGGATCAAATCGGGTGTATATGGTACATAGGGGTGGGTGGGCACACAAACAGGACTCATTTTTGTGGAGGACTCTGCCTTTGTGTGTTAGTGCCTGCCCTGGCCAGCAGGTGTGACTGACCTTGTGGTGGCTGCGGCTTCCTCACACAATCGGCTTGCACTCTTCCCTCCTGGGGACAAGTTGCTCCAAATAGATTTTCCATGCCAGGCTCTGCTGCTGAGAACCGACCCCAGGCTGGATTCAGTGAAGAGGAAACAAACCATTTGCTCCCAGGGTGCACTGCTGGGAATTAGTGTTCCCCTGCAACAAGGCCAGAACCCAGCCTTGAGCACAGGAAAGGAGGGGACACCCCCTTCCTTCTTTGCCAAACGTTTTTCACAGCACAGAAGAATGCTTGTTCAAGGAACAAGGCTTTCAGCACAAACACTGTGGGAACATGTTTATGCCCAGGTCCACTTTCTCCTTTATGCCTTTCCTGCTTTGCACTGACAAGAGACTCATCATGGTTTTGAAATAACCAAATTCATCCTCAAGCGCTGAAAATCCTTGCTGCCATAAGCAATATTTCATAATTTTCCCTTTTATTTAACCTTGGCTTGAGAAGGGAAATGTAATTTGCATATATCTGACTCTAGTGAAATCTTCATTTATTAGGGATTGGAGAGAGACTCAATTTGGCAGCAAAAGTATTTTCCAGAAAGGTCTGAATCAAAATCACAAACTGTAGTTCTCCCACTAACCTAACATTGAAACAAACTGCAAACATGAAGCGTCATCTCATCAGCTTCCACCCCAACCTGCTCCCCCCAAATCCTAAAGGAATACATCTCTGGCATAAAATCTATGCACCCCTGCTGTTAACTTCACAGTCTGACCTACCTCAGAATAGCATAAGTAAAAGGCAGAGAAATCTTAATCAAAGAAATCCCCAAGCCAACCAACAATTTTTCAAACAAAGAGTACTTTCCATCTGTTTTACCCTATTTTTGTCTTTCTGCAACCTATAACTCACTCTAATACTGCCCGTATCATAGAAGGGCTTATGACAGCATCCTCTCTGTATTTCAGTAACGCATGCTTGTATGGGATCCTTCCCCTGACTTTCACCCTAGGGTGAACCATGTGGTAAGATTCCACAATACATGAAATATACCATCTCAGCTAGTAAAAAATGAGCATGACAAAGAATGCAATATAGCACTTCAGCTAGGAGGCAAGATAAATTATCCAAACACCTTATTTTAGGTTAGCCACATGATTTGAAGTTGAGAAGCCTTTACGTTTTCTGTACCGTGAAACTCATTCCATCCCCTTGCCCTAAAAGATGTTATTGACTTCTACCGTCTGGTGTGGAGCACAAGGAGGTAATTGCTGTGACCTCTCAAATATATACACACAGCTTTCGGGATGTGTTGTTGGGATATGATTTTTAAATTTTTTATTTTGAAACTTTCCAAAATATACAAACATAGAGAGATGAGGATAACCGCCCCCCATGTACCCATGTACCCATCACCCAGTTTCAACTATTATGAACTCATTTAGAAAACCTTGTTCACCTACAGCGCCACCCACTCCAGGCCCCCAGCCTGTCCACTGGATCATTTTGAAGCAAATCTCAAACATCAAATCGTTTCATCCATAAATATTTTGGTGTATATCTCTAAAGGAAATTTTAAAACCTCTAACCATAATTATTGCATAATAGCATACAATTTGATCATAAATATGAACTTGTCCTGTAGCTACTGACCACTTCTCCAGCTCCCCTTTAAGAATGCTACT
>NW_012102377.1:1200260-1202092 GCF_000951045.1 Mandrillus leucophaeus
TGGAATTTGTATTTCAAATTCCTATTTTGCAAACCTTAGACCCCAAGCACTAGGAGATTCCTTTGAAATCTTTGAAATTAAAAAGAAGCCTAACTTAAACAACTGGCTTGTAATCTTACTGAATATCTTAGCTCTGTAGGTGACCCAGGCTGAAATAACCACAAATTCAAAGCGGTATTTTATTTATTTTTTTATTCATTTAATTTTTTGAGACGGAGTCTCAGTCTGTTGCCCAGGCTGGAGTGCAGTGGCACAATCTCAGCCCACTGCAAACTGTGCCTCCTGGGTTCAAGTGATTCTCCTGCCTCAGCCTCCTGAGTAGCTGGGATTACAGGCACCCCCCACCATGTCTGCCTAATTTTCGTGTTTTCAGTAGAGATGGGGTTTCTCCATTTTGACCAGGTTAGTCTCGAACTCTTGACCTTGTGCTCTGCCCACCTTGGCCTCCCAAAGTGCTGGGATTACAGGCATGAGCCACCACACCTGACCAAAGCAGTATTTTATAAATTGCGTGAATAACAGACCCGTAATAGAGAAATATTCATGGTTCCCCCTCTAACCTTTTGATATTGCATCACGAAGGCCAGCTTTCCCACAAAACATACCATTATGCCACCATCAAAAGCAAAATAGAAAGCCATACAACGCTGAGCCAGTCCAAAATTGCATTTCTTGTATTTTTTAAGTGGTGGATTGTGGATCACCTTAATATGATTTTTTAAATTTGCCATTATCTCCCTCAGCTGCTCTTTGAAAGGAACACAGCAGTTTTGTACCAGTTTGTTCTATCAACCAGAGAAGTATTTTTATCTATGAAAATGTTTAGTGGAAAAACGAACCTCCAGAGTAGGTTTTGAACTTGGAAGGGGAAGGCAAAAAGGCCAGTCTTTAACCTCCTAACGATCTGGCCCCTGGTGGGCCTCGGTAAACACCCTCAGTGTTCATGCTCATCGGGACCAGTAAGCAGAGAGCTTCTCTTGAGTGATGCGATGTGACACTAATAGGTGTAGGATCAGGTCGATTTTGTGCTCCACACTACACAACCCGTTTTTTATACTTCGACAGTCCGCACCTACTTCGGGAAGCAATGGATCTCTCATCATTTTGAAACAAGAACACTCTTGCTTCTTTTAATGGTAGGATAACACACACGTTCTACCATTTTCATTTTTTAAAAAATCTTTTCTCTTGATGATTAGCAATTAAAATAGTTCAGCTTTGTCTCATTTCAGGAAGCAGCTAGAGGCTAAAATGACAGTGGAGAGCAATCTGGAGTACAATGACTGACTCATGGATTATAAATGAGGCAGCTGAGCTTCCATGTGCAAACCGTGAAGATGCGAGGCTGCGGTCAGCCCTCCAAGCACACCCAGGGCCCCACGCACTCAGAGAGCATCTTGCTCACAATGCTGGGCTCATTCATCCACTCCACAAATAGCTAGTGAGTGTCTTCTGTGTGCCAGGCGCTGGGCTGGATGCTAGAGAAAATTTCGAGGGAAGACATAAACCAACCATAGGAATATAAAAGGTAACTGCTTTGATTAAGGGGTTTAAACAAAGCACTATAGGAGAATGAGGGAGAAACATGTCTGCCTGGAGCCATCCAAAAACATTTCCTAGGAAGGATGCGTCGGCACTGGTGACGCAGACAAGCTGGGGTGGGGTACAATGAAAGAAAGGCAAGAAAGGCAAAGGCTGCTCTGTGGATCTGTCTTGCCTGAAAGTCATGTGGGAGCAGTCAAACAAGAGGCAGAACTGTTTGATCTGCAGGGGCCAGATCATGGAAAGCCTGGTAAAGTTTAGACTGAGTCCTCTAAACCCATAGTTTTTGT
>NW_012102377.1:1203532-1206511 GCF_000951045.1 Mandrillus leucophaeus
TACTCCCTCTGCCTGGAATTTTCCCATGTCCCTGGCTCTTACTTCCCCGTCTACCTCTTCAGCTTAAGTGCCACTTTCTCTGACTAGTCCAGACTGAGCTCCATTCAGGTCACTTATCCCAATTTTAAACAAAAATTAAAGAAGGAATTCTTCAATTAATATCTTTCCCTATCTCCCTTCCCCAACACAAACTGTACACTCTTTGAGGCCAGGAATATTTCCGCCTTGTTTTCAATATTTAGCACAGAGAGTAAGTAGTTATGAAAATAGTGAAAATAATTTCATCTCAGGTTCTAAAGGGCTGGAAAAGATTCATCTTTGGTAAATTGTTTGCAAGTGTGTATAAATAATTCATATAATTACTCTTCATATAATGGTACCCTTGGATAGTCGCCTCCGACGCTGACTCTGAGCTTAGCTGTGTGTATTAGTTATCTATTGCGCTGTAACAAATTACTCCCAAATTCAAACAACACACGGTGTCTGTGAGTCAGGAACCCAGATGTAACTTCAGTAGGTCCTCGGCTTCTAAGTCTCTCACAAAGCTGCGATGAAGATATGGGCCAAAGCTTCTTTCTCATCTAAAGGTTCAACCAGGCAAGGGTCTGCTTCCAATCTCACTCACTCACTGTATGTTAGCAAGATTCAGTTCCTTAGGGAACTGTTGTTTTTCACTGGTTGTTTGGATCTCCATGGACCTCTCCATAGGACAGTTCACGCATAGCAACTTGCTTTATCAGAACAAGTATGTCTTTAAGAAGAGTCAGAGAGAGCACCCCAATCCTTTATAACTTACTCTCAGGAGTGATATTCCATCAATTTTGTCATATTCTACTCATTAGAAGCAAGTTGCTAGGTCCAGCTCCATGCAAGGGGAGATGATATGAGGGCAGGAATGCCAGAAGGCAGGAATCACTGAGAGCCATTTCAGAAGCTGCCTGCTATACCATGTGACATGCTTTAGCCAATGAAAGAATAGCAAAGATGGTAAAGATTTGCAAAGAGCATTGTCATTGGTATTTGCCCTTTCCTTCTGTGTTGGAACCCTGAGACCACCATGTGTAGAAGTCTGAGCAAGCCTGCTGAAGGATAAAATGCTTTGTGAAAGAGAATGAGGTGCTCCAGTTGGCGAGCAGCCAATCCCAGCCAATGGTCTGTCAACCACTAGAACTATGAATGGGGCTATGGCAGATCATGTAGACCTACCAGCTGGTCACAGAAGCATGAGAGTCCAGCAGAGATCTGCTGAGCCAGTCCAGACCAGGACAACCACCATGATCACCCACACAATCGCAAGCTCCATAAAGTGGCCATTATTTTAGGCTGCTAGGTTCTGGGTGGTTTCTTACACAGCAAAAGCTAACTGATACATCCACCATTCCTTTCATATTGTAGACAAAATAATTGAGGATTCAAGAGGCTAAGTGACTCCATGTCATGGTGCAGCAGGCATGGTAGGAAAATGGCATCAGAACAATACAAATAGTTCAAGTCTAAGCTCCATCATTTTGTGGCTGGGAGACCTTGGTAAATCCCTTATGCCTTCTGGGCTTCAGTTTCTCTATCAACAAAAAAGAGCCCAGAACTTTCTCTAGCACATCTTTTAATGTTCAAAGTTAAGGCTTGTCCACTTGACTATAGAGCTGGGATTAGAATTATTTTGGTTCAGCTGTCATTTGTGAATACTCAAATATTCCCCCACTATTCTATTGCATCTATTGGTCTAACGCTAATATGAGTTATATATGTGCACACCAACCATTTGGAACACTTTGATAAATCGAGTCATTACAATTCAGTTACTTTTTGGTTGCTTGATTGAACTAAGCAACTAATTCCACCATGGTTATAAATAACCTGCTAGTAATTGGTCAATTTGTCATGTTAAAGCAATTAGAATGATGAAGTGGATGGAGAAGCTTCCAAATGAGGTGAAAGTAAATTAGGAGTCTTCTGTTGGGAGGGAGGATGCCTCTTCAGTGTTGCTGCCGGCAGAATTCAGACCTTCATCATCCCCTCAAAGGAAAAGAAAAGAGCAGCAGCTTTGGAATCAGACAGAGTAGAATCAAAGCTCAGGTCGACCACTTCCTAGCTGGGTGTTTTGGGGCAAGTTATTTAGCCTTATCTCTTAAATGAGAATTGTAATTCCTACCTCATACACTTGCTGTGAACATTAAATACAATAACATATTTGAAGAGCCAAATCCTATGTCTAGCACATTGCAGATGCTCAGTAAAAATGAGTCCATCTCTTCCCAGCACCTTCAAATGCCTCCATGTCCACAGACTCTCCTAGCTCCAATCCTTCCTTCATGAGGCTGAGAAGAGATCTCCCTAAAACATAAGTCTGATCACATTATATCATACCTGGGCTTAAAATCCTTTGATGCTTCTCATTGCCTACTTGAAAAAATGAAGGTCCTTCATAGGATACACAAAGCCCTCCCAACTTCCCCACCTCTTCTTCCGTATGCCTCCGTATCTGGAAACTCCCTGGATTATTGTCTTGTTTCTAGATATGTAATATCCTCTCCTGCCTGCCTCAGTGCCTTCTCTCATCCTATTCTCTTTGCCTTGAGTTTCCCGGCCACCCCCTTTTACACATGTGGAATCCTGCCTTTCCTGCAAGTTCTAGCTCAAATGCTTCTTGAAACCTTTTCTTAATTCACTTTCTCCTCCATACTCCAGAACTCTGCACCTACCACTTGGTGCCTCAAGTAGCGAGGCAAGGGTGCACAGAAGATACTCAACAAATAGTTTTAAATGGATGTATTGAAAGATTTGTGTCTGAAAATTCACAAATAGGATGGAATTTGTATTTCAAATTCCTATTTTGCAAACCTTAGACCCCAAGCACTAGGAGATTCCTTTGAAATCTTTGAAATTAAAAAGAAGCCTAACTTAAACAACTGGCTTGTAATCTTACTGAATATCTTAGCTCTGTAGGTGACCCAGGCTGAAATAACCACAAATTCAAAG
>NW_012102377.1:1208386-1210907 GCF_000951045.1 Mandrillus leucophaeus
GCACAACACCAGAGCAAAACCACTGCTCCAGGAGGTGGGAAGTTGCGATGGACAACCTCTAAGATGGCTCCCACGATTTCCCTGTGTTAATTCTCTCCCCTGGAGTATAGACTGGACTTAACAATCCTAAAAGTAGTGATGGGAGTTGTTTCCAAAATTAATTGACAAGGAAAGTCACTTCTTTCGTGTTGGTCTCTCTCAGGGACTTCACTCTAGGGGAAGCCAGGTGCCATGTTGTGGGTGGCCCTAAGGAAAGGCCCACATGGCAAGGCTCTGACATCTCTGGCCAACAGCCAGTGAGGAGCCAAGCCCTGACAACAACCATGTGAGTGAGCTTAGAAGCAAATCCCTCCAGTAGAGCCTGAGATGAAACCACAGTCCTGGCCAACACCTTGATCGCGGTCTTGTAAGAGACCCGGCCAGTGCAGCTGCACCTGTATTCCTGACACGCAGAAATTGTAAGATCATAAATATTTCTTGTTTTAACTTGTTAAGCTGTGGAGCAATTCGTTCTGCCACAATAAATAACGAATACAGGACCCACTGAGGAATGCTGAGCACAGAGCGAAGGGATCCAATGTGCATTTCAAATGCTGACTCAGGAAAGACCCAGGAGAATAAATTGAATAGAACAAGACCAGAGATAAGGCAACTGCTAGTCCAAGAGGGAGGCGAAGAGGACTGAATGGTGGGGGTAGGAAGGAGGGGAGAAGAATGGTAGACATCCTGGGAAGGTAAAATCAATAAGGCTTCGGATTGTTTCTGGGGAGGGGAGGAGTTTCAAGGACAATGCCAGTCATTACCTAGGGAACAAGGATGGAGGAACATATTTGGAGGGAAAGAAAAAAATGTTCAGTTTGGGATGTGTGGCGATCATAGTGGCTGCGAGTCACTCATATGAAGCATGCAAATATGCAAATAGTCAATACCCAGTTCAAAGCAGTCTGAAAGAGGAGGCTGCGTTAGAAGTTGCCCTTACACATTCAGGGCGCTTCACTCACAGAGGCTGCAAACTCCAATGCCTCTGTGCCAAGAAAATAACATAAAGGAGTGAAGAGTCCTGGGTATAAGTCCTGGGTGAAGAGTCCTGTATTTGGGAGTAGTAGGGACTGTGTTGAATTGCAGAGTGCCTGCCTTCCTTAGAGGCACCAAAGCCAAACATGTTTGAAACTCTGTGGTGTGTGCGATGCTGAATTCAGTTTCAAAAGAAGCTGGCTTGAGTGGCACTCCTTAGGGAAGTGTCACAGCAGAATGAAAAGGATGAGAGTTTTGGAGTCAAGACAGCACTGAGTTCTAATCTTGCCTCTGCCACGTGCTAGCTGGTATCCCTGGACGAGTTAATTATGCTGTCTGAGCCAGCGTTTCTTTAGCTGTGTAAGAGACTAATAATACTAGCTTTAGGAAAGTTGTTGTGATTAAATGAGATAATGCTTGTGAAGTACCAAATACAGCCCTGGCACCAAAGAGGTGCTTGAGAAGTGGTAGCTGACATTCTGATAGTAATATAATAATGACCATCATCTCCACTGAAGGAGGCGGGACTCCAGCACACAGCGAATGTCCTCGCCATTCTATTCAGAGAGGAGTCATCCTGGAACAGCCGTGCTGGAACTCTCAGAACTCAGTGTCGGCGAGGGGTGTGTGGATCTGTCTTTTGGTTGTGGTACTTCAAGTGATGAAAAGTTTAATGTCAGGAGGCACATGGTGCGATAGAAGACTCCAAGAACAGAAGTCACAGTACATCCAGGACTCCAGGAAGTGGGGCTGGATCCAAGGCAGCCTGAACTGGCAGCAGCAGAAGTTAATGCGGCTTCACTGGTGTGCTCCAGAATATGTGATTTTGCTGTTACCCACGGGTAAGTGTTCCACATCACCAACACCTCTATTCTTCCTATTTTGTCTACCTTGTAGCTTCTATTTACACATCGTATCAGTCTGTTTCCTTCTACTTTGACTTCATCTAATCCCAACTCCATCTTATTCTTTTCCACTGTAAATCCTTTCCAGTTCAGCTCTTGATATGACCTGCATTTTCCTCTTCCCTCCCAGATTAAATGCCCGAGAGTTAGAATTTGTTTCAACCCCTATCTTAGCAGTCATCCGCAGCTGAAAGAAGAGATGGCACGTCATGTGGTGTCAATAAAGGCCACCTAAACTGCTCCTTTAGCATGAGCTATGAGAGGATAATTTCCCATAGAAGGGACTGTGGGCAAGGAGGCCCCATGATTGACATGCCTCGGATAGTGCATATGTGTGTGTCCAGTGGAGGCTAGGAGGCTGGGAGTGGTAGGGCACATCAGAAATATGATACTCTTAGTTCGGGCGCAGTGGCTTACACCTGTAATCCCAGCACTTTGGGAGGCTGAGGCAGGTGGATCATCTGAGGTTGGGAGTTCGAGGCCAGCCTGACCAACATGGAGAAATCCATCTCTATTAAAAATACAAAATTAGCCAGGCGTGGTGGCACATGCCTGTAATCCCAGCTACTCAGGAGGCTGAGCCAGGAGAATAGCTTGAACCC
>NW_012102377.1:1216584-1288379 GCF_000951045.1 Mandrillus leucophaeus
TCAGGGGCTTGCAACAGTAATCATTTTCTCTCTCTTGCAGTTTCTGTGGGTTAGGAATTCACACAAGGCAGCACAAAGATGGCTTTTCTCTGCTCTAGGTGGATCAGGCCTAGCTCTACCATGTCTGGAGTCTCAGCTGGAAGACTCAGAGGCTGGGAATTGGACCTGCCTGAGGAAGCGGTCACTCACACGTCTGGTGGTTGGCTGTTGCTTAGCACACTAACACATGGCCCCTCCATGTGGCGTCCTCAGAATACAGGAGGGGTCCCGAGAGACAGCCGAGTGGAAGTCATATTGACTTTTAGGACCAAGCCTCAAAAGTCAGGCAGCATGACAGGCCAGGCGCGGTTGCTCACACCTGTAATCCCAGCACTTTGGGAGGCTGAGGTGGGCGGATCACCTGAGGTCGGGAGTTCGAGACCAGCCTGGCCAACATGGAGAAACCCCATCTCTACTAAAAATATAAAAATTAGCCAGGTGTGGTGGCGCATGCCTGTAATCTCAGCTACTTGGGAGGCTGAGGCAGGAGAATTGCTTAAACCCAAGAGGCGGAGGTTGCAGTGAGCCAAGATCATGCCATTGCACTCCAGCCTGCGCAATAAAAGCAAAACTCCCTCTCAGAAAAAAAAAAGTCAGGCAGCATGACTACATTGGAATTGGATTCGTTGAGGCAGTTACTAAGGTCAGCCTAGGTTCAGAGGGAGACCCCACCTCACAACAGAAACGTGTTAGCATCATATCATAAGAACAGCATGAGAAATGAGATGTTTTTGGAAAATACCATCTGCCACATAGCCTAGTCGATGTTTAGGACTCTGACCATTCAGATTAGAAATGTATTCCTTATTTATTTATATATTTTTCCTCGAGACGGAGTCTTGCTGTCCCCAGGCTGGAGTGCAATGGTGTGATCTCAGTTCACTGCAACCTCCACCTCCTGGGTTCAAGCGATTCTCCTGCCTCAGCCTCCCGAGTAGCTGGCATTACAGGTGCCTGCCACCATGACCAGTTAATTTTTTGTATTTTTAGTAGAGATGGGGTTCCACCATGTTGGCCAGGCTGGTCTTGAACTCCTGACCTCATGATCCGCCCTCCTTGGCCTCCCAAAGTGCTGGGATTACAGGGGTGAGCCACCGTGCCCAGCCCAGAAACTTCTTCCTCACTGAGGAGGTAGGAAGGACTGGGACCTGAGATACCCATGGCTGGGAAGAGTGCCTAAAATTTTATTTTCTCATACCACCCCTACCTTTTTTTTACAGTTATTCATTTAGAGACTCCTTTCCACTCCACTCTTTTTAACTTTCTTACCTTCCTTGACCCATGACAAAAAATCAAACTGTTTTTTTCTGTTTTGTTTTTTGGGGGAGACAGGGTCTCACTCTATTGCCCAGGCTGAGTGCAGTGGCACGATCACAGCTCACTGTAGCCTCAACCTCCTGGACTCAAGTGATCCTCCCACCTCAGCCTCCCTACAGGCGAGAGCTACCACACCCAGTTAATTTTTTAATTTTTTGTGGAGACAGGGTCTCACTATGTTGCCAAGGCTGGTTTCAAACTCCTGGACTCAAGCAGTCCTCCTGCCTCAGCCTCCCAAAGTGCTGGGATTACAGGCATAAGCCACCATGCCTGGCCTGCAAACTCTCTGGTTTTGATATTGAGATAGGACTAGGTTGATGGGTAAGAAGGTACATATGTGGATACTCTGGAAAGACCCCTACCCAATCAACCATTTTCCAAAACAAAATAAAACAAAACTACAATCTAACACTTCATTTTACTGTGCCACAAAAATCTGCATGAAAGTTAAATTTGTCTTAAAACTGCATCAAATGCTAAATTCAAATAAAATAGAAGTGCTATCTTATGAATCATGTATCACCTTAGTGGAAATTCATTTGGGTTTGAAATCAGGGGGAAAGGGTGACTGGCGATGGAGTTGAGAGGCTGGTAAGGGACAGGGTAGAGGTGAAGAGAACAGCAGAAACAGCAGAAGCTATAATTATCTGGAACATCACCTGTATTATAGTTGACCAAGAGTTGGTCTTTGTAAGTAGTTTCCATGCTTTCCCAGGTGTAAACCCACAGTATCAGCTTGGGGATCACAGACCCTTTTGCACCCCTCGCTCAGAGACCAACCGCCAAAGCCAAGGCTTCTCTTTCATCCTGCCACGCAATAGAAATTCCCCTTTCCTCTGAGTCCTCCTATAGATAATTCATATTTTCTAATTAATAACAATGACAACTAATATACTAACATTTGTTAACAGCCTACTATGTGCCAAGTACTATGTTAAAAGCTCACTTTATCTCACATAATTTTTATGAAAATAATCTATGAGGCAGATCCTGGTAACTACCCCTACTTCACACATGAGGATGCTGGAGGCACACAGAGGTTAAGGAACTTGTTCAAGGCAACATAGCTAGTAAGGCCTGAAGCTGGGATTAGAACCCAAGCAGCCTGACCCTGGCACCCATGCCTTTAACCATTGCATTAGGGTATACTTATTGTAGGAGAAGATCATCCTAAATACTTTTTAAAAAATTACTTATTTTATTTTATTTATTTATTTATTTTTTGAGATGGAGTCTTGCTCTGTCACCAGGCTGGAGTGCAGTGGCGCGATCTCGGCTCTCTGCAACTTCCAACTCCCTGGTTCAAGCGATTCTCCCACCTCAGCCTCTCGAGTGACTGGGATTACAGGCGTGTGCCACCACGCCCAGCTAATTTTTGTATTTTTACTAGAGATGGGATTTCACCGTGTTGGCCAGGATGGTCTCAATCTCCTGACCTTGTGATCCACCTGACTTGGCCTCCCAAAGTGCTGGGATTAGAGGCATGACCACCGCGCCCAGTCAATACTTTTGTTAATTAAAAAAAATGACAAACTTGATGAACTAAAATTCCACTTAAAATATTTAGTGGGATAAAAGTGGCTAGTCTAAAGTAGGAGTAATAAAACAAGATTATATGTAAATAAAATGAGGAACAAAACCAGACTAGTATATTGAAACAGTAAAAAGTAATTTTTCTACAAAAGACTATTGTCTCAGTCAAAACAAGAAGAAAGAATACATGTTAATAAGATTTGAATAACACAAAATAGACTTGGCATTTAAAAAAATATTATTTCTATATATGTATATATAAGTAAATTTTGATACCCAAATGTGTACTTGCTGATAAAAATATAAAGCACTGTGACAGATCAAATAACCGGAAAAGAAATACAAGAAATTACACCCCAAAAGATGCCTGGTCCTTATGGATTTACAAAAATTTTGTAAACTTTCAAAGAACAAGAAAAAAATTCCTGTTATATAAACTTTGAAAGTATGTGAGTGCTCGTGTGTATTGTATGTTACCCAGTTCGTTTGGTGAAGAGAAAGTGATTCATTTCAAATCTGAATAGGAAACTGAAATCAAATCTCATTTATGAACACTAACGTTAAGATTTCAACTTGGTAGAAAAAAAGAAAAATACTTTATTAAACACAAGGAGTTGATTTAACTCATAGCAAGGTTTATTTGGAGTACATTATACTTTATTCTAAAGACACAAAACTGGTACACAGAAGAAGCGATAACATAACATGTCACACTGACAGGAAAAACAAATATATGTATACATATAATAATTATCCAAAGAGATTTTTTTTTTTGAGATGGAATCTCACTCTGTTGCCCAGGCTGCAGTGCAATGCTGTGATCTTGGCTCACTACAATCTTCGCCTCTGGGGTTCAAGTGATTCTCCTGCCTTAGGCTTTTGAGTAGCTGGGATTACAGGCGCCTGCCACTACGCCCGGCTAATTTTTGTATTTTTAGTAGAGATGGGGTTTCGGCATGTTGGCCAGGGTGGTCTCGAATTCCTGACCTCAAGTGATCCACTCGCCTCAGCCTCCCAAAGTGCTACGATTACAGGTGTGAGCCACGGTGCCTGGCCATCCAGAGATATTTTAATAAGGTATTTGCTATAATTCTCATTCTCTCCTTGATTAAATTCTAAAAAATCAGGTGTTAGTAATTTCTGGATTGTTTTTTGTCCTATGGGATTTATTTCAGTAATGCACCAGAAAGGCAGATTGCCTGGTCTGCCTTGTTCAAACCCATTTTGCTTATATGATAATATATCCTTTACTCCCAGAGAAGGAATAATCTGTTTTACAGATGGCATGACTACAAACCTAGAAATCTAAGGAAATCAACTGAAAATTACTGAAAGTAATGAGTTCAGTTGCAGGACTTAACCCTAATACTTCTAAAACATTTGTATGTAGGTACATGTGTGTATGTGTGTATATATATTATATATTGTATGTATGTATACTGTTTTATGTATATATGCCAATATTAAACTGATATCTAATAGGGAAATACAAAAAATAAATGTTATTGTTGCTAGTACAACCAAAAAACAGATTAAACACATGGGGTTGATTTAACTTATAGTAAGGTTTTTTCAGAGAAATTACAGAGGACGTTGCTAATAAATCAAGTTCCATATCTGATTAGAAAAGTAAATAAAATATTATTTCCTAGGTTAACATGTAGATTTACCAGTTAAAGCCTCAGCAGGCTAACTTCAAGTATCTAACAAAATAAGAGGGCAATTCAGCTGGATAATAACAAGAAGAATGCCAAAGAATACTTATTTTAGACGATGTAATGATTATTGACTCACCCTATTGCACATTTTTGGTCATACTAAATTTTAATAAGTGTTACAAAGTGATCATTTTAAAAGTAGTGGAGCATTAAGTTAAAAAGAGAATAAGTTACTTAATCTGAAATAGAGATTTAACACATTAATTCAAACACTAAGGGCTTAATATATGACAAAATGGAGTACAGTAAGGAAAAGAATCATGACAAAATGCTATTGGTATAAAGAAGCATTTACATATATATTTATACATACGTGTGTGTGTGTATATATATATGGAGAGAGAGAGAGAGTGCGCACAATTAAGAACGGAATTTTGGAATCAGATAGTCTTTGGCAAGTTCCTTAAAATTTCTGTCTCCCTTTCCTTAGTGGTAAAATGGGACCCATACTACCTAGCTTGAGGGTAATTTTGCAGAATAACTCAGATATTGTATATACAGCACTTAGCATAATGCCAGGAACATAGTAAACAGTTATTATCATGAGTCAGGGTGCTAAATATAAACTAGAACCAACTGGTTAAATGCTCTAGAAACACGAACAGGAAAACATGTTCCCAGTGGAGGAAGGGAAACAAATTTCTGATTATGGAAGCATGCAGGACAGTATCCTAGACAAGATGGATGCTCAAAATCTTAAAAAAAAAAGAAAAAGAAAAACTGTATAAACAAACCATATTATTGAGAGTAAACGCAAATTGTTGAGCTCCTAAATGAAGTAGTTTTGGAAAGAGCAGTGGCAGGCCGGTGGAGACGGGCTAAGTTTCAGGATGGCCTGAAATCTCACTATTTGTCAAACAGCCCTTCCAGAGCTGTGCCTGAGAAGGAAAGTTCATGGACAGTTCATGGACCTTTCATGTGACCCCAAAGGCAATCAATCCCAGTGAAAGTGGTCCCCCTTCCCATTCTATCATCCTCTTTGGCTAGGTCTGTCCAGAGCCCTGTGGCCCCTCCTTCTCCAGCTTGGGGTGCAGAGGCGCTTCATGTGGGCTGGATGGACTTGTGGTTCTCACTGGTCACCTGAGAGCTGTACCATCACCCTCTGCTCCCAGGGCGGCTCCTCTGGCACATTTCCAGCCAATCCAGTGGCCCCTTTAGCTTGCCCAATGGTCCAATGTCTCTTTACTCCTTTACCTTAGCTGATGAATGTTCATTGCCTCACTGTTTTTCTCATTCTACTAATGTGGAATTTCATGTCATTCCGACAGCCCCAGCCCAGTCAATAAACCCAATGCAACATCATAATTCATATCCCTAAACCCCACTTTTCCCTTCTTCTTCATCTGGATAATTACTTTATCCTGTATGACTCAAGTCACTCCAGGAAGCCTTCTTTGACACATCCTAGCTGAGCTCAGAGTCTCTCTTGTAAGAATCAAGGCAGCTGGTACACCTTGATTAGACTGTAAATTCCTTGTGTGCCAGCGACAGCCACGGCTCTTAGGCATCTTTGTTCCAAGCACGGTGCCTGGTCCACAGTAGTCCTAAGAAAGGTTTGTGCCATTTGCTGCTGTCTCTCTCACTGCTGGGCACTAGCTTTGACACCACTGCCTGTCCTACTGAAACTGCACATACTAGTTTGGGCAGTGGTTCTCCAACCTGACTGTACATTGACACCTCCTGGGGAGTGCATAAAAATACCAGTTCCCCGGGCCAAGTAAGTCAGAATCTCCAGGGTTGAATTTTGTCAGAACTCCCCAGATTGTTCTTCTGTGTAGCCAGGAGTTGAGAACCACCAACTTAGGATGCTATTCAGAGCCCAACTAAGAGATTTTAATTCTGAGTCTGACTAGGGCAGATGGGAAGCGCACCCTGCTGACATGGTTGCTATGCAGAGCCTAGGGGAGTCAGGAAGCATCCCAGCTCCCTCTCAGTGCCCTCTCTCCACCCCCACCCCCATAAGGCTGAATGTTTAGTGCGATCACTTTCACTTCTCCTTGGAGGGTAGCTGTTTAAACCCTTTCTCTGGGAACTGGCTCTGAACGTGCCTCAGCAATTCACATGCACTCTCACCACTGGCTCTAATCAGAGGGGCGGGACACTTTACCTGTCATTAGAGTATCTCACTTCTCAGATTCCCTTTAGGTGGAAGGAAAACACAGCAGTAATTCGGAGGATCCAATGAGAACCTGAAAGGTATATAATTTTGGGGGTCCTCTTTAAGGAAAAGAGTACAGGATTACAAATCACAAAATTGCCACGGCCTTCCTGAAGTCTTGGAAAGAGCCTGTGCCAAGTGCTGCAAGCTTTGCTAGCTTCAGACTAGATCTGCTTCTGAGAATAATGGCTACCATTTGTTGTGTCAATACGTATCTGAGACTTTTTATATATAGCTGTGCTTATAACAAACAAGCAAGGATATTATCCTCCTTTTACAAACAAGGAAACTCAGTCTTGGAAAACATTCTTTTTTTTTTTTTTCAGGTCGCACATGTGGGACTAGAATTCAAACTCATTTCTGACTGGCTTGTGAACTCAGAATCTTTCCACCACACTAACAAATTCCAGCATCTACAAAGGTTATGCATGCCAGGGGCCCAGAAGAAACCAGCAAATCCATTTATATACTGAGTATTCTATGTAGAGTGAAAAATTAATGTGACTTTCATATGTGTGGGCCACTTTTTACATTATGTAGGTGCTGCCATAATTAATCAAGTCATTTAAAAGCATGTGTTACTCAATAGCTTTAATTACAGTGTCTTTTCTCAATCAACAGATACAAAAGGTACAACTCTTTTTCTCTTTTTTTGAGACAGAATCTCGCTCTTGTTGCCTGGGATGGAGTGAAATGGCATGATCTTGGCTCACTGTAACCTCCACTACCTGGGTTCAAGTGATTCTCCTGCCTCAGCCTCCCGAGCAGCTGGGATTACAGGTGCACACCACCATCCCAAGCTAATTCTTGTGTTTTTAGTAGAGACAGGGTTTTGCCATGTTGACCAGGCTGCTCTCGAACTCCTGACCTCTGGTGATCCACCCACCTCGGCCTCCTAAAGTGCTGGGATTTCAGGCGTGAGCCACCACACCTGGCCTAACGGTACAACTCTTATATGAGCATCTGCAAAACTTGTTTGTGTTAAAAAGGAAGCATGGTGCTGGAAAGTATTGGAAGCTCACTGTATTAATGGTGAAGTGGTACAGGCTCTTTCCACAGGGCTCCAAATTCTTAAACAGTGGTCTCTAAAATGGGGGATTACAAGACAATCTATTGGAGTCAAGGAAGAAAATACCAGAAATTCTATTTATATTTATTGTTAACGTTGCCTTTTAAAATGTCCATGTATGTTTGTGTTTCATGAGGTATATATTAATGTTATTGCAGTAGCATATGTGTGTGATTTATAAATAAGTACAAATTGCATAGCATAAGAGTTAGGAGCATAGACTCTAGAGCCAGATTGCCCAGGTTAAAATCTTGGGTTTATCACCTAGAGACAGGTTGATGGCTGCAGCAAACCACCATGGCACATGTATACCTATGTAACAAACCTGCATGTTCAGCACATGTATCCCAGAACTTACAGTAAAGAAAAAAAAAACACAAAAAAACAGCTGGGTGCAGTGGCGTACGCCTGTAATCCCAGCACTTTGGGAGGCTGAGGCGGGCAGATCACGAGGTCAAGAGATGGAGACCATCCTGGCCAACGTGGTGAAACCCCCGTCTCTAAAAATACAAAAATTTGCTGGGCATGGTGGCGTGCGCCTGTAGTCAGGAGGCTGAGGCAGGAGAATCGCTTTAATCCAGGAGGTGGAGATTGCAGTGAACCAATATTGCACCAAGATTGCCTGGCGACAGACAGAGCAAGACTCCGTCTTGAAACAAAAACAAAAACAAAACAAAAAACAAACAAACAAATAAAAACCTTGGGTTTATCTCTGTGTGTCCTTGGGAAAGTAATCTTTCTGTGCTTCAGTTTCCTCATCTGTAAAATGGTGATAATAATACCGGAATGCCTACTGCATAGGGGTATTATAAGAATTAAATGAGTTAATACAAGCAGAATATTTAGAATGTGCTCTGCAATATTAGGGGTGGTGTAGTTTTTTTAATGATAAAGACAGTGATCCACAGATGATGAACTTATTGATGGGTGGACAGAGATAGTGTGCTAACTGTCATGTTCTGATTTTAGAAAAAAAAGAAAAAAGAACAATGATTATTTGCATATATACATATTTTAAGGTATTTTAAAGATGCATTTTCTGTATGTCTCCTTCTCTTGTCTCTCTCTTTAACCCAAAAAGAGTGTGGTTTTACACATTTCGCAATTATGGCTCTAACAACTCTACTAACTAGAGGCACAAAAACAAATGACATTGGGGCATCAGAGCAAGACCACTCCCCAGATTGCCCCTTCCGCTTAAGCCAGCCTCTAGCCTTGGAATCTGGGCTAGCACTGCCAGGTTGCCTAACTCCACAAGCGGTGGAAGAGGGCCCTAATATGCTGGGGTTATTTATCTTGGTGTTGTCCTCTGGCCCAGCCCTGCCCAGGAACAGGAGACAGACTGCTACACAGAGCCTTCCCTCTGATAACTGGGGGATGGAGAGGCTGAGAAACAAGGCTTCACTCAGCAACTTCCTGCTCCCTCCGAGGAAGAAGAAAGGGGTATCTGTGCTAGAGCCACCCCCCTGCCAGCAGCCCAGCAGAACAGCTGCCGATCCCCTGCATCCCCAAGTCCAGGCGGAGGCCCTGGGAAGTGGGAACATCAGCTGGAGAGGAAAGAAGAAAGCAGTACATTGAGTGTTGCTTAGGCCGCTTGCTTTGCTTTCTTTTCTTGCTCTCCCCAGAGACAATCTCATGGCCTGTGTTTCCCTGCAGGCAGGCCCCAGAGCCCTCAAGCCCAGATGTCTGCTGTCCATGCTCTTCTGACTTCCTGAAAGCTAACATCTCAGATTCCCTCTCCCTGAAGGACCTTGGGGAAGTCCCAACCCCCACCCCAGGCTCTTCGCTCCCCCTGGGTCTGCTTCTCATTCTCTCAGATAGACGTGTAACTTATGTAAATAAATATACATGATTAGGCAAATGATTATGTAAATGATCCCTTCCTTTTCTCGTCCCAATTCTGGTAACAATAATGATTAAAAGATGGAAAATAGAGTCAACATGTAAAAGGTAAAGAAGCTGGAATTTAATCTGGAAAAGCAAGTGTAATGGCTACTTCAGGGCAAGGTTCCGTTTGCACAGAGGATAAAATAAAAGAGGTCATTGACTCTCAAATTTCCATGAAAGCTCCAAAATGGTAGCAAATCAGGTAAAATCTGACCACCTATATTCACCAATTTTCTCATCAAAATTAGTGGCTCTTAGGAAATGACCAAGTAGACTAATTGCTATACTGTATGAATGGCTCATGCTATTATTACAGTGATAGACGGTATATAGCATACACTCAAAAAAAATCCCTGAATTTACTAATAGACAAAATATCTGTGTAGAAAGAGCCATAAATCCAACTGTTAAATTATTATTTTTAAAACTCTTGCCCGTATTTTAAAGAATTAATAAAGCTAGCTTTTCAGGAACCATGTAAGAATAAGCAATTGGATTTTTAAAATTGAAATGGTATTATTATGCTCACTCTTGTAGGTTGAACAAGAGCTACAAAAAATTATGTAAAATGTACATTTTACATAATTTTAAAATATGTAATAAAATTTAATATGTAATAAAATACATTTTACATAATTTTTTAACTCTGGGAAGCCAAGTACATAATGATCACTGAAAATCTACTAATTTCAAATGCTGCTGCAGCTGAAATTCTATCTCCAATTTCCACCTACTCACATTGCCTATTATTTATGAAACTGACCCACATCCCACCCATGCACAAGTTCCAGGAGCCTACAGAACATTTTGTCTAAAGTAATAAAAACAATATTAGAGAACCGCTATTGAACATAGAAATTACATTCTATTACTTGGTTAATAGTTGACCCCCAACTCGGAATTTTTAAGAAAACTTCTCAACAGCACCATCTGGTGGGCAGTGCAGCAAAAAACCAAAACAACAACAACAAAAAACACAGCAAGACAAAACCCACACTCCATACTTTCAGTTCTTGGAAGTGATTATCAATTGTGCTTCACTAAGTTTATTTTCCAACATAGAGTCTACATTATGAGATGTTCCTGAGGACCAGTTGGGTAACTGACAATTTAGTGGTATGGCCAAGTCATTTTCTGTAACAGTTCATATTTCAAATATTCATACATTCTAATAACAAATATTATTGAATTTTATATTCTTTGTTATGTAATATTATTGTCTTGAAAACGTGGATTTGTAAATTGTACAATGAAATGTAATTTGATTTTTAATTTTTTAAATTTTTTTTTTTTTGAGACAGTCTCACTTTGTCATCCAGGCTGGAGTGCAGAGGCACAATCTTGGCTCATGGCAACCTCCACCTCCTGGGTTCAAGCAATTCTCCTGCCTCAGCCTCCTGAGTAGCTGGGACTATGAGATATTTTTTATGTAAGTCACAAATCAGGAAAATTTTTTTGGAGCATTTGTTCTATAATTAGGGGTGGGTAGACAAGGCAAAAGTTAGGTTACCAATGGAAATTTGGCTTTTACATTTCTTATGTTAAGCTGTGCTAGGTAGTTTTGAGACAGATGATGGATGAGCAATCTTTCTACGGCCTTCCTTCAATGTTCTAACGTAGCCTGGGCTAATCTCCAGTATGCAGAACACAAGGTGTGATCTTTTAAAATGGCCAGTCTAAGACAAGATATAAACTAATATTTTTATTTCTTCAACAAATATACTGAGCATCTCCGATGTCCAGGCACTGGTCTAGGTTCCAGACACAACAACAAACAGAACACCCAAAATGACTGCTTGTGAGGAGCTGACATTTTAGAGGGGGAAGCATAGAAAGTATTGTCAGACAGTAACTGTGCTCTGAAGAAAATGCAAGATCAAGAAGATAGGGAATATTGGGGAAGGGAATGGTTGCTGTTGATATGGAATCATCAGAGAAAGCCCTTCTAACAAGGTGACATCAAAGCAGAAGGAAAGATGTGAGGCAGAAATCTATGCAGTAGCTGAGGGAAGTGAGTTTCAGGTGGACAGAATAGGAGATGCAAAGGCCTTGGAGTGGGAGTTTGCTTGGCATGTTCAGAAAATACCAAGGAAGCCACATTGGCTGGGACAAAGAATGAGCCAAACATTCAGATGATGAGGTCAAGGAGGTAATGGAGTTACATCATGTAGGGTCTTGTAGCATTGTAAAGATGGGTTTTTACTCTAAATAAGATAGAAAACCACTGAGTATTTTGAATAGAAGAGCTATTCTGGCTGCTGTGTTGATACGGTCATAGTAAAACAAGGGCTGAAGCAGGGAGTCCAGTTAGGACACCACTGCCCCAGAGGAGAAACAATAATAACAGGTTGGACCCAGTGATAGCAGAGGAGGCAGTGATAAATAGTTGTATTCTGAATATATTTGCTGGTAGAGCCACCAAGATTTACTGATGGATTAGATGTGGAGCATGACATAAAGTGAGGAGCTGAAGATGACGCTAAGGTGTATGTCCTGAGCAAATGGCAGAATGGAGCTATCGCTTACAGAAAATGGGGCAGATTTACAGAAGTCTGCTTTGGGGAAGGACAGGAAGGGGGATGGAGAATATCAGGACCTCAATTTGAACATGTTAAGTCTTAGTATTCACTAGACATCCTAACATAAATGTCAAACAGACAGACAAACAAGAGAGAGGTCTAGGCTGAAGGTATGAATTTAGGAGTTCTCTGTGTATAGTTGATACTGAAAACCATGAAACTAAATGAGATCACTAAGAGAGCAGGTATGGAGCATGAAAAGAAGAGATCCAAGGCCTGGGCCCTGGGCTCTCCACTATTTAGAGGTGGGGGAGATAGACAACCAGTAATGGAAACTGAGCAGGAGACCAATGAGGTGGAAGAAATAAAGAGGCTGGTGAAGTCCTGGAATCAGGCAAAGCAAGCTTTGTAAGGAAGAGGGAATGCTCGATGAGTTAAGTGAGATGAAAACCAGGAATTGATCATTGGTTTCAGCAATAAAAGTGTCACTAGTTGGCTGGGCGCAGTGGCTCACGCCTGTAATCCCAGCACTTTGGGAGGCCGAGGCGGGTGGATCACGAGGTCAGGAATTCAAGATCAGCCTGGCTAAGATGGTGAAACCCCGTCTCTACTAAAACTTAGCTGGGCGTGGTGGAGAGCACCTGTAATCCCAGCTACTTGGGAGGCTGAGGCAAAGAACTGCTTGAACCCGGGAAGCGGAGGTTGCAGTGAGTCAAGATTGTGCCACTGCACTCCAGCCTGGGTGACAGAGCGAGACTCCATCTAAAGAAAAAAAAAGTGTCACTGGTGGACTTGACAAAGGCAGTATTGGTAGACTGGTAGGGATCAAAACCTGACTGGAGAAGGTTTAAGGAAGAATGAGAGGAAATTATAGGAAACGATGAGAAAAATCAGTAGAGAAGTTTCGCTGTGAAGAAGCAGCAAGTTGGTAGCCGGAAGGGGAAATGGGATCAAATTTTTTTCTAATAGAAAAAAGATTTGTAAATAAGATTTTATTTAATGTGGAAGAAAGTACAACTTTACGTACTGATTAGAAAGAAGCTGCAGAGAGAGGGAAGTTGATGAGGCAGAAGAAAGGGTAGAGAATTGCTGGGACAAAGTATTTGAGTAGGTGAAGGGAAATGGTATCCAGAATATAGCGGAGGAGCTGATTTTTAATAGATGGGCAGATAGTTTATTTACAGAAACAAGAGGGAAGGCAGAATATGTGAGCACAGATGCAGGGAGGTGGGTAGATGTGTTGGTGGGTACTTGAGGAAGCTCTCCTGATTGCTTCTATTTTCTCAGTGAAAGAAGCAAGGACATCAGCTGAGGAGGATGGAGAAGGAGGTGACAGAATTTGGAAGAATAGGAGGTATGACAGAATCATCTAGAAGAATGGGGGAATGAATGGTCTAAAGACATGTGGCAGCATGGCCTCCTTAAGGTTAAGGAGCATACATTTTTTAGTGACTGCCTTATTCTCTGAATTCCAGTATTAATATTCTACATCATTCATTTGGCAATTGACACTCGTTACATTCAATTATTGTTTATCTGTTCTTGAGAGTTCCGTCTCCCTGTTTTTCCTGATTATACCTCACCTATTAGGGCTTGAGACAAGTAACGTGCCATAGGGAATCATTTAAAACCACATAACTGAGGGCTTCAGGAAATGTGAGAATATACGTGTGGCCCCCTGCTGCTGTGACTATGTAGGGCGGTCCGTCTAATTCTCCAGGGCAGTGTTATCAAGTCCGTGGGGTTAATATACATCAAACCACATCCTCCTACCTGTCCTCTATCTCTAATAAAGGTGCCATTTTGGCCTCCAGAGTTACTTTTTTGTTTTATTTTTCAATGTATTCAAAAGCTGGCTGATGCAGTCATTTGTTAGAGACTCCCTTGAAGACCCCAAGGAGATACAGAAGTGTTCAATAAACATTTGAGACTAGAGGAGATGTTGATGCAAATGTTGGGTTTGAGAAGACTCAGGAGAAGCATTTGGAGAGTTGAGGAACATCAGACACCAGATTAGATGCCATATGATGAAAAGAGTCCAGGGTCACACAGGGATGAGTGTCCAGGTGAGGAGGGATGCTGGGAGTTGCAGGTTTCTTGAGCAAATCACAAAAACAGGAGCTAAAAGTATAATGAGAGTGATAAGAGCAATAATGAAGGTCTACAAGGCAGGGCTGTGTTTGAAGCTGTGCTGCACCGACCAGATTCCTCCAGCTGCTGCGAGTACTGGGTGCCCCTGGGAGAAGGTAAGGACGTGAGTTCATCCCAGGATACTGACTTTGGCTGACGGTATATCCAAGGCTATGCCTTCCTCCCTAGGGGCAACCCACAGCCAAAAGAAAGTCAAGGTTGGGGTACAAAGGTCCATCCCCTTTGCCTTAATTTAGGATCTCTGAAGGGCTATCCAAGCCCCTGACTTCCCCATGGGTCCACTGAAGCCCCTGTTACATCTGTGTCAACCCCTCCTTCTGCTCAATCCTGTTTCCTTCACTCCCTTACAGCTGTTGTTGCCAAGGGCATTCACTAGTAGACCTGCATGGAAATCTCTGCTTCGGGTTTCCTTCCCATTCTATGGCAATTTTAACAGAAGTGGTCCTAGGAGGCAAACTACTAAAATGGAATTTTGGAACTGGATCAGCAACCAGCCACCTGGCAATGGGGACATCATCCCTCGTAGTAAGTGGAGTACTGATACCACCTGGCGTGCTGTGGCTGCAAAAGTTAAAACTTTTACCCATGGAGAAGTTGTGATGGGATATTGGTGGGAAGTAATGAAAGCAGTATCTCAGGCATTTGAGAGGCTTATCAGAAATTGTGATTATGGAGTCAGATGGTGGCTGCTGGAGGCTATTGCTGCACTGGAAAAATATAATAAAAGATGTGAAGGTGATTAATTGCCAATTTAAGATGAACTGTGAACATCACAGGACTTCCCTGGCAGCATATGAAGAAGCTCATCTCCTGTAGTCACAGGGGAGAAAAAGCAGAATGTCAGGCCTGGGACTTAATTATAAGGAAAGTGAAGTTCTGCAAAAGGCCGAATTTTCATGCTAAGTCCACTATGATAAGGTTAGGGCTTTGATTAGGAAGAAGTGGGACCCTGTAACTTGGGATGGGGACATCGGGTCAATGAATCTGAAAATCTCAAATTCTGAGATTCCCCTAAATGCTCTGGGCCTGCAGAAGTGACCTGTCTTTCCCTGCTAAACACTAATGCTCCTCACTTGCTTGAAGATAAGAGGTTTCTGTCCTATAAAACAACACATGCCCAGCTCAGAAAATGCCCCTAGAACAATAATTAGAGTTAAGTCACAAAATAACTCATCCAGGGAAGTATGGAGATCCCTAGGGGAGAACAGGGATCATACCCTTAAGGTGCTGTGGGACGTAGCCAACACCTATCAGCAGAAGCCAGGAGAGCTTGTGTGGGACTAGACCTGAGGGTGTTAGAGCAAGTGAGCAGCAGAACACATAAACTTTGGTAGGTAGAGTTTATCAACATGGAAACACTCTTCAAGACACAGGACTCAGTGCCTAGGCACTCTAGGAGACGTCGTTAATACACTGCTAGGTTAACCATTGACACTGCTATGGCAGATGGTGGAGGAAGAGATCCAAAGACTCAGAGAAGTAGCTTGAGGTAAGGATATGTGGGCAATGGTAAACAGCTTGGATGGTTGGTCAAGGCCTAAAAGGAGGAATATTGGAAGCCAGGGAACAGTGAGAACTGGGGAACTTAGAGATGGATGACCTGTGGGAGTAGGCATGAAAAGTGAAAAGTGGTGTATCACATGTTAATGACCTCCAGAGGACACCTACCACAGAAGATGAATTAAGCAACCAAGTAGACAGAGCGGCCAGGCTAGCTGACATCAGCTAGTCATGATCACTGCCCACCTTAGCATTGGCATGACTGACCCATGAACAGAGTAGGCATGGTTGTAGGGATGGAGGCCATGCATGAACCCAACAGAAGGGGCTCCCACTCACCAAGGCTGATCTAGTTGTTGAATGTACAATTTACTAGCCAAAGACTAGTAAATGCTGCACCCCAGGGGCTGGTACTCAAGGACACCAGTCAACCTCTTGGTGTTAAGTCGGCTACATCAGAACTCTTCTACCCTTGGGGGATCGGTGATCCATCTTGACTGGAATTGACATATATTCCAGATACAGGTTTTTCTTTTCTGACTACAGTGTTTCAGCACCATTCTCCAAGGACTTAGACTCTGAATCAGTGGTACAAGACCTCACATAATATTGCATCAGGGAAAAGGACATACTTTGGAACAAAAGAGGTGTAGAAGCGGATGGACGACTATGGGATCCTCTAGTTCAATCACATATTGTACTACATAGAAGCCACTAGCCTTCCTATTAGAACATTTATTGCATTTATTATTGAGGTGCCAGTTTTGAAATGATGCCCGTGAAATGGGGTATCATTCTCCAGGATATAGTTCATACTCTAAATCAATAATCACATATGGCACTATGTTCCCAGTAGATAGAATACAGGGCTATAGGCACCAAATAGTGGAAGTAGAAGTGGCCCCTTTGGGGAATTTTATTTCCCGCATGAGCAACTAACACTCTGTGTCTAGAAGTCCTGGTTCCTAGCAGGGAAATATTTCCACCAGAGATACAGTAAGAATCCCTTAAGCTATGGCTGTCCCCCAGTCACTTCTGGCTCTTTGTAACCACCCTGGCATGGGTAATTGACCGTGCTCATCAGAAGGAGGTAAGATTACAGATAAAACAAAGGCAAGGCTATATAGAAAACTAGAGAAACATAATTAACAAGCTTGATCTAATAGTAGAATTCCATATTCACGAAATAGAAAATGAAAATTCTAGCACATATAGAATATTTATAAAAACTGATGGCATGTGAGATCAAAAGAAGTCTATTAAACAAATACTGAAGAGTTGATGGCTTGTAGGTTGATGATTGCTAAGCATTTTTTTTTTTTTTTTTTGAGATGGAGTCTCAGTCAGCGGCCCAGGCTAGAGGGCAGTGGCACGGTCTTGTCTCACAGAAACCTCTGCCTCCCTGGTTCAAGCAATTCTCTTGCCTCAGCCTCCCAAGTAGTTGGCATTACAGGCGCACACCACCATGCCTAGCTAATTTTTTTATTTTTAGTAGAGGCAGGGTTTTGCCATGTTTGCCAGGCTGGTCTCAAACTCCTGACCTCAGATGATCCACCCACCTCGGCCTCCCAAAGTGCTGGGATTACAAGCGCAAGCCACTGCGTCCAGCCTGCCAAGCATTTTTAATCATGCACCTTCACTGTTGTAGGTTAGGTTTCCTGGGAAGCAGAGTCTGAGATTGAGATTCGTGTGCAAAATTTTCAGTCATAACCCAAACCTTGGCATTACACAATATACCCATGTAACAAACCTGCATGTGTACCCTGTGATCTAAAATCAAAGTTGAAATTATAAATAAATAAACAAATAAACAAAAAAACCCCAAAATGTTTAGAGAGTGATCTCAGAATTAACACCTTTGAAAGAGAGGAGGGAGAAGCAGGAATGAGCAGAGGAAGAAGTTGAGGGGCATTGCAGGACGAAGGAAGACCTCATTCCAATCAATGTGGCCCACCAGGAGCTGTAGACTATGTCAGCCCCGCAGAGCTGGGGCAAGACGACTCCTGCCCGGAGCAGGCAGTGGATGCAAATTACCTTTGGAAGAAGGTGTGACCTTGAGCAAGGCAGTCCCTAAAGAAGGCCGTCTTCTGGCAGCACTTCTGGAAGCTGGGAGAATTAATCTTTCATTCCTGAAAGAGGATGTGGGTAGCACATCACAGAAAATTTTAGTATATATATCTAATATGCAGAATGCTTATTGACTTCCAAATCATATACTTTCCCTATTATATTGATGTACATGTACATTATACAACACAAAAAAGAAATTTAGAAATGATGAGATATTGATTAAATAATATATTAAAACATCTTACTAATATGTGATGGTTTCATATTATTATTAGCTAATATCATCAGACAGTATACTTTTAGGGCAAACTTCACTATTTATGGCAGGTACATAAATATTTCTTTTTAAAAAAAATTATTTATTATTATTATTTTTGAGATGGAGTTTTGCTCTTGTTGCCCAGGCTGGAGTGCACTGGTGTGATCTTGGCTCACTGTAACTTCTGCCTCCTGAGTTCAAGCGGTTCTCCTGCCTCAGCCTCCTGAGTAGCTGGGATTACAGACGTGTGCCACCATCCCAGTTAATTTTTGTATTTTTAGTAGAGACGGGGTTTCACCATGTTGGTCAGGCTAGTCTTGAATTCCTGATCTCAGGCAATCCACCTGCTTCAGCTTCCCAAAGTGCTGGGATTACAGGCGTGTGCCACCGCACCCGGCCATCAATCAAAATTTCTAATAATCTTCTCGATAATTTCCATTTTTTGGCCAACTTCTTGCAAGATTTGACTAACTCATTCTACCTTGTAATGCAGCTGACTAAAAGCTGACACCAGAACTACCAGCTCTGCCATTGTCTCGTTGCTCACCTTTGCTTGCTTTGTTTCATCTTCCCTTGTGCTTTCTTTGAAGGAATCCTTTTTTTATAATTTTATTTTTTAATTAACAAATAATAGCTATACATATTCATGGGACTTATGGCGATGTTTTGATACATACACCGTATACTGTTCAGATCAGGTTAATTAGCATATCCATCATTTCAAACATTTATCATTTCTCTGAGTCTAGAATATTCAATATTCTCCTTCCAGCTATTTGAAACTATATAACATATTATTGTGAACTGTATCATCCTACAGCGGTATAGAACACTAGAACTTATTCCTCCCATCTAGGTGTAATTTTGTATCCTTTAACAGCTCTCTCCCTATCCCTCCTTTCCCCTTACCCTTCCCAGCCTCTAGTATCCTCTGTTCTACTTTTTTTCACTTCTATGAGATCTGCTTTTTTTAGCTTCCCCATATGAGTGAGAACATGTGGTATTTAGCTTTCTGTTCCTGGCTTATTTCACTCAGCACAACGTCTTCCAGTGCTATCCATGTTACCACGAAATAACAGGATTTATTATTTTTTACGGCTGAACAATATTCCATTGTGTATGTGTACCCCATTTTCTTTATCCATTCACAAGGAAAGTTTTTTAAGAGGGCTTCCCTTCAAGGAATTTTTTGTGAGGGTTAGTTTAGTTAAATTCAATAATTTAGTCTGAATATCCACTTACCCCATTACATAGAATCTGCAATATTTCTGAATACGCTGAAAACAAATGAAAGTGGGAGGATACCACTGTCAGCCTCTGCATTTTGGATGTTGCCTGCTTTGCTCAGGACACCTCATAGCTGTCTGAGATGCAACCTGTTGAGGGCAACAGTGTACATCAGCACACAAAATATTAATCAAGGTTAAGTTCTTATTTTGTAGGCAAAAATAAGTAGCAATGGTAGTTCTAGTATTTTCTGCCTATACCTCTATGGATCATTTTTCATACTCATTTGGGTAGAGGCACCCCATTTTGGAGATCTCTGATCTAGTGAGCAGAAAGTTTATGCACCCCAGATTTAGTACTTTTAGTCAGTGCTGAGAGATGCTGCTTTTCCAATTTTTCTCCTTTTTCCCTTATGCTATTGTTGATCACTTCTCCTTCTGTTAATACATATTTTCTTCATGAATTTTTTTATTTCTAATTAAGTAACAGTCAAGCTGAGGTTCAAGTAGGCCTGTGAGACTACTTCCTACTAAATGTTTATTTACAGCCCTGTTCTCAGGTTCTTAGTGGGCATCTCCGTCTGCCCACAACAATTATATGTGGAACATACAAAAATTTCTGAGTAATTCAATATCAGGTTGAAAAACACATGAGACTGGCAAAAACATTTTTTAAAAAAACAAATTTTGTTTAATGAGACAAGATTCTTAAAACTACCTGTGTGGCTGAGCCTGGTGGCTCATGCCTGTAATCCCAGCACTTTGGGAGGCCGAGGTGGGCAGATCATCTGAGGTCAGGAGTTCAAGACCAGCCTGGCCAACATGGTGAAACCCTGTCTCTATTAAAAATAGAAAAATAAGCTGGGTGTGGTAGCGCGTGCCTGTAATCCCAGCTGCTTGGGAGGATGAGGCAGGAGAATTGCTTGAACCCAGGAGGCAAAGGTTGCAGTGAACCGAGATCGCGCCATTATACTCCAGCCTGGGCAACAAGAGTGAAATTCTGTCCCAAAATAAATAAATAAATAAAACTACCTGTGTATCAGAATTGCCTATAGCACTGAGAAAAAAACAAACAACAACAACAAAAAACAAAGAACCCCAAACTGTACCAATTCTTGGATCCCACTTGCATTCATTCAGATTTTAGGGTCAGTCATGAGTAAAGACTTAAAAATAACACCAAGTTCTCCATGATACGAGTTGATTGCTGCTGGAGGTAGTGTGGCTAATGCTGCTCCACGAGCTCCTCAGGGACCCATGTTCTTTACTGCTCTTCGTTTCAGGGCCTGGCCTCTGTCTTCGTGGTCTAGTCTAGTGGCTGCAACTCCAGCCATCACATCTGTGTTCCAGGCAGGAAGATGGAGGAAGAGACAAAAATGATGGGCAAAGGCTGCTCATCATCTGACGGTGAAGGCCAGTTTCCAGAAGCGGCCATGTGACACTCTCTCTGACATCTCATTAACTAGAACTTAGTCACATATCCACAATTTCATGTAAGAGAAGCTGACAAATACGTTGTGTATTCTGGGCCACTATATGCTTAGCTAACAATTGGGACATTCATTCCTACATAAGAAGAGAAACGTTGGGGGACAGCCAATGGTCAGTTTACAAATCAACAACACTCTAGACCTCGGCCCGCTTTGGAAATCCATGTGCATTTAGGATCTGGTTGGAGAAGGTTTTGTCCTAAGTTCATCCTAGGGATATCACACTATGGCTAGAATTAGCAACTGTTTGTGTGTCTTTACAGAGTGTGGAATAGCCCTAAGAACAGTGAAAATATGCATGCATGAGTGACTGCATTAGCTCTGCTCATGTCAGCTTATGAGATGCTTTCAGGCACTCATTCTGCCAGGCTACTTTAAGTTTGGGTGAAAGAGAACAAATAAATATTTCAATTGAAATGCCCTGGGAGACCGGGTGCAGTGGCTCAGCACTTTGGGAGGCTGGGACAGGAGGATCGCTTGAGCCCAGGAATTTGAGATTAGCCTGGGCAACATAGTCTCTACAAAAAACAAAAAATAAATTAAATGCCCTGGTATTCTTTGGACAAGAATTTAAAGTTCTGTTCATCTCTCTCATATTCCTCTTTCTCAGGGTGCTAGGAAAAAAAAAAGAACAAACAAAACGCAAACATTTTGTCCCATTTTGTTCCAAATTTGGTCCCATTGGTGATCCAGTCTAAATAGAAATTTTCTGAACCACTTTTGTCAACTATTATTTAGAAAGATACAGCAATAACCAGAAGAGTTTTTGGCTTGAAACCGCTACACAGAGTGTCCTGGAAACAAAACTAGGCATTATACAATTCCTGGGGATGTCATTCATATCATTTCTATGTGGATGACAGTCCCTTGGTACACAGTATGAATGGTGTCCGCTGGAGTTGTGCAATGCTGCTGTCCTGCCTGGAAGCAGTGTAACTTGTCTGTTAATCTCAAAATACGTATAAGCTGTTAAGATAAGCAGATGGTACTGACAGTCCCAGGAGTAGTCCAGAACTATTCTGTTCTTGCAAAAAGCTGCTTTTAAACATAGTCCAGAGAACTTGATTTAATCTTATCAATGGCTACCAAAAGGGTTCAGATAATCTAGTGAGGCTGCAATATTTCTGATTTCTAGGTGTCTGTTTTAAAGACAAATCTAAGGCCCTAGAAATTCTAGGTTCCTACAGTGCAGTAGAGTGTGATTTGCATAAACAATTCTGTAACATCATTAATCAGGGGAATTTAGAATTCCTCACTTTAATCTCTCTCATGCACACCTGTTCCTGCTGGAGATAAATAAACAGAGAGCAACTGCAGCTGCATGGCGGCTTCACTGATTTAAGGAGTATCATTAAGAGCGTCTTTCAAGCTGGGAGTCTTACAGCTTCAAGGGTGTTTCCAATATATAATTCCCGTCACAGTCAATTATCATTAGAACATATTTTTAAAAATGAAATCAGAGGTTTTTCTTAAACAAATGTTTTAAAATTATTAACAAAATCAGCCTTTTAAGCAAGTATATTTTCAAGGACAGGAGAGGATATCCTGAAAATTTTCATCATATTAACTACTATTATATGTAGGACCCAGCAAATTTGAATTAGTTTGGCTTCATTTGATGTAAAATAAGAAGGAATGAACTCATATTTTCCTCTTCCTGTTTTCTTTTCTTTTTTTTTTTTTTTTCTTGAGACGGAGTCTTTTTCTGTCACCCAGGCTGGAATGTAGTGGTGAGATCTCGGCTCACTGCAACCTCCGCCTCCTGGGTTTAAGGGATTCTCCTGCCTCAGCCTCCTGAGTAGCTGGGACTACAGGCACGCGCCCCCACTCCTGGCTAATTTTTGTATCTTTAGTAGAGACGGGGTTTCACCATGTTGGCTAGGCTGGTCTCAAACTCCTGACCCCAAGTGATCTGCCCACCTTGGCCTCCCAAAGTGCTGGGATTACAGGCATGAGCCACCGTGCTGGGCTGCTCTTCCCATTTTCTATTGGTCCTTAACCTTTATTGGGTCATGATACTTTTTTTTTTGAGATGGAGTCTCACTCTGTTGCCGAGGCTGGGGTACAGCCGCGCAATCTCAGCTCACTGCAACCTCTGCCTCCTGAGTTCAAGCAATTATCCTGCCTCAGCCTCCCAAGTAGCTGGGACTACAGGCACGTGCCACCACACCCGGCTAATTTTGTGTATTTTTAGTAGAGATGGGGTTTCACCGTATTAGCCAGGATGGTCTCGATCTCCTGACCTCATGATCTGCCCGCCTTGGACTCCCAAAATGTTGGGATTACAGATGTGAGCCACTGTGTCCGGCCGAGTCATGATACTTTTTAGAATATGATATGGTACCTCTTCCAAGAAATGTACTCAGATACATATACACAAACTTTATCATAACATTTCAGGGATTATTGACTGATAAAATCTATTCATAGACGCTCTAATTTCAAAACCTCAATCTAGAGGCTAGTGTAGGGTGAAAATAAGTTGCAAGAACTCAAAATTAATTCCAGGATTGAAGAAAAAGTTAGTGGGTTTTTTTAAAAACATTAATTTGAAAACAAGTCACTTTGGAGACAAAATTACTACTTTCAGGAATCATTTTCATTGATGTCTTTGATTTCACAAACAAATTATATAAAATTAAGTAGTATATATTTCAAACGTAATAATTGTGCTCTGTACAATTCAAGGCACACTTGGATTTTTTATTGGTTTTTTGTTTGCTCTTTAACAACGGAAAACTTATACTCTATTCATTCAAGATTTTTCCATCAGAACTTTCATTTTGTCTGGGTTCACAGGTGAAAATATTGTGAAAGTTCATTTCCACCACAATGAAGGATAACATCTTCAGCCCCATTTATTTACTAACAACTTTATTGAGATACAATTCACATACCATATAATTCACCCACTTAAAATATACAACTCAATCATTTTTAATATATTGTTATGTGACCATTACCACAATAAGTTTAGACCATTTTCATTTCCATAGAGAAATCCTGTACCTATTAGATGAATCCTGTACTCCCCATTCATCACCCCTAATTCTAGCCTTAGGCAACCACTAATGTACGGGAAGTATTTTTTTATAGAGACAGGGTTTTGCTATGTTGCCCAGGCTGGTCTCAAATTTCTGACCTCAAACAATCCTCCTGCCTCAGCCTCCCAAAGTGCTGGGATTACAGGTGTGAGCCACTGTGCCTGGTCCTTTATTTCTTTTTATGGCTGAATAATAGTCCATTGTATGGATATACCAGATTTATCTATTCATTAGTTAATAGACATTTGGGTTTTATCCAACTTTTGGCCATTATGAATAATTCTGCTATAAATATTTGTGTACAAGTTTTTGTATTGACCAGCCCCTTAATTTTTAACTACACAACGCAAAACGTAAAAAGAGAAGAACTCTTATAACAAAATTATACAAAATATGTTTTGCAACAATTTTAGATTTTTCAAGATTCAACCATTTCCATATGTAACATCACAGAGGCCTGTCATGACAGGGAAACTGGCGTCATTACTCTATCATAGAATTGGGAAATTCTAGAAGGTTAGATGTTCTCTAAGACCCTTCTTACACTAAGTTAACGACTTACTCCTTTCTATTATTTCTTCATAAACAGAAGAGGAAAGACCAGAAGAGGAAAGGCTTGCCATACTAATCTGAGTTCCCTGTAATGGTTTGAAGTACTCAGTTCCCTTAGCAATTTCCAACTGTTTTCCCCACGACTTTAATGTTTGTTGAGTGTATGTATGATTCATAAGATTTCTGATCAATACTATGTGTGTGACATTGAAAGGAGTCAAAATCAATGTATGACTTAGCTGCATTTATCATTTATTAATTGATGACACATTTATCCAATGATCAAAACATCTGAGAATCTCAACTTATGCCTGAGCCTCTTTCATCAGCGATTATGATATTACATTCACACAAGTTCATGCATTGAATTTATCTGATAAGGACAGATTCAGAGGCATAGGAAACACATTCCTAAAGATTTGACCATTAGAGTCGTCACACAGAAGACTCTACTGATTATTTCTTTTGCTTTGTATTTCAGAACAATCTTACTTTGGATTTTTCATTTAATTTCACTGAAATTCGTGAGCATTACCTGATGCTAGCATGTGAGGCATAATCTGGAAGGCTGAATCACAACTTACTGCTAGGGGAGCCTGCCAAGCTTTGCCATTCTTTCAGGGGAGGGTTTCCCTGAGAAGCCAGTTTTTTTAGATAGTCACTGGGCTCCAGTTGGGGAATATCAGGGTTCTGCCTGTAATATTTCTGCAACTTCTCTAGAACTGTGGGCAACCCAACTGTGGAAGCATAGAACATGGGCCCGCCCTTGTGCCTTGGCCATCCATATCCATGTAAATAGACAACATCAATGTGCTCTGGGCTAGTAGCTATCCCTTCTCCCAAGATACGGAATGCTTCATTGATAAGTGAATATAAGCAGCGCTCAAGGATCTCATCCTGGCTAATGGTACGTGGTTCAATGTGATAGGTTTCTCTATACTGTGATAGGAATTTGGAAAGCCAGGGATCGGGTTTGTGAATCCTACCCAATGGCTTGTCATATTGATACCAACCCTTACCTGTCTTCTGGCCAAATCGTCCTAATTCACAGAGCATATCAGGAATTGGGCAGTATCTCCTATTGCCCCTTTTTCGGGCAGGAGTTCCTGGAGGCAATGTAGGTCCAGTAAGGCCTTGCCCCTTTCTAGATTTCCAGCCCACATCCAACCCAGCAAGATCGGACACTCTAAAAGGTCCCATTTTAAAACCAAACTCTTCCAGCACCTGATCTACCTCCTCTGGTTTGCTGCCTTCTTCTAACAAGAAATATGTCTGATTGTAATAAGGATTCAACATTCGATTCCCCACAAATCCAAAACAGTTGCCTACAACAACTCCAATCTTTTTAATCTTTTTTGATAAGTTCATAACAGTGGCAATGGTAGTGGGGGAAGAGTATCGGCTGGGAATAACCTCTAACAACTTCATGACATGAGCTGGCGAAAAGAAGTGGGTGCCAATGACCAAGTGAGGACGATCAGTGGAAGAAGCAATCTCATCAACATCCAGGGCTGAAGTATTAGTGCACAAAAATGCTTCTGGTTTGCACACGGCTGAGAGTTCAGCAAAGACCTGCTTCTTCAGGCTCATTTCCTCAAATACTGCTTCAATGACTAAATCCACACCACCAAGCTCCTTCATAGATGAAGTTAACTTAGGTTTTGGTCCTGACCAAGGGTGGCCACTCTGTTGCATTTTGGAGGCTTCTTTTTCCAAGACAGAGGTTATTATCTCGTTTGCAGTTGCTAGCTGGTTTTTGTCTGAATCTACAGCAATCACAGGAATTCTGGCCCTTGCAAAAGAAATGACAATGCCTCGGCCCATTGTTCCCAAGCCTGCAGATAAAAATTAAAGGAGAAAAAGAATGATTCAGTGGTATTGGGAACTGAGAAATTATTCACTGGATGGAAGGCTTATGTGACAATGTGGCATTTAAAGAGATTGATTCAAGAAACACAAATGGATTGAGTACTAATTAAGACTCTGCACTCTGTTAAGTGTTTCAGAGGATATAAAAATTAGTTGGATTCATACACACAAATAGAAGCTATACAAACTAATAAATGGGTCCAATAGGGTTGTAGGTATACAACTGATATACAAAAATCAAGCATATTTCTATATATTAGCAATCAACAACCTGAATATAAAATTAAAAGAAACAATTCTACTTACAATAGCACCAAAAAGAATAATACACAGGAAGAAATTTAACAAAGAATAGGAGGATCTGTACACTAAAAACTATAAAACATTGTTAATAGAAATTAAATAAGACCAAATAAATGGAAAAACACTAAATGTTTATGTATCAGACAACTTAATATTGTTAAGGTGGCAATATTACCCAAATTGATGTGAAGAACCAACACAATTCCTATAAAAACCCCAGCTGGTTTTTTGCAGGATCAATAAGCTGATCCTAAAATTCACACAGAAATGCAAGAAATCCAGAAGAGCCAAAACAATACTGTAAAAGAACAAAGCTGGAGGATTCACTCTTCCCAACTTCAAATTGTATGACAAAACTATTCAAGGTTGGGTGAGGTGTAATGCCTGTAATCCCAGCACTTCGGGAGGCCAAGGTGAGAGGATCACTTGCAACCAGGAGTTTGAGACCAGCCCAGGCAACATAGTGAGACTCCAACTCCATAAAAAATTAAAAATTAGCCAGGAGGCCAGGTGCAGTGGCTCATCCCTGTAATCCCAGCACTTTGGGAGGCTGAGGCGGGCGGATTACCTGAGGTCAGGATTTCGAGACCAGCCTGACTAACATGGAGAAACCCCGTCTCTACTAAAAATACAAAATCAGCTGGGCATAGTGGTGCATGCCTGTAATCCCCACTACTCAGGAGGCTGAGGTAGGACAATCACTTGAACCCAGGAGGCAGAGGTTGCAGTGAGCCGAGATCGCACCATTGCACTCCAGCCTGGGCAACAAGAGCAAAACTCCATCTCAACAACAACAACAACAAAAATTAGCCAGGCATGATGGTGCGTGCCTACAGTTACAGCTATTTGGGAAGCTGAAGCAGGAGGATATCTTGAGCCCAGGAGTTTGAGGATTGCAGTGAGCTACGATCACACTACTGCACTCCAGCCTATGTGACAGAGTGAGACCCTGTCTCAAAAAAAAAAAAAAAAAAAGCCTACAGTATATAAGACAGTGTGATCATAGCAAAAGGATAGACATATAGATCAGCAGAATACAACTTACAGCCAAAAGTAAACCCATACAGTTATGGCCAATTAATTTTTAATAAGAGCGCCAAGAACATTCAATGGAGAAAGTATAGTCTTTTCAACAAGTGATGCTGGGACAACTGGATATCCACATGCAAAAGAATGAAGTTGGACCCTTACCTCACACCATATACAAAACTAACTCAAAATGGATCACAGGCCTAAATGTAAGAGCTAAAACTATAAAATTCTTAGAGGCAGATCTTAGGAGTAAGTCTGATGGATGGGTACATCTTTGTGATCTTGAATTAGGCAATGGTTTCTAAGATATGACACCCAAAGCACAAGCAACACATAGGCAATAATCACATGAAAAAATGTTCAACATCAATAGTCATTAAGAGAATGCAAATCAAAACCACAGCGAGATAATGCTTCAAACCCACTAGGATTGCAATAATGAAAAAGACAGACAATAACAAATTTTGGTGAGGATCTGGGGAAATTAGAACACTGATACATTGCTGGCAAATTTTTTAAATGGTACAGTTGCTGTGAAAAAGAGTTTAGCAGTTACTCAAAATGTTAAACATGGAGTTACTATATGATCCAGCAGTTCCACTGATATCTAAATCTCCAAGAGAACTGAAAATATATGTCCACATAAAGCTTGTACATGAATGTTCATTAGCAGCATTATTCAAAATAGCCAAATGCAGCCATAAAAAAGAATAAAATCACACATTTGCAACAACACAGATGAAGCTGGAGGCCATTATCCTAAGCAAATTAACAGAGAAACAGAAAACCAAATACTGCATGCTCTCACTTATAAGTGTGAGCTAAACACTGGGTACACATGACCCCAAAGATGGGAACAATAAACACTGGGAATTTCAAAAGGGGGAGTGAGGGAAGACAGAAGGGTTGAAAACCTACCTATCGGGTACTATGTCCACTACTTGAGTGAACATTAGAAGCCCAAACCTTGGCATCATGCAATATATACACCCATGTAAGAAACCTGTACATGTACCCCCTGAATCTAAAATAAAAGTAAAAAAAAAAATTTCAGAAACCCTGAGCTAAGGCTGGATCCAGAAAATTGTGTCTATTACATGTACACAGAATGTATATACATCTTTCTTATCTCCTCCCCAAAAGAAATAGATCAATGGCTATCAGTACTTATTAATTAAACTGGGGGTCATTATAAGTTCAACAGAATCAACTGTCTTCCACAGAAATGGAATCTTTCAAAATCTGAGATACAATGAGACATTTTAAAATGAAATCTATTAATTTAGTATAGTTCTCCTGCTTTGTGATTTTCCTGTATCAATGTCACTTGGCATTTTTTAAAGCTTTAAAATATTTTCCTGTAATTTTTGCATTTATACAATAAAAATAAATTTCATCTTCTCACATTAAAAAATTAGCCAAAAAATAAAAGCAATTTGAATGTCCATCAACTAGTGAATGGATACACAAAATGGAGAATATTATTCAGCCATAAAAAGGAATAAAATACGAGGCAGGCAGATCACCTGAGGTCAGGATTTCAAGACCAGCCTGACCAACATGGTGAACCCCATCTCTACTAAAAATACAAAAATTAGCTGGACGTGGTGGTGCACACCTGTAATCCCAGCTTCTTAGAAGGCTGAGGCAGGAGAATCGCTTGAACCTGGGAGGCGGAGGTTGCAGTGAGCTGAGATCACACCATTGCACTCCAGCCTGAGCAACAAGAGCAAAATTCTGTCTCAAAAACAAAAAACAAAAAACAAAAGAATAAAATAATGATACATGCTATAACATGAATGAATCTTGAAAGCGTTATGCTAAGTTAAAGAAGCCGGGGCCGAGCGCGGTGGCTCATGCCTGCAATCCCAGCACTTTAGGAGGCCAAGGCACAAGGATCATTTGAGCTCAGGAGTTCAAGACCAGCCTGGCCAACATGGCAAAACCCTGTCTCTACCAGAAATGCAACAAATTAGCCAGGTGTGGTGGCATATGCCTATTGTCCCAGCTCCTCAGGAGGCTGAGGTGGGAGGATTGCTTGGGCTCAGGAGGCAGTGGTTGCAGTGAGTTGAGATTGTGCCACTGCACTCCAGCCTGGGTGACAGAGTGAGACCCCATCTTGGAAAAAAAAAAAAAAAGCCAGACACAAAAGGCTACATATTGTACATATTGTATGGTTCCATTTATATGAAATGTCCAGAATAGGCAAATCCATAGAGACAGAAAGTAGATTCATGGTTGCCAAGGGCTGGAGGGAAGGGTGATGGAGAGTGACTATTGATGGGTAGAGGATTTCTTTGGGGAGTGATGAGAATGTTCTAAAATTGATGTGACAATGGTTGCATAAACTCTATTAATATCTAACAACCATTGAATTGTATTCTTTTCTGGTGATACTCTTACTATGCATTTTCTTATTTTTAAAAATTGTGGCAAAATACACATACGATTTACCATCATAACCATTTTTAAGTGCACAGTTCAGTGGCATTAAATACATTCACAATGTGTACAACCATCATCAGAACTCTTCAAATTGCAAAGCTGAAACTCTGTACCTATTAAATGATAACTCCCTATTTTCCCTCTCCCCAGCCCTGGCTAACCATTCTATTTTCTGTATCTGTGAATCTGACTACTCCAGGTACCTCATATAAGTGGAATTATGCAGTATTTGATCTTTTATGCTTGACTTATTTCACTTAGCAGTATGTCCTCATTGTTCACCCATGCTGTAACATGTGTCACAATTTTCTTCCTTTTTAAGGCTGGATAATATTCCATTGTATGCATATACCAAATTTTATTTACCCATTCATCCTTCAATGGACACTTGGGTTGCTTGTACTGTTGGGCTATTGTGAATGATGCTGTTATGAACATGAGTGTATAAATATCTATTTGAGTCCCTGCTTTCAATTCTTTTTTTGTTTGTTTCAGATGGAGCCTCTCTCTGTCACCCAGGCTGGAGTGCAGTGGTGTGATCTCAGATCACGGCAACCTCCACCTCCTGGATTCAAGCGATTCTCCTGCCTCAGCCTCCCAAGTAGCAGGGATTACAGGCACGCACCACCGCGCCCTGCTAATTTTTGTATTCTTAGTAGAGATGGGGTTTCACCATGTTGGTCAGGCTGGTCCCGAATTCCTGACCTCAAGTGATCCACCTGCCTTGGCCTCCCAAATTGCTGGGATTAGAGGCATGAGCCACTGTGCCCAGGCTCTGCTTTCATTTCTTTGGGGTAAACATCCAGAAGTGGAATTGCTAGATCATATGGCCCTTTTTACCTTTTAGAAGAACTGTCATGCTGTTGTCCATAACAGCTGTACCATTTTATTATTTATTTATTTATTTATTTTTTGAGATGGAGTCCTGCTCTGTCACCCAGACTGGAGTGCAGTGGTGTGATCTCAGCTCACTGCAACCTCCGCCTCCTGAGTTCAAGCGATTCTCATGCCTCAGCCTCCGAAGTAGCTGGGATTACAGGCACCTGCCACTATGCCTGGCTAATTGTTTTTTGTATTTTTACTGGAGACAGGGTTTCATCATATTGGCCAGGCTCGTCTCGAATTCCTGACCTCAGGTGATCCACCCACGTCGGCCCCACAAAGTGCTGGGATTACAGGCGTGAGCTACTGTGCCCAGTCGCAGCTGTACCATTCTACATTAAATCGCTTTAAAAGGGTGATTTTTGGCGTGGCGCAGTGGTTCATGCCTGTAATCCCACCACTTTGAGAAGCTGAGGCAGATGGATCACTTGAGGCCAGGAGTTTGAGACCAGACTGGCCAACATGGCGAAACCCCATCTCTACTAAAAATACAAAAATTAGCCGGCATAATGGCACATGCCTATAGTCCCAGCTACTCAGGAGACTGAGGTACAAAGAATCACTTGAAACTGGAAGGTGGAGATTGCAGTGAGCTGAGATTGTGCCACTGCACTTCAGCCTGGGCAACACAGCAAGAACCTGTCTTCAAAAAAAAATTAAAATAAATAAATACCTACATAAATAAAAGGGTGAATTTTATATATGAGTTACATTTCAATTAAACTGTTATTTAAAAAAAAAAAAACATGAGGAGCATCAGCCTTCAGGGAGCTTCTGATCTAGCAGTGGAAAGAGGAGTTCACAAATATCTATTCCATATGGTAAAGTAAATGATGTGAAAAGTTCAAATTTCTTTGATTCAAAGGGAAAAAACTATATTCAGTTGGATGAATCAAGAAAAGCTTCAAGGCAAAGACATTTGAAATGGACCTTAAAGGCAGATTAGACTGTAATAGGTAAAATTCAGGACGTTGAACCATCCAGGTCGAGGAAGGGAGAAACATAGGGAGAAATATTTTAAGCAAAGGCAAGAAAAAAATGGAAAATGAAGAAAAATTATTTGATGAAAAATATGTTATTGTTTGTTTCCAACACTAATTCATTTTCCTCCTGGCACACAGAAGACTGTACTTTCTAGATTCCTGGCATCCTGTTAGGGCCTGTAGCTGTGATCAGTGAAATATTATGGTGGTGATTGGGGGCAATGTGGGTTCTCAGACTGGCTCCTAAAATCTCCCACAAGATCCTCCATAGATACGCGGATGTAGAGAATGCAGAGAATGACTCCAAGGCCTTGAAGAAGGCCTAAAGTAGGTGATGGGGTAAACTGTGGCCTATAGGTCAAACCCTGCCCACTGCTGATTTTTACACTGCCTGCAGACAAAAACATGTTTTTACATTTTTAAATAAAAAACTTAAAAAGCACCGTTTTGTGACACATGAAAAATTTTTTCACATTCAAAATTCAGTGTCCATAAATAAAATTTTATTGGAATACCAGGCTAATTTGTTTCCATGTTGTCTATGGCTGGGTTTTTGTTTTGTTTTGTATTTTGTTTTAGAGATAGGGTCTTGCTCTGTTGCCCAGGATGGAGTACAGTGGTGGCATCATGGCTTACTGCAGCCTCTATGTCCTGGGTTCAAGTGATCTTCCTGCCTCGACCTCCCTAGTGGCTGCAACTGAGGCCTGTGCCACCACGCCCGGCTCTATGGCTGTTTTCGTGCACAATGGTAGACTTGGGTAGTTGCAACAGAGACTGTATGGCCCACAAAGCTTAAAATATTTACCATCTGGAACTTTACAGAAAAATCTTGCTGACCCTTATCATGGAGAATGGCAGAGCCACTAGTAGGAAAAAACCCTGGTCCTAGAATGACCTTATGGAATAAGCATTAAATAAATACTTATTGTGTTAAGCTACTGAGATCGCTGGGCTACCTGTTATAGCAGCAGATGATCTGTTGCCTAACCAGTCCACTGTGGATAAAAAAGCTTTGTGAAAGCCACTTATATATTACTCCTCTATACTTTGTATTTACTAGCATGGAGGATTGGTTTTGAAGATAGGATGTATCAGTCATCAGAAATCACTGATTTAGTCTATCCAGAACATATTTATTTAATTTTCCAAGTGTATTAAATTACTCAATACTATATAATAAATATATTAAATTATTAAGGACACAGTTTTCCAAATTTATTAACCCCCTGCACTTCTCCCAAGAACAAGCAGGCTGAATAACTCTCACTTGTATAGCAACTTGTATCCTAAACTTTAGCTTTGATAAACTTTTTCTACATTAAAAGATAGAATGTGGGGTTCAAAACTCTGCTAGTTTTGAACCTAGCTCCTAGCTATTAGTTTCAAGCTTCATATAGTTCTCTAATTTTGCCTCACAGATGCATATAGACAGGGACAAGGAGTCCTGCTCCCCTGCCAAATTACTGCATTTGACTGCCATGGAATTGAATTTGATCAGGAACCTCTTCTACTCAGAGAAGTAAATACCAAATAAGGATGTTTTAAATGCTAGTTTTGCAGTTTCTTATCAACTGCATTCCCCTGTCCTGACAGGCCTGGGAGCCCACGTGTGGTGTGAGAATGTGAACTTGCAGAGTTACCAATTGGAACTGCATCTCCTGCGGGGCTGAGAAGCCTGGGCCTGGGCTCATGGAAACAACAAACAACTGGGATCATCAGGGTGAGGATTTTGTGGGGAGCACAATGGAAGGGCAATGAATCACAGAGTTTGGAGACTTTGGCCTGAGAGTGGCTGAAATGATAACTCCTAAAATTAAAGCTGAATAAGAAGAAAATAAAGATAAGGGGAGCTGATCAAGTAATGAATGTAGTTGAAATAACCCATTAAGAAAGATATAAGGAAAGATATGAGGTATTGGTGAAGTGTGGGGTTTCAGATTTTAGAAGTGGAGAAATATTCAGGGTAATGACAAGACCTGTAGAGAAGCAATGAGTGTGGAATGTGGAAGAGAGGTGAGGCGAATGTCCCTGAGTCTAAGGAGGCAAAAAACTCAGATGCTACAAGCAGGGAATGATTGTCCATAGAGACAATGAGGACAACCAGGATGGCAGCAGGGTTTGGGCCAAAGTGGGTAGCCGTGAGCCAGGAACTAAAGTTTTCAGCAAATGGAGGGGGAGCCATGACAGTAATGAAAACGGATAGAATGACAAGACCACAGGGCAGGACCACAAAGGACAGTGTCCCATAAAGTGCAATGGTCTGAGAAGTGACCCAGAGGCCCATGGAGTGTGGGAGAAGTGGCAGCATTCCCTGGAGAGGGCAGCAGATGCAGGTCCTCAGGGTAAGCCGGGTTTCAGTCAGGAAGCAGAGGAGGGTCATGGAGTCTTTCAGAGGACACGAGGGAGCAGTAGAAAGCTGCATCACGAAGATGAAATGCAGGGTAGTGTGGCAATACACACGAAGAGGGCAGAAACATCCAGATCCTCTTACTTTATTTCTATCTATGTGTCTTTTATATATTTAGTACGCCCTTTCCAATATTTTTCAAAACAATGTGGATATCGTTTTAAAAAAATACTTCAAACTTTTAAACATTATATGCCAGAAACAAACCTGAAGGCTTTTTAAAGAAAGGCTCACAACAAAATTGGGAAATTCTCCCAAACAATGGTTGACAAACACAATACTGATGCACTTACCAGCTTGCTATTATTTGCATTAATTATTCTTGGCTTAAAGGAATTGAAGGGAGAAGAAAGAGGTAAGTGCACAACAACTAGAAATAAATATTGGCATTGCTGAAATATTTAATAGTACAAAAAGAGGAACAATCATAGTTCCTTGTCACTCGACTTACCCATCTTCTTAAAAAATCACAAGTGAGGCTGGACACAAAGGCTCATGCCTGTAATTCCAGCACTTTGGAAGGCCAAGGTGGGCGGATCACCTGAGGTTGGGGGTTCAAGACCAGCCTGGACAACATGGTGAAACCCTGTCTCTACCAAAAATACAAAAATCAGCCAGGCTTGGTGGCACGGCACTTGTAATTCCAGCTACCCGGGAGGCTGAAGCACGAGAATTGCTGGCACCTGGGAGGTGGAGGTTGCAGTGAGCTGAGATTGCGCCACTGCACTCCAGCCTGGGTGACAGAACGAAACCCCATTAAAAAAAAAAAAAAAAATCACAGATGAACCAAGGATAGACCTCAACAGAGTCAGAGCTGAAAAGAACACAATGTATTTATATTAAAAACAGATTCTTTGATACCAAAGCTGAATTGAGACAACAAGCAGACTGAGAAAATGTGGAGTGAGATCTTTGCCTCCAAGTTGGGTTGGTGCTAGAGCAGGGGTCCCCAACCTCTGGCTGTGGACCGGTACCGGTCCGTGATCTGTCAGCAGAGCAGGAGGTGAGCAGCAGGCCAGGGAGCATTTCAGCCTTGACCTTCGCTTCCTGTCAGATCAGTGATGGTATTAGATTCTCACAGGAGTGCGACCCCTATTGTGAACTGCGCATGCGAGGGATCTGGGTTGCGTACGGGAGGGATCTGGGTTGCGCACGGGAGGGATCTGGGTTGCGCACGCGAGGGATCTAGGTTGCGCATTCGAGGCATCCAGGCTGCGGCTCCTTCTGAGAACTTAATGCCTGATGATCTGAGGTGGAACAGTTTCATCCCAAAACCATCACCCCCGAGTCCGTGGAAAAATTGTATTCCGTGAAACTGGTCCCTGGTGCCAAAAAGGTTGGAGACCACTGTGCTAAAGAGCTGGGCAAGGGTTAAGAAAGTTGATGCTTTTACACTAAAAGGCAAATATCATATGTTCTCACTCATATGTGGGAGCTTAAAATGTAGATCTCATAATGATACAGAGTAGATTGCTGGTTGCCAAAAGCCAGGAAGGGGAGGGGGGGAAGGGAGATGAAGGGGGAAAAAAAGGATATAAATGTATTTATTACCACTGAACTGTATACTTACAAATCGTAAAGATGGTTAAAAAAAAAAAAAGAAAAAAGAAAGAAAAATCAGAATAAGGGCTATAGACTAAATAATAGTTTTTTATATTAATTGCCATGTTTTTTAAGATAAATTATACTGTGGTCATGTAAGAGAATATTTAGTTTTAGGAAATACACATAAGTCTTTAACTTATTCTTAGAGTTCAGAAAAGAGAGAGGGAAATAAAACAAATATAGTAAAATGTTAACATTTGGAGGATCTGGATTAAAAGTATGTGATAATTTTTTGTACTATTATAACTTTCTTGCATGTCTTTAATTATGATTTAAAAAACTTAAATGTAAGAAAAAAAGGAAAGGAAGAAAGTTGATGCCTTTAGTAAACTATGGACCCTCTCCCCAGAAGATTGTACCTGAGCTGGTGCAAAGAATGTTTCACTTGCCATCTCAAGGGATTTAAAAATCTACCAAAGACCATTCTTGAGCCGAGACTAAGAGCAAGTGAAGCTTAGGAAGGTGGCCCAGAGAAGCCAATCAGGCAGCTAGCTTCTGAGGAAAGAAGATATTTTGTTTGGGAAAATTCCAGAGGGAAAAAAGTAGGAAAGCCATGGTTTCAGGGTTTAGATGGATTTCAGGATAGTGGTTTTGAACAGGAGAGTGAATGGCTCAGGGGCCGGAAAGACAGAGACTTCATGACAAATACCTAGCTATGAGAGTGACAGGCCACACCTTGAAATGTGGTACAAATCATCATCAGGAAATCCAGGAATGAGAGATTCATACAGGGAAGAGGTAGCACAGAATAAAAAATGCCAGGCCAGGAATGGTGGCTCACACCTGTAATCTCAGAACTTTGGGACACTGAGGCAGGTGGATCACTTAAGGCCAGGAGTTCGAGACCAGCCTGACCAACATGGCGAAGCCCTGTCTCTAGTAAAAATACAAAAATTAGCTGGGCATGGTGGCAGTAGTCACAGCTACTCAGGAGGCTGAGGAAAGAGAATCACTTGAACCCGGGAGGTGGAGGTTGCAGTGAGCTGAGATCACGCCACTGCACTCCTGCCTGGGTGACAGAGCAAGACTCTGTCTCAAAGAAAAAAAGAATAAAACATTCCTAGTCTGAGTCAGACCTAGGGTCCGACTTTCACCTTACTCGTGTTTAGCTCACTGTTGAGAAGGCTGGCATCTCTAGGCCTCTTAGGTTAAAGAAGAGAGCTCATGTGGCGGTGTGAGAATTAGCTTAGCTAACACAAGTAATGTGTCTTATGTGAAACCTAGCATCTGGTGGCCCTAAGCAAATGGTAGCACATTACATGAGCGGATTTGGAGGAGTCCATTCATTACCCCCATGCTCTTACCAACAACACCAACTGAGGAGACGGGCTGTGCTGATGCTGTTTTCCACGATGCTCCGGAGGGAGTTGACCACTTATTTACTTTCCTTTCAGCAAAGAAAGCATATTGCAGGGCTCTAGCCTGCCCTGATTGAAAAAGATATCGAAACAGCTCCTCCTCCTTCTTGATGCCCACTTCATAGGGATACTGCACAGCAGCCTGGACTGCACGGACACAAGCCTCCTGAGCAAGACACCCAGGGTGCTGCTTCTGCATCTTCAAGAGGACCTCACTAAAAATGGTGTCCATGTTGGGCAAGCTCTGAATTGGCTTGTTGCAGAGTCTACGGGATTCTAGCGGTTGATCTGAAAGGAATAAGAATGATCAGAGCTTTGGAAATGGTACTTGTACAAAGGAAATATGAAAATATAATAATAACATTAACCTATTCAAATTCAAAGCACAAACTAAGGCTATTCATTAAGATATTTCATGTACATTAAACCTATGTACACTAACATCTCTGATATTTTTACAACATAGTCTTATAAGATAGAATTTAGTAGATTCAAAGCAATTTTAGATTACCTAGTTTAGGCATAAAAGTTGTATTTTCTTTTTAATCTAAGACCAAGATCATTTTATAATAGATTAATTATTAATTTAATTAATCAATCAATTTAATCAATAGATTAAATATTAATTATAATAGATTAAATATTAATCTGTCCAAGGAAAACAGTTCTGAGTTAATATTTTATTTATTAATTTTTAAAAATAATTTCAGCTTTTATTTTAGATTGAGGGCATATATATGCAGGTTTTTTACATGGGTATATCACACAATGCTGAGGCTTGGGATATGAATACTCCCGTCACCCCAGTAGTGAGCATACTACCCAAAAGTTGGTTTTTCAACCTTTGCTGCCCTCCCTCCCTTCCCTGTAGTAGAATCCCTAGTGTCTATTGTTGAGTGAATATTTTAGATTCAAAATAACCTTAACTCCATTCCTAATAGTAACAAAAACCAGAAAAGGAGACAGTGTGATATTGATGCAAGGATAGGCATACATATCAATGGAAGAGAATTGAGAGTTCACAAATGAATTCTTACAATTATAGCCAATGATTTTCAATACAGGTGCCCAAACAATTCAATGGAAGAAAGGAGAGTCTCTCTCTCTTTTTTTTTTTATTCACATTCAGAATGTTTATCTTAAAACAAAGAATCAGAGGAACATTAATAATAGAAAATCTATATGGAAATATTCACAATCTGCTCATTAAGAAATGGGAAAACAACTTCCCTGCCTTACTGCCAACCTGCTGTTTGAGGAGCCAGAAGTTGACGTGAAGTTGGAAGGTCACCTTTTCCAGCTAAACCCCACTGAATAGCTGTGTGCATTTTTATTCAAAGGCTCCACGACCAGAGGGAGCAGAACTGAGAACCAAAATACTGTTATTGGCAAGGGTTTGGCTCAAGGGTCTGAGATGTGTAAGCACCAAGAAGGGATAGGGAGATTGAGTAACATATGAAAAGGGGGGCTGTAGGAACAAGCACAGAGAAAGTAAGTCAACAATAAACTACTTCCACCCACAGCAAAGTGACTGTGCATGTACATCCACACTCTCAAGTGTGGGCTACACTGCACGCTGACTCATACTATCTCAAACGTGGTTTATTGGAAAGATTCTAGTCCCCTAAGGGCACTCAGTGTAGGAGCACAGTGACATGGTAACAGACATACACAAGCATACTGTTACCCTAAAGCAACAACACACTTTAGATCATAATCGTTCAGAAAAAAATCCTAGAAAGGAGCATCTTTCAACAAATGGTGGTGGGATAATTGGATATCCACACGCCAAAAACAAACAAAAAAACAAAACTTAGGTCCTTACCTAGCACCATATATAAAAAGCAACTGAAAATGGATCACAAATCTAAATTGAAGAACTAATACTATAAAAATTCCTAGAAGAAAATACAAAAAATTTTTCAGGACCTTGGGGTTAGGCAAAGTATTCTTATATACAACACCAAAAGCGTGACATATAAAAGAAACAAGAAATCAGACTGCATAAAAATTGAAGACTTTTGTTCTTCAAAGGATATCAATCGGAAAATGAAATGACAGCTGGGTGCAGTGGCTCACGCCTATAATCCTAGCATTTTGGGAGGCCAAGGTGGGTGGATTGCCTGAGCTCAGGAGTTCGAGACCAGCCTGGGCAACACGGTGAAACACCATCTCTACTAAAACACAAAAAATTAGCCGGACATGGTGATGTGCGCCTGTAATCCCAGCTACTCGGGAGCCTGAGGCAGGAGAATTGCTAGAATCTGGTGGGGCGGAGGCTGTAGTGAGCTAAGATCACACCATTGCACTCCAGCCTGGGTGACAGAGTGAGACTCCGTCTCTAAAAGAAAAGAAGAAAAAAAAGAAAGAAATGATAAGCCATAAACTAGGAGAAAATATTTGTGTGGTAGTCAGAATAACACCCCCACAAATGTTCATGTCTTAATTCCCAGAATCTGTGAACGTATTACCTCACATGGTAAAGGGATGTATCGGTGAGATTCAGATTAAAGACCTTGGCTGGGCGCAGTAGCCCATGCCTGTAATTCCAGTACTCTGGGAGGCCGAGAGCTCAGGAGGTCGAGACCAACCTGGGCAATGTGGTGAAACTCTGTCTCTACCAAAAATACAAAAAATTAGCTGGGCACGGTGGCACACCCCTGTGGTCCCAGCAGGCACACCCCTGTGGTCCCAGCTACTCTGGAGGCTGAAATGGGAGAATTGTTTGAGCCTGACAGGTGGCAGTGAGTGAGCCAAGGTTGTGCCACTGCACTGCAGTCTGGGTGACAGAGTGAGACCCCATCTCAAAAAAAAAAAAAAAAAAATCAAACCTTGAGATGGGGAATATTACCCTGTATTATCTGAGTGAGTGCCATCTAATCATATGAGTCATTAAAAGCAGAGAATCTTTCCTGACTGTGGTAAGGGGGATTCAACAAGGAAGAAGGGTTAGAGAAATGCAACATGCAAAGGACTTGACCTGTTAGCACTGATGTAGCTTTGAATATGAGGAAAGGAGAGCAAGAACTAAAGAATGCAGTATTTTCTAGAAGCTGGGATTGACCTTTGGTTTACAAGATCGCAAGTTTGCAAGCAAGAACATGGGGACGCTGATCCTACAGTGCAAAGTGCTGAGTTCTGCCGACAACCCAAATGAGCAGGAAACAGTTTCTCCCCTAGAGCCTCCAGAAAAGAGTGCACCAGCAGACACCTGGATTTTAGCCCAGGGAGACCTCTAGAATACTTCTAGGCTACAGAACTGGAAGAAAATAATTTCAGATGATTTAAACTGCTAAGCTTGTGGTAATTTGTTATCACTGCGATAGAAAATACAATTGGCACATCGAATATCAAATAAAGAACTTGTTTCCAGAATATGTAATGAACTCTTATGACTCAATAATTAGGTAAACAATGTAATTTCTTAAATGGGCAAAAACTTGAGCAGATATTTCATCAAGGAGCATATGTGAATGGTTAATATGCACACGAAAAGATGCTCAACATCATTAGTCATTAAGGAAATGCAAGTTAAAACCACAACAAATGTGGTAGACAGCCTCTAAGTAATGGGCTGTCATTTCTAGACTAGCTTACAAAAAGACTCTGGCTTCAGTCTTGCTCATACTTTCTTGCCCTCTCAAATTGGTCACTCTGATGGAAGCCAGCTGCCCTGTTGTGAGCCACCCTATGGCGAAGCCCACATGGCAAAGAACTGAGGGAGGCTTTTAGCCCACAGTCAGTGAGGAACTGAGGCCCTCAGTACAACAGCCCATACGGAACTGGATCCTACCGCTTGAGTGAGTTTGAAAGCAGATTCTCCCCCTGACTCTCAATCAGCCCGAGATGACGACAGCCACAGCCAACACCTTGATTGTAGCTTCGTTTGAAATCTGAAAGCCAGAAGACCTAGGACACTTGGATTCTGGACCCACAGAAATTGTGGAATAAATGTTTGATTTTAAGCCACTAAGTTTTGAGGTCATTTGTTATGCAGTTAGACTTACTAGAATGACTATAATAAAAAGACATCACTACTGAATGTTGGTGATGATGTAGAGAAACTGGAAGCCTCATACATTGCTTCTGAGAGTATAAAACAGCACATCGCTTTGGAAAACAGTTCAGTTGTTTCTTAAAAAGATAAACATAAACTTATTGTTCAACCCAGCAATTTCCCTCCCAGGAATCTACACAAGAGAAATGAAAGCAGATGCCATAAAGAAAACCTGTCTACAAATATTCATGGCAGCATTATTTATAACAGCAAAATCCAGAAACAATTCAAACATCCATCAACTACTGAATGAATAAAGAAAATGTGACAGAGCCATCCAATAGAATATTATTCAGCAATAAAAAGGATCAAACTGTTGACACATGCTACAATACAGATACAGATGAGCCTCAGAAACATTATGCTAACCAAAAGAAGCCAGACGCAAAACATTACACATGGTATGATGCCATTTAGATCCAATGTCCAAAAAATGCAAATCTATAGAGACAGAAAGATCAGTGGTTGCCTAGGGCTGGGAATGTGAATAGAAGTTAGTGGTAATGGGCACGAAGAAACTTTTTGTGGGAGTGGACAAGTCTTAAAATTGATTTATGGGGATAGCCGCACAATCTATGAGGCAAATCATGCCTCATTAAAGCTGTTAAAGTATATCTAAAAATGAATTTATCAAGAAAGGTACAAGACCTTTCAGAAGATAACGATACCATTTTATTGAAGAACATAAAATAAAACCTTAATAAAAACAGAAAAGCCCCATGCTCCTGGATATAAATATTTAATACCATAAAATATAAATATTTTCCATATGCATTATATATGAAATTTTAATAAGAATCCTTATGGTACTGTTAAAAAAAATAACTTTACGGAATGATTCCAAAGTTTTCATAAAATAATAAATTCATAACAACTTATAGTTACCAAAACTTCAGCTATACCAGAAGTTGTTTTCTATAATGTACTGGCATCTCTTAAAAAATAAAACCATTTAATCAAAAATGTACATCTTAGTTATTTAGACAGAAAGCCTATCAGGGCTTATACCAGAGCAATTTCACCATAAAAAGACATATGAACATGAGCCCATCTGGCATTGGGTGTGTTAGGCGTGTTCAAGGGAACGTAAGGTTTGGATGTAATAATGTGCACATGGTAATACAGATATATTGTATACTCTCAACCTCCTTTTTTAATCAAAGAGACAGGAATATTTTCTTAATGCTTGATTAGTAAGTAGTATTGGAAAGAATGAGTTTCTAAATTAATGATTTCCCATATGGTGTTAAAGAATAGGATTCAGGAATGGAAAGAAGACAGTGGTTAAAGGCATGTGGTCCCTCTCATCCTACTACTTTGAAAAAACATGAACTGTATCCAATAGGCCCACCAATTACTTGTTCGATTACCCAAAGAGTTGCCCAATCCTCAATTTATGGGAAAGCAAACTCAGCAGAGAAGAATGGGGAACTCCCCCAGGGTCTACAGATGATTTAATTTGCCGGTGACCTAAAAGGAAGGCAAGAACGGACGATGGGGAGAGGAAGGAGAGAACAAGAGCATGGAGGTGCAAGTGGAAGGCAGCCTGGGCGGCTGGTGCAATCTATGCCATGTAACAGGGCATAGACAGTGTTGGGATATCTTAGAACTGGATCTCTGTCTTGTGATACCACCTCTGTTCCCAGCATTCCTGGGGGTGCTTCTCAACATCATAGCACACATCAGATTTATTTGAAGAGTTTAAGAAGTTCAGATGCCCACATCATACCTCAAAATTAACTGTTGAATTTTTTAAGCGTAGTCATGCCCAGGCCTCACCATCGATTCAGTTAAGAATCTTTGCCGGGCGCGGTGGCTCACGCCTGTAATCCCAGCACTTTGGGAGGCCGAGGCGGGTGGATCACAAGGTCAGGAGTTCAAGACCAGCTCAACCAAGATAGTGAAACCCCGTCTCTATTAAAAATACAAAAATTAGCCAGGCGCAGTGGCAGGTGCCTGTAGTCTCAGCTACTCGGCAGGAGAATCGCTTGAATCTAGGCGGCAGAGGTTGCAGTGAGCCGAGATCATGCCACTGCATTCCAGCCTGGGTGGCACAGTGAGACTCTGTCTCAAAAAAAAAAAAAAAAAAAGAGAGAGAGAAAAGAAAAGAAAAGAATATTTAAAGGTGGGGCATAGTAAGACTATTCTTGAAAAGTCCAGAAGTTGATTTTAAAGTATAGTCTCTGGGAGCTCCAAGAGCAGAGTGTTGTCCACCACTGAATCAGGGACAGCTGCAGTTCCTGGCAATTTCGTTTTAGGCCAGAGATTGAGAAGAAAAGAAGGGGGAAAAAAGAGAGGAGAGAACAAAACTGAAACGAAAAGAAAGCCTGCTTAATGGTGTGCAGTAATTATTTCTGATCAGCATAATCCTATTATCCCGGGGACACTGAAAACCTTGCAGACTGCATATGGGCATTTTGGGAGCTATCCAAAGCACTTGTCTAGACCAGCCCTAGGGCCAAACTAAGCATATCCACTGGAAAATTTTGGATCCGGGCATAATTATAGATGGGTTTTCCCTGCTCAACTTCCTATCTCTTTCTTGCTGCAGCTATAACTAAGGAGGCTGTTATCTTACAACTTCGGTTATAAGATATTCAGAATTTCCCCTTTGGGTCTGTAAGTACTGCTGTTTTCAAAGTGTATTTCTTGTATACTTGGTAGTTTTCAAGTCACTCAGCAGTACCTACACAGTAAGAGAGGCAAGTGTCAGCATGTTAGCATCAGCCTTAGCTGCCCAGGGAAATGGGGAGGAAAGGAACTAATCAGTGATTCAAATACACTATTAATTGAATTCTTTCCTTGACCCACTCATATTTTGTCTTAGTTCTATGAGGTATTCTACGACATGTTTGATAAAAAAGATAAGTGAGTCATGTTTCTGAAGGAAGAAAAGGAGGTGATTATTTTCCCTTCTTCTGCTGTAATGGCAAGAAAAGATTTTTTCTGCCTAGGCTAAAGAGAGACTCAACAAGGGGTTCACGGAAATCGTGAACACAGACATAAAGGAATCTGTCTCTCTCTCTCTCTCTCTAACCCTGATAAACAGAAAGCTGTGTCCATCATAAAAGCTTTGCAAAGGACAGACAGAATAACTGTACCCTAACAGGCTTCAAGAAGGTGACCCACAGAACTTGTCTAGCAAGTAAAAAGGAAGCTCAATTTAGACATGTGCGTAGGCCTCCTATGTAAGACAGGTCACTCTGCTCTTTTGAAACATGTTCATATAAATGTTCACAGAGAGCAAAAATAAATTACAAAGTGAACAAGATAAAATGAAGAGAAAGACAAATAAAACCACTAAGGTTTTTTAAAAGCCACAACTCCAAAAGGACAAATAGACCAAGGTCTTTAGGCAGAATTAGAATTGTTAAAAGTGGCTAACACAGCCCAGCACAGTCACAGGAACAGGACCAGGGTTCATTACAGAGACAAAAACGGAGCATTAGGTTCCAGAGCTGAGACTCCCAGTTAGATAATTCCCTGTGCCCATTCCAGCTGGGGAAGGTTGAGAAAGAGAGAGCCTAGTCTCTTGGTTTTTGAATAATAGCACACACATTTAGTGTCATGTCAGAAACATGCACATGAGAACAGGAGTTCTTAGTTCAGAAACAGGCAGGCTGCTAGCCACAGGCATGTGCAAATATATAGCATTTTACAGGATCCTCCCCTCCCTGGTTTAGTCAAAGCAATCTGGTTTGGCCAAGTAATTCTGCATTGCACTACTGAATGCATTGCACTGCAGTAGTCTGGGAGGCTTCATAGAATACGAACATTAACATGCATAAAGCCAATGAACTTCTACACTCAACTCACCAGGATACAGTGTTAAGTTTGTAGAGGAATGTGCAGCTAAGTCCCAAATTGCGTTTTAGGTATGTTAACCTTGTACACTCCCTTCCCACCTACAGTTGGTTCCAAAAGTGCTGATTGGGACACTGACCACTGAAAATTCCCTTTTCTCCCTCCTTTTGTATAAGAAGTAGAAACTAAATAAACGTTCTTCATCTTCTTCTTCTTTTTTTTTTTTTTAAGCAAACATTTGAGCAGTGGGAGTGAGAATAGGTTGAATAATTGGAATATTGTTACAAATGGGAAAAGGGAACACAAAAATTTTACATGTATTTTTAAAACAGAGACAGACTTTGCATAACACAGAAGTCCCCACTTTAAAGTGTATAGTTCAGTGTTTTTCAGAATATTCACAAGGTTGTGCAACCATATGTGTATGTATTTTAACCATGCCTTTCATAACTGATTTACAAAAATATCTTTAAGACTATAGCAGCCAGGTGCGGTAGCTCACACCTGTAATCCCAGCACTTTAGGAGGGAGAGGCAGGTGGATCACTTGGGGTCAGGAGTTCGAGACCAGCCTGGCCAACATGGTGAAACCCCGTCTCTACTAAAAATACAAAAATTAGCTGGGCGTGCTGGCATGTGCCTGTAATCCTAGTTACTTGGGAGGCTGAGACAGGAGAACTGCTTGAACCCGGAAGGCGGAGGTTGCAGTAAGCCGAGATTGCATCAACATCACCTAAGCATGTTTGTTAGAGATACAAATTCTTGGGCCCCACCCCAGATTAAATGAATCAGAAAGTAATGAGTGGGGCCCTATCTATGTTTTAATAAGACCACCAAAAAGCAATTTTGATGCACAGTGAGGTTTGAGGACCATGGCTCTAGATCAAGACAATTGCTCTAGCTTTCCATAACTATAGATTTCTAATAAATGCATATATATTTAATGTAATTAACATATTGAATTTTTGTGGAAACTTTCCTTCAAGTTAATCCATCAATTTTGTTCTGCTAAATGACCACACACTAAAAACTATATTTAAAACAAAGAGGCTGGGTGTGGTGGCTTACAGCTGTAATCCCAGCACTTTGGGAGGCAGAGGCCGTGGATCACCTGAGGTCAGGAGTTTGAGACCAGCCTGGCCAACGTGGTGAAACCCTGACTCTACTAAAATTACAAAAATTAGCTGGGTGTGGTGGCGCATGCCTGTAATCCCAGCTACTCCAGAGGTTGAGGCAGGAGAATCACTTGAACCCGAGAGGCGGAGGTTGCAGTGAGCCAAGGTCATGTCATTGCACTCCAGCCTGAGCAACAAGAGTGAAACTCCGTCTCCAAAAAAAAAAAAGGAAAAAGAAAAATAAAGAGAAAAAAGAGGAAAGTGGGGAAGCACAAAAAGAAAAGATAGGCACAAGGCCTCAAATGAAAATGAAGGGCAAAATAAATAGGCCTCATTAAACTACAAAGTTGGTAAGAGAATAAATGGCAAATGTAGATAAGATTCTGAGTTAATCCTTGGTTGATCTGTCCTTTTCTCTACCTTGATCTCTAGTGTTTGTTTAATACAAAGCAGCACCAAGAAATCATAGGATTTCAAACAGTGGAACTCATTTAAAAAAGGAAAAACAGTAAGAGTCCTAGGGTTTCCGTAGGATTCTAATCACTAAACCCCAAAACAGACATTACACCCCAAAACCTTGCTTGAGTTGTGGCAAGGACAAATAACTAGGCACCCAACCACTGTACCCTGTGAGGTCTCAGAACATGATTTGAAACCAACTAATTTTGTTGAACCCTTTCTTTTACCAATACATAAAATAAAGCCCCAAAGGTGATTTGTTAAGGTCCATGTAGCTAAGGCTGAGAGCTCTGTCCCTCCTGACCTCGAGTCCCGAGCCCCTTTCTCTAACAGAATGCATCCTTTCCACACTGGCCTCCCAAAGGCATCCCTTTTTTGGGGGGGGTAAATTTAATGACTCAGATATTAGGAAAAGATCATTTTTTTTCAAGTCAAGAGTCTAGATTACCTACTACCCAAGCACAACCACTACTGAAAATTTGTTACATCGCCTTATAGCTTTTTCCTTATGCAAATATGTATAAGAACACAAGCACACACTTGTAAAATTTTCTATCTGGCTGTTTTCTTCTTAATACTATATGTAAGCAATTTTCCAAGTTCTTCAACTTTCTTTAAAAATGGAAGTTGTAATAGCTGAATGAAGTTAGTTCATTGAAATTATCGTTTTTACATAATTAATTTCCCAAAACTAAATATTTGACTTTCCAATATTTTATGATAATCGAAAAGCTTTAGTGAGCATTACTATATACAAATCTTTGTGTATTTATGTGATTATTTCTCTATGGTAAATTCCTAAGAATAGAAAAACTAAGTCAAAAGGTATGAGTAATTTTAAGCCTCTATATGTGATTTGTCCAATTGCCTTCTAGATAGGATGTATTATAAGCATTCTAATGAGAGCTTATTTAAACTCAATCTCACTGTATTTTTTCCATCTGTTCTTATCTGTTTGGCAAAAATTAGTGTCTTTTAAATCACTTTTTTTTGTTAATAAATTTTAAAAAGCATTTAAGAGTTAAGCGTACACTCACTTTACAACCCAGCAACACTATTCTCAGGTATTTACCCAAGAAAAAGGAAAAACTATGTCTACAAAGACTTGTGTAGGACCAAAGTGGAAACAACCTAAATGTCCATCAACTGATAATGGATAAACAAATTGTGGTTTACCCACACTGTGGAACACAAGTCAATTAAAAGGAAGAAAATATTAATGCATGCAACAATAGGAATGGCTCTCAAAAACATTATGCAAAATAAAGCCAGCCACAGAAAACTATATACTACTGCATGATTTCATCCATATGAAATTCTAAAAAAAACTGTAAAACTATGACAGAAAGTAGGTCACTGGTTGCCTGTGGCCAAGCGGAAGAAAAAAGGATTTATGGGGAAGGGGTATGAGAATCCTTTTGAGGGTGATAGAACTATATTTTGATTGTGGCAATGGTTACATAACTGTAAACAATTACCAAAATTCACCAAACTCCCCCCTTAAAATGCATGAATTTTATTTGTAGAAATTACACCTCAATAAAGCTGGAAAAAATAAAAACAAAACCAAAAACAATTTAGAAATGTTTGAGAAAACTAACTTATCCTAAGCCGGGGAATAAAACAAAACAAAAGCAATAATCACTTAAGAAATTTTGGAGAAAAACTAACATTTTCATTTTTGCTTATTTCCTTTCCATTTGTATCTGTGACCATACATACTCTAGATCATGATGATCATTACTCTATACATGACTATATACTATATAATTACAAATACATGTACATTTATATTCTAAACATTTTTATATCACAATTTTACATTTTTCTACATGGTCTTCATGATTATAATTTAAAATAGTAATACATAATTGTCTAAAGCCCTGAAGTGTTAAAAGGCGAATTACAGGTTTAAAGCAAATGGTGCCTCAATATTTGGATGCCACCAAGTGGACAAACTGTGTAATGTCATTAAGATTAAACACTACTTGGTAAGTTTTATAAAGTAAAAATGTTTAATTTAATGTTTAAAATTAATTTTAAATTGTCAATAAAATAAAGTGTAATCAGACCATTTTATAAATGTAGCTAAGGTTGAGACTTGAATCCAGGTCTCCTAGATCATGAACCTCATCTATTTCTTGAAGTAACTTAATTCTCAAATCAGAATCTAGGGAAATCACTTAAGGAAAAGAACTTCCTGTTTAAATTGAGACCTTTACAAACTAAAACTACAGATGTGAATGACAGACATGGGTCTATCTTTAGCAAACCAAAGAATCATTTAGGGACCTCCAAATGCAAATAGCCTTTGCTGTGTGTCTATCAAGTGACTTCTAACAAAACAACAAACCCCCTTGGGAAGCACGGTGATGAAAATACAGTGAAGGTTGCCTGAAAGGCAGAGAAAAACAGTAGGAAATTTATTTCTATTTGGGCAAGGACTTGCTGATTCTCTTTAGGGGCTTCCATTATTTTCTCCCCATTGTTCCTCACCTCTCCAGTTCAAGCTTTTACTTTCACATTGAAACAGTAACTGGCTAGAGCCACAAGAAAGAAAGATTATTTCAGGAAAGTGTTTGGTCTCTGCCAGGGTCAACAAAAGAATGACTCCTTCAAAAGAATGCCTTTGAATGACACTGGGCCATCGCCTGCCACCAAGCGGGAGATCAGCACTCTGTTCTGCCTGTGACCCAATACTCTTCCCAATTATTTTTTTCCGGCCATTTTTACCGTCTCCTTCTTGCTCATTTAAAGCTGACAACCTCCATAGACTGAAAATAAACTGTTTAAAAACAAACAAACAAACAAACAAAAAAACTCTAGGAGTGCCACTGAAAGAACTCTGAAAGGAACATCCCCAGTCCATAAAGTAAGAAATCACTGAGAGAAGGACATAATTCAGTTTGCAGAGACAGAAGTTCTCAAGGTCCACAGCTTTGCTGCAGTAAATTACAGAGCCTGTGATATGGTTTGGATGTGTGTCCCCTCCAAATCTCATGTTAAAATGTGATCCCCACTGTTTGAGGTGGGAGCCTGGTGGGAGGTTATTGGGTCATGGAAGCTGATCCCTCAGGAACGGTTTAGTACCATCCCCTTGGTGATAAGGGAGTTTTCACTCAGTTGATGAGGGATCAGCTTGTTTAAAAGAGTTTGAGGCCGGGCATGGTGGCTCATGCCTGTAATCCCAGCACTTTGGGAGGCCGAGATGGGCAGATCACGAGGTCAGGAGTTGAGATCAGCCTGGCCAACATGGTGAAACCTCGTCTCTACTAAAAATACAAAAATTAACCAGCATGGTGGTGTGCGTCTGTAGTCCTAGCTACTCGGGCTGCTGAGGCAGAATCACTTGAACCCAGGAGGCAGAGGTTGTGGTGAGCCAAGATCACGCCACTGCACTCCAGCCTGGGCAACACAGCAGGACTCCGTCTCAAAAAACAAACAAAAAAAAGAGGTTGGGACCTCCACACTTCTCTCTCTTGCTCTGTTGCCATATGACGTGTCTATTCCTGCTTCACCTTCAACCATGGGTAAAAGCTCTGAGACCTCACCAGGAGCTGAGCAGATGCTGGTACCATGCCTGTACACCCTGCAGAACAGAAGCCAATTAAACCTTTTTTCTTTATAAATTACCCAGCCTCAGGATTTTTTTTTTTTTTTTTTTTTTGAGACGGAGTCTCGCTCTGTCGCCCAGGCTGGAGTGCGGTGGTGCGATCTCGGCTCACTGCAAGCTCCGCCTCCCGGGTTTACGCCATTCTCCTGCCTCAGCCTCCCGAGTAGCTGGGACTACAGGCGCCCGGCACCACGCCTGGTTAATTTTTTGTATTTTTTAGTAGAGACGGGGTTTCACTATGTTAGCCAGGATGGTCTCAATCTCCTGACCTCGTGATCCGCCCGCCTCGGCCTCCCAAAGTGCTGGGATTACAGGCGTGAGCCACTGCGCCCGGCCAGGATTTTCTTTATAGCAATACAACAGACTAGCACAGCCTGTCTTCAATCTACTGAGGTGTTTGTCTGGTTGGTCGTTTTAATGTCTTTTTTAAATTTTACTTTATGTTCCGGGATACCTGTGCAGAATGTGCAGTTTTGTTACATAGGTAAACATGTGCCATGGCGATTTGCTGCACCTATCAACCCATCACCTAGATATTAAGCCCAGCATCCATTAGGTATTTATCGTGATGCTCTTCCTCCCCCTCCCCCACTGCTGACAACCCCCAGTGTGTGTTGTTCCCCTCCCTGCGTCCATGCGTTCTCATTGCTCAGCTCCCACTTATAAGTGAGAGGATGCGGCATCTCGTTTTCTGTTCCTGCATTAGTTTACTAAGGATGATGTCTTCCAGCTCCATCTATGTCCCTGTAAAGGACATGATCTCACTCCTTTTTATGGCTACACAGTATTCCATGGTGTATACGTACCACATTTTCTTTATCCAGTCTATCATTGATGGGCATTTGGGTTGATTCCATGTCTTTGCTATTGTGAATAGTGCTGGAATGTACACATGCATGTATCTTTATAATATACAATGATTTATATCCCTTTCAGTATATACCCAGTAATGGGATTGCTGGGTCAAATGGTATTTCTGGTTCTAGGTCTTTGGTGAATTGCCACACTGTTCGTCCACAATGGTTGAACTAATTTATATTCCCACCAACAGTGTAAAAGCAATCCTATTTCTCCACAGCCTCACCAGCATCTATCTGTTGTTTCATGACTTTAATAATCACCATTTAATAATCAGCATGAGATGGTATCTCATTGTGGTTTAAATTTGTATTTCTCTAACGATCAGTGATGTTGAGCTGTTTTTCACATTTGTTGGCTGCATAAATGTCTTCTTTTGAGAAGTGTCTGTTCATGTCCTTTGCTCACTCTTTAATGGGGTTGTTTGTTTTCTTCTTGTAAATTTGTTTAAGGTCCTTGTAGATTCTGGATATTAGACCTTTTTCAGATGGATAGATTGCAAACATTTTCTCCCATTCTGTAGGCAGTCTGTTCACTCTGATGATAGTTTCTTTTGCTGTGCAGAAGTTCTTCAGTTTAATTAGATCCCATTTGTTAATTTTAGCTTTCGTTGCAGTTGCTTTTGATGTTTTAATCATGAAATCTTTGCCCATACCTGTGTCCCGAATGGTATTGCCTAGATTTTCTTCTAGGGTTTTTACAGCTTTAAGTTTTATACTTAAGTCTTTAATCCATCTTGAGTTAATTTTTGTATAAGATGTTAGGAAAGGGTCCAGTTTCAATTTTCTGCATATGGCTAGCCAGTTCTCCCAGCACCGTTTATTAAATAGGGAATCCTTTCTCCACTGCTTGTTTTTGTCAGGTTTGTTGAAGATCAGATGGTTGCAGATGTGCGGACTTATTTCTGAGTTCTCTATTCTGTTCCATTGGTCTATGTTTCTGTTTTTGTACAGTACTATGTTGTTTTGGCTACTATAGCCTTGTTGTATAGTTTGAAGTTGGTAGTGTGATGCCTCCAGCTTTGTTCTTTTCGTTTTCGCTTAGGATTATCTTGGCTATATGGGCTCTTTTTGGGTTCCATATGAATTTTAAAGTAGTTTTTTTTTTTTTTCTAATTCTGTGAAAAATGTGAATGGTAATTTAATGAGAATAGCATTGAATCTATATATTACTTTGGGCAGTATGACCATTTTCACAATATTGATTCTTCCTGTCCACGAGTATGGAATGTTTTTCCATTTGTTTGTGCCCTCTCCGATTTCCTTTAGCAGTGGTTTGTAGTTCTCCTTGAAGACGTCCTTCACTTCCCTTGTTAGCTGTATTCCTAGGTATTTTATTCTCTTTGTAGCAATCGTGAATGGGAGTTCATTCATGATTTGGCTCTCTGCTTGTCTACTATTAGTATATAGGAATGCTTGTGATGTTTGCACATTGATTTTGTATCCTCAGACTTTGCTGAAGTTGCTTATCAGCTTAAGAAACTTTTGGGCTCAGAAGATGGGGTTTTCTAGATATAGGATCATGTCATCTGCAAATAGAGATGACTTCCCCTCTTCCTAATTGAATACCTTTTCTCTTTGAGAAGAAGTCTCGCTCTGTCAACCAGGCTGGAGTGCAGTGGCATGATCTCGGCTGACTGCAATCTCTGCTTCCCAAGTTCAAGCAATTCTCCTGCTTCAGCCTCCCAAGTAGCTAGGATTACAGGCACCTGCCACCATGCCCGGCTAATTTCTGTATTTTTAGTAGAGACAGGGTTTTACCATGTTGGCCAGGCTGGTCTTGAACTCTTGACTTCACCTTAGCCTCCCAAAGTACTGGGATTACAGGCAGGAGCCACTGCACCCAGCCCTTGAATATTCTTTATTTCTTTCTCTTGCCTGATTGCCCTGGCTAGAACTTCCAATACTATGTTGAATAGGAGTGGTGAGAGAGGGCATCCTTCTCTTGTGCCGGTTTTCAAAGGGAATGCTTCTGGCTTTTTCCCACTCAGTATAATATTGCCTGTGGGTTTGTCATAAATGGCTCTTATTATTTTGAGGTGTGTTCCATCAACACCTAGTTTATTGAGCGTTTTTAACATGAAGGGATGTTGAATTTTATCAAAGTCCTTTTCTGCATCTATTGAGATAATCGTGTGGTTTTTGTCAAGTTCTGTTTATGTGATAAATTATGTTTATTGATTTGTGTATGTTGAACCAGCCTTGCATCCCGGGTATGAAGCCAACTTGATTGTGGTGGATAAGCTGTTTGATGTGATGCTGGATTCATTTTGCCAGTAAATATATATATATATTTTTAATTGAGATGGAGTCTCACTCTGTCACCCAGGCTGGATGAACAATCTCAGCTTACTGCAATCTCTGCCTCCTGGGTTCAAGCAATTCTCATGCCTCAGTCTCCCAAGTACCTAGGATTACAGGGTGTGCACCACCATGCCCAGCTAATTTTTGTATTTTTAGTAGAGACAGGGTTTCACCATGTTGGCCAGGCTGATCTCGAACTCCTGAACTCAAGTGATCCACCCGCCTCGGCCTCCCAAGGGATTACAGGTGTGAGCCACTATGCCTGGCCTAGTTTGCCAGTATTTTATTGAGAATTTTTGCATTAATGTTCATCAGGGATATTGGCCTGAAGTTTTGTTTTTTTGTTGTATCTCTGGCAGGTTTTGGTATCAGGATGATGCTGACCTCATAAAATGAGTTATGGAGGAGTCCTTCTTTTTTAATAGGAAAAACATTCATGTGATAAAAAATTTAAAAAGCTACAGCAAGGTAAACAGTGAAAAGTCTCCTTCCAGTAGCTTCTGCTGGCTGACCAGCCCTCTTCCCAGAGGCAGCCATTAAACATTTCTTGTGAATCTCTTCAGAAATGTTTTATGCATAAACAGTTAGATATATACATTTTCCCTATGTTCTATCCCACCCCTCCTTTGTGTTATACCAGTGGCAAACCACTATATACAATAATGCTTTTTTCACTTAATAATGTATCATGGGCTTTATACCATATCAGTACAAACAGTTTCTCATTCATTTTTAAGCAGTATCATATTTCATCACATGGATGTACCGTAAGATATTTAGGAGTTCCTTATTTAAATGAACATGTATCTTGTTTACAGTCTTTGGCTATTTTTATTATTTTCTTACCTGAAACTCTCTGAGCAAATCTGATTGCTTCTTCAACCGGGTCTGAGTTCACAACTTTATCTAGAATGCCCAGCTCGAGTGCTTCACCTGCTAAAATATGTCTTCCTGAAATAAACAACAACAACAAAACAATCAAAGAACAATGTAAGATTAAAGCAAAAAGCATTACTCTCTCTAGTAGGAAAGGCTGTCTGTCTGGATGTAAATATCTACTATTGAATAAGGTAAGTAAGAACCACATTGACTGAGAGTAGAAAGATCACCACCAAGGTAACCAGGAAACTTGGATTCAAGCTCCAGCTCTACTTTCCACTATTTGTGTGATCATGAAGAACTGCACCAGGACCACCATTTCCTCATCAGCAAATGGCAATAATTATGCTTATCTCAGTAATTCTGAGTATTAAGTGAGAATAATAGATTCTCTTTATATTCTATAACTCTCTACAGAAGTACTTTATGAACTACAAATCTCTATAGAACTCTATAGAAAAGTGAGATGTTTAGTTTTTGATAATAATAACAGAAGTAGTAGCAGCAGAGTAATATATAGTATCTATCTTATCCCTAGCATACACCACTGGCTGTGGTTGGTTTAACAAAAAAAAAAAAAAAAAAAAAAAAAAAGACCAGGCACGGTGGTTCACGCCTGTAATCCCAGCACTTTGGGAGGCTGAGGTGGGCAGATCAACTGAGGTCAGGAGTTCGAGACCAGCCTGGCCAACATGGTGAAACCCTGTCTCTACTAAAAATACAAAAATTAGCTGGGCATGGTGGTGGGCACCTGTAATCCCAGCTACTCAGGAGGCTAAGGCAGGAGAATCACTTGAACCCAGGAGGTGGAGAGTACAGTGGGCTGAGATCACACCACTGCACTCCAGCCTGGGCAACAGAGTTAGACTCCATCTCCAAAAACAAAAACAATAAAAAAGAGAGAAAAAATAAAAAAAGATAGTTCCCAGACATAAATATAGTTAGCTCAATGAGAAAAATAAATAAATTGACATTCTATAAGGTATAATTAAAATTACATAGGACAAATGGGATGGACTTCTGCCAGTTTTTGGCTACCCAGCATCTCAACTCTTCCCTTAGTTTGTGGAATTGCTATTGTGTAGGCTTTGAAGCCCTGCCTCCTACTACAGAAGCTGAAAAGGACACAGATGATTAGACAATTGACAATTTGACTGTGGCAGCTGGAGTGTGGCTCATGACCCCAGTTAGTGAACCTAGTGCTCTGTTGAGGGTTTTTAGCTTGCAGTGAGTGACACTAAGCAGCAGCAACAGGTTAAACCTCATTTTACAGCTGCCAACATCTAGTGTCTGGCAGTGGTGGTGCTGGTACACTTAGCATCCAGTCATACCATTGGCATCCTCCAGTACAGAATGTCAGCAATAGGGGATATAGAAGTTTGATGAAGGTTTGCGCCGTTCCTAAATTTGCCTTGACAGTTCTTCACCCATTGTAAATATGCAATTTGATTGGCATATTCTGAGGTAAGAGGTAGGGGACATCAGCATCCCCTATCCCAGGGTCAGAGGGAAGGAGACAGTGACACACCGCTTGCTTTCTTGCCAGTACCATCTTGCCTTCTGAAAAGCAACCATCAAATCTGTCTTGGTGGCAACAGTTCCACAGTCTTCACTGCACTTACAGTGTTGGTGGATGCCATCGGAGACAAACCTTACGTTCCTGGTTCTTATTAGTGCTTCAGAGAACTACAAATGAGTTTTCTTGATTGGACAGAAAGTCCGGTGATTTTTTTTTTGTTTTGGTAGGTGTCTCTTTGAAAAGCAGTATTTGGGCAGTTTTCTGGAAGTATTTCTGAAAACAGGCTTTCAGACCTCCTCCTGGAGTAAGGAGTAGGGTAGGAAGTACATAAGTAGTTTCCGGGGTCAAGTATCCTGTGTATAAAATCATTTTGGTAAGTAGAGGGTGAACAGCCTACCCAGGTTAAGGGAACCAAGCAAACACAAAATGGAACATGGAAACCTGGATACTATTACAAAAGGATTTTGAGGTCAACTAAGCAGGGAGAATGTGAGCTACTCCCAGATGGACTACAAATTTCTTTAGCTGTAATGATTTCTTCTGGCTTGGATTTCACAAAATTGGAAGACTATCACTACTATTCTAACAGAGTCAATGGGATTCCAAGTACAGTCATACACCATATAACATTTCTGTCAACAACACATATATGATGGTGGTCCCATATGATTATAGTATCATATTTTTACTGTACCTCTTCTATGTTTAGATGTGTTTAGATACACAAATACTTTCCATTATGTTACAAATGTCTACAGTATTCAGTAAAGTAACATGCTGTATAGGTTTGTAGCCTAGGAACAATAGGCTACACCATATAGCCTAGGTGTGTAGTAGGCTATACCATCTAGGTTTGTGTAAGTAAACCATGATGGTCACATAACAACAAACTCATGTAATGATCATTTCTCAGAATATATCTCGTTGTTAAATGATGCGTAGCTGGACTTTTATCCTGTTTCGAAGAACTAAGGATCTAAAGACATGGCTCTGTATATCCAATCCAGATTCTTAGGCTGTAATTTAAATTTGTTTTTTCTTATGACACCATAAGTGTAGATGACAACCACTGTCCAATGTGCTCTGATAAGAACCCTGTGTGCCCTAAGGGAACTGAGGCTGAGAGTTCTCTTCTCCAACCTAAGTAATCTCAATTTTCTCCAATTTTCTTGATAGCTTCTTTCCTAACCTTTAAAATTTTTTTCCACATGGAACTCTTTCCAAATGTCATATTCAAGTTTTCCTAAAATTGTGCAGACTACTCAAAAAGACAGGTGTATAATTCTAATGTTAGCTCTCTTCTAATTCACTGTGACCTTTTCTATGCAAATCAAAACCCCATCATATTCTTACTGTTTTTACCTCTTTTCTGCATGTTAAAAATAGTGATATTTCTTTAAGCAGTGCTTTGGGAAAAGGCCAATCCTAGTTCGTTTTATTTCTTTTTGTCAAAGCCAGTTTTCCTGATTTCTTCCAATAATCTTGGTTTCAGGCAATACTGCAAATAGGGCCACAAAATTATTCAGTATTCCCCCACATGCTTTAAGTTTCTGTAAACCCTCAAATTTACAGACTCATTTCACACTATTATGATTTCCTCCTATATTTTAGGCTTCTTTGCTTCCTATTTTATCTTTTGCACAATAAATTGTCTCATGTGCTTTGAATTTCTGAAGTATGTTAGATCCTAAGCATCCTTTTATGAATTTGACATTAAATACTTAAAATAGTTCACATTCTTTAAACTGTACTTATTATACCATTGTAAATTAAAACAATATCTACTTGATTTATTGAAGGAAATAAATGTCATATTTCTGGACTTTCTCTCCTTTTATACGCTACACTACAGATTTATAAAATCATCCCCCCATTTAAAAGAAAAAAGCCATTTTTAATGCATATAGCCTCACAATATTTTCTTTTCTTTTGTTTTTTTCTTTTTCTTTTGAGACAGAGTCTCACTGTCACCCAGGCTGGAGTGCAGTGGTACAATCTCGGCTCACTGCAACCTCTGCCTCCCAGGTTCAAGTGATTCTCCTGCCTCAGCCTCCCAAGTAGCTGGTACTACAGGTGCATGCCACCACCCCCGGCTACTTTTTTGTATTTTTAATGGAGATGGGGTTTTACCATGTTGACCAGGCTGTTATCAAACTCCTGACCTCAGGTGATCCACCCGCCTTGGCCTCCCAAAGTGCTGGGATTACAGGCGTGAGCCATGGTGCCTGGCCCGCCTCACATTATTTTCTAATTTGGCTAATGTATGCACAATTTTATATCATGGTTTCTATGTCAAAAGATGTGGATTTCTACTGGCAGTTCTCGAAGGGGTCTTAGGACCCCTTTGCCCTCTTAAAAATTATGGAGAACTCCAAAAAGTTTTTGTTTATATAGGTTATATCTATCAATATTTACTGTATTAGAAATTAAAACTGCAAGCTTTTGTCTGGGTGTTGAAATTACAAGGCTAGATGCTGTGACTCACACCTGTAATCCCAGCACTTTGGGAGGCCAAGGCAGGCGGATCACCTGAGGTCAGGAGTTTGAGACCAGCCTGGCCAACATGGTGCCCCCCGTCCCCCGTTTCTACTAAAAATACAAAAATTAGCTGGGTGTGGCGCGAGCCTGTAGTCCCAGCTACTTTGGAGGCTGAAGCAGGATAATTGCTTGAACCTGGGAGGCGGAGGCTGCAGTGAGCCGAGATTGTGCCATTGCACTCCAGCCTAGGCGACAGTGGGAGATACCATCTCAAAAAAAAACAAGAACAAAAACAAAAATCACTGCAAGCTTTAAAAATGTTTCTTTATTAGTTCATTTTAAAATAATAAACTCACTGCATGTTAGCATACATGTTTTTATGCAATAATAATTATATAAAAATTTAAAAATTAGTGAGAAGAGTATAATTGTTTTAAATTTTTGCAAAGTTATTTACTGTCTGATTTAACAGAAGACAGCTGCATTCTTATTCTCCTGTTGCTTCTGCATTCAATCTGTTGTGATATCACACAGCATATTACAGTCTCTGGAAAATTCCACTACACATTTGTGAGAAAGGCAAGTAATGTCTTATTATTATGAAAATAGATCTGATCTCAAGGACCCTGTAAAGGTCTTAGGCCATACCCAAGAGTCCCTGGACCACACTTTAAGAATCTTGCGATTTAGATAATCATTCTTCATAAATATTACATAGCATCCTAGTATGTGAATGTTCCATAGCATTTACTTGTGGCTGGTATAATTTTAGTTCCTTTGAAAGTAACCTTTTGTTTTGTTTTTATCCTTTGGAAGCTTGCAGGATTCCATTTTCTGGATGTTTAAAATCTTTACCAAGACATATCAAAGAATTATCTCCTCATCAGTTTTTCCAAGAAAATGGCATGCTAGTTAAAGTACAATCTCTGATGCTATTCAATGTCTGAAGAATTTCTTCTATTTTTTTCTTTTGGTTATTGCTTTCATTTTGCCTTGTGCTTTGGGAGCACTTATTATTCAAAGCAGAGACCTCTGTTATATATCTTCCATGTCTGCTATCTTTATTTACATTTTATTTATCTTTTTGCTAAATTCTTCTGAATTCTCTAGATGTGTCTCTTTTTATCCTCTATGTTGTTGATTTTGTAATCTATCCTATCACATCTTTTTATTACTTCAAAAAGAAATTATTTTGGCTAAGGTTTTGATTTTAAATATGGTGCTCTTATTTAATAAAATATCTTCTTTTCTAATTTAGAATAATGTGAGTTTTCTAAACTTTTTTGTTTTCTTTAACGCTTAAGTAGATTCACATTTACATTTCATTTTTTTAAGTCATAAAATATTTTCGTAGGTTTTAGGGTTGCAGTTGTTTTAGTTTTAAGAATTTTTGTGTGTCTGTTTCTTTTAACAATATTTGCTGATATTAATTATTTCTGCCTGAGAGCCTTGAGGTGCTAGTACTAAAAAAAATACAGAGAAAACCCACCTGGACCTAGAGCTAAAAGGCAAGCAGGATAAAGATGTTACTCCCAATTCCTCTTCCCCCCTCAAGTATTCTGGGTAGTCAGAGGTATCCCACCAAAGTCTAGAGCTCAAAGCCTGTCCTGTGAATGAGTATAGAGTAACTCATCAGGGCTGGGGCCAAGCTTTATGAGAATACAGCAGAGCTTTCTATGCTTTTCTGTGAACAAAGAGGACAGCGCCTAGAAAATAAAACAGAAAGAGGAGCAGGACACTGTAGTCCTGTCAGCTGATTGGACAGAGAACATCAGGGAATGAACTGCAATATGATCAGGCATATCCTCTGTGGTTAATGCTAAAGATTCCTTCATTTTCAGATGGCATTTTAAGGAAATTGTGGAGAAGATTGCTGTTGTAATCACTCTACTTTCCAGAATTACCTCTCTTACGGATTTCAGAAGATCAGAAAGGGTTAGCCACCTAAATCTATTTACTCATTAATTTCCTATGGGAACAGTGCCTACAAAGTTGGCACTTTTTTCCCTCTTTCACATCAGTAGGGAATCTTCAACTTTCACAATTTAATATCTTTCTTTAACATCCTTTCTTAGAAAAACAAGATTTTCAGCCGGGCACAGTGACTCACGCCTGTAATCCCAGCATTTTGGGAGGTCGAGGCGGGTGGCTCACCTGAGGTTAGTAGTTCGGGACCAGCCTGGTCAACATGGTGAAACCTTGTCTCTACTAAAAATACGAAAAATTAGCTGGGAGTGGTGGCACGTGCCTGTAATCCCAGTTACTAGGGAGGCTGAGGCAGGAGAATCACTTGAACCCGGGAGGTGGAGGTTGCAGTGAGCTGAGATCATGCCACTGCACTCCAGCGTGGGAGACAGAATGAGACCCTGTCACCAAAAAAAAAAAAAAAAAAGAGAGAAAAAAAAAATATTTTCCAAACCAAAGCAGGATTGTGAATATCGTGATTACTAACAGCTTTCATATTAGTAGCATATTACTGCTGTAACAAATTACCACAAACTTAGAGGCTTAAAACACACATTTACTATCTTATAGTTTAAGATGTCAAAAGTCTAGGTCAGCAGAAGGTGTTCCTTCTGGAGGCTGTAAGAAAGAATGTTTTCCTTGTCTTTTCCAGGTTCTAGAAGCTGCCTACATTACTTGGCTTGTGACCTCTCCCCCCGTCTTCAAAGCCAGCACATAGCGTCTTCTTTCTTCTCTGCCCTCCTGCTTCCCTGTTATAAGGATGCTTGTGATAAAATGGGCTGAGCTAGATAGTCCAGGGTAATCTCCCTCTCAAGATCTTTAATGTAATCACACGTACAAAGACTTTTTTGAATGTAACATAATATATTCACGGGTTCTGCGAATTAAGATGTGGACATCTTCGGGGGCCATTTGGATACCATTTATGAAATATGGTCTGTTTAACAGGCACTATATATCAGAAGCATGTCATGTTATTTCATTATTCCTTAAAACAACCATGTGGTTGTTTACTGATGAGAAAACAGAGGCTTAGAGGAGTTCAGAAGACCTCTCTCTGCTAAACCCCAGGCCTGTCTATCCGATTGTCTATTTGACATCTCTACTTGGATGTGTAACATGCCTATCAAACTTAACATGTCCCAAATGAAGCTCTTGTGATATTTCCATAAAACCTGTTCCATCAGCAGAAATCCCAGTCTTAGTGATGGCACCATCCTTCCAGCAACTCACTCCAGCCATTAGATCATCCTTGACTCTCCTCTTTCTCTCACATCTCGTATCTGCTCTGTCACAAAATCCTATTGGCTCTACCTTCAAAATATCTCCAGAATCTGACCATATCTTACGAGTTACATTGCTACCACTCAGATCCATGCCCCCATCTCTCTCCCTTGGATTATGATAGCAGCCCTCAGTCTTCCTGTTTTTGTCCTTGTCTCCGATTAGTATATTTTCAACAGTCAGAGTGATTTTTTTTAAAAAAACCTAAGTGAGAGCATGTTACTCCTCTGCTCGAAACACTCCAATGCCTTTCTTCCTCAGTCACAAGAAAAGTCAAAGTTCTTTCTATAACCTTCCAAGCCCAATAAGATATGGCTTCATCCCCTAGTACTTTTCCCCTGACTCATTTCATTCCAGCTACATTGACCATTGACCTTCTTGCTGTTCTTTGAACATTCTAAGCATGTCCCTGCCTCAGGGCTTTGTACTTGCTATTTTCTCTATGTGGGATTCCTTCCTCCAGATATTGGCATAACAAGCTTCCTTATCTTCTTCAGATCTTTATTCAGGTGTCATTTTGTAGAGAAGGCTTTTCTAGCTATCCTACCTAAAATATTAATTCACCTCCCATTCCTAACATTTTATATCTCCCCCTTCCTGTTTTGTGTTTTCTTAGCACTTATCTCCACCTGATTTTATATATATATATTATATATATATAAATTATATAATAGGTAGGCATATGTGTGTGTATTCAGTTGTGGTGGATAGTCTCCAGAGTGACCCCCAGCAAGTCTAACCTCTTGGTATTCAAGTTTCCTCCCATATTGAATAGAGAAGACCTGCATAGCCAATAGGAGAGTTTAGAAAAGATGGCATATGACTCTAATGCTAGGTCATAAAAGACACTATGGCTTTTGCCTTGCTTTCTCTCTTAGGTCACTTATTCTAGAGGAAGTGAGCTGTCACGTTGTGCGAATACTCAGGAAGCTCTATGGAGAGGTCCCCGTACATAGGAAAGGAAGCCTCCTGCCAAGGTCAACAGCATCCAGTCATCCATGTGACTGGGTCATCTTGAAAGTAGATCCTCCAGGCCAGGTGCGGTGGCTCACGCCTGTAATCCCAGCACTTTGGGAGGCTGAGGCAGGTGGATCATCTGAGGTCAGGAGTTCAAGACCAGCCTGGCCAACATGGTGAAACCCTGTCTCTACTAAAAATACAAAAATTAGCCAGATGTGGAGGCACATGCCTGTAATTTCAGCTACTCAGGAGGCTGAGGCAGGAGAACTGTTTGAACTCGGGAGGTGGATGTTGCAGTGAGTCAAGATCGCTCCATTGCACTCCAGCCTGGGCAACAAGAGCAAAACTCCATCTCAAATAAATAATAAATAATAATAATAATATATATCTAACAATTATGGAGTTATTACCATGTGGAAGACTGTCCTAAGGACACTGTATATATTAACTTTTCCAATTTTCACCACACCACCACATGGTAGGTACTATTCCTATGCATATTTATAAAGAAAATAAGGCACAGAAAAGTAAAATGACTGACCTAAATTCTTATTATTAGTTATGTCTGTTTGAAGTATATTGTTGTATACATTCTTTCTTCTAAACTTACCTCAACTGAAAGTTTCATTCACATCTTGCAAACAAATATATGGTAAATCTGAGGCAGGAGAATCACTTGAACCCAGGAGGCAGAGGGTGCAGTGAGCAGAGATCATACCACTGCACTCCAGCCTGGCGACAGAGTGAGACTCCATCTCAAAGAAAAAAAATACACACACACACACACACACACACATATATAGTAAATCCAGGGTCTCTAAGTGTTGTCTAGTGTTGCAGTGTTCACATTCTCTATGAAAAAGAACAACTTAAAAAGCACTGGGCCAGCCGGGTGCAGTGACTCACGCCTGTAATCCCAGCACTTTCGGAGGCTGAGGCGGGCGGATCACCTGAGGTCAGGAGTTCGAGACCAGCCTGACCAACATGGAGAAACCCTGTCTCTACTAAAAGTACAAAACTAGTCGGGCAAGGTGGCACATGCCTGTAATCCCAGCTACTCAGGAGGCTGAGGCAGGAGAATCACTTGAACCCGGGAGGCGGAGGTTGCCGTGAGCCAAGATAATGCCACTGCACTCCAGCCTGGGCAACAAGAACGAAACTCCGTCTCAAAAAAAAAAAGAAAATAAAAAGAACAACTTGCATTTCTAACTAATATCTTAATACTTGCAAATGAAAAATTTAGTCATTTTCATATAAAATTTGAAAACATACCTTGAAAATTATGATTTTCTCGTTTATATTACAATTTTTTTTTAGATGGAGTCTTGCTCTGTGGCCCAGACTGGAGTGCAGTGGTGTGATCTCAGCTCACTGCAACCTCTGCCTCCTGGGTTCAAGCGATTCTCCTGCCTCAGTCTCCCAAGTAGCTGGGATTACAGGTGCCTGCCGCCATTCCTGGGTAATTCTTTTTGTATTTATTAGAGATGAGGTTTCACCATGCTGGTTTCCAACTCCTGACCTCAAGTGATCTGCCCATCTCAGCCTCCCAAAGTGCTGGGATTACAGGCATGAGCCACCGCGCCCGGCCTATATTACAATTTCTAAATTAGTTCTGAATATAATGCACTCTATGTGAACACCAGTGTTTATGAATAGTCACTTGAACTGAAATAAAATCCTAAATTTGATTTGCTCTTCACATGCACTTTCATTTAAAAGATTCTCACATTTGATCTTCACGATAACATCTGAGAAGCTCAGAAAGGTATTTCTCCATATTACAAATCAGAAAATTGACCAGGCCAAGAAGTCCAGGAATGCTTTCACAGTTACATAGGAAGTAGGTAGTTAAGCCAGAATTTTTCTAAATCCTAGTCCAATTCTTCACACTAATCTAGACAGTTGTTCCCAAGGTCTATACTGACCTGAGGTAATTAAGTCAAGTGCAGCAGGAACTCCAATGAGTCTGGGGAGAAGCTGGGTTCCTCTTGCACCAGGGAGAAGTCCCAGTGTAACTTCTGGTAAGCCAACTTGGGCCTATCAAAGATTGAAGGCATAAAGGCCATTAGAATGAGATGGTATGTTCAGAGTTGAGGCAAGCATTTCCCTGGATTTCCTGTATTCTCAAAAGCGTAGTTTCATTGAATTCAGCAAGATTTCTACAGGGCAAATCAGTGCACATCCTTTTCTTTAATTAACAGCATAAACAGAGCTGTGCTGTCCCTAACTCTTCATGTTGAAACACATTTTTAGCTTCTTACATATTTATGCTCTGACTGTATTATGACTTGTCTCAGCCAACAAAAATAATATTCTCTGGAAACAACTTTCTGGAGTCCTGCAAGAATCAGAAAGTGAAAAGACAACGCACAGAATGGGAGCGAATACTTACAAATTATATATCTGATATAGGATTTTTATCTGGAATATATAAAGAACTTTACAAATCAATAATAAAAGACAAGTAACCAGTCAAAAATGGGCAAAGGATCTGGATAGACATTTCTCCAAAGAAGAGCTACAAATGGCCAGTAAGCACTTGAAAAGATGCTCAATATTATTAGCCATCAGAGGAATTCAAATCAAAACTACAAGATAACACTTTATACCAACTAAGACGGCTATTTAAAAAAATGACAGACAATAACAGGTGTTGGAGAGGATATGGAGAATACAGAACCCTCATACATTGCTAGGGGGAATATAAAACAGAGTAGACACTTTGGAAAACAATCTGGCAGTTCCTTAAATGTTAAACACAAAGTTACCATATGACCCATCAAATCCATTCATGGGTATATGCCCAAGAGAAATGAAAACATATGCCCACAAAAATCTTGTATACAAATTTTCATGGCATCATGGTTCATAAAAGCCAAAAAAGTAGAAGCAGCCCAAATGTTCATCCATGATTAGTGGATAAATGAAAGGTGGTACATCCATACAATGGAATATTATTCAGCAATATTAATAAAGAACTGATTCATGCTACAACGTGGATGAACCTTGAAAACATGCTAAAAACAAAGTCAATCACAGGAGACCACATATTGTATGATTCTGTTTATATGAAATATACAGAATAGGCAAATCTATAGAGACAGAAAGTAGATTAGTGGGTGTTTAGGATAGCAGGAGAAGGTGATGGAGGATTACTGCTAAAAGTTACAAGGTTTCTTTTTGGGGTGATAAAATGTTTTAAAATTTACTATGATAATGGTTGCACAACTCTGAGAATATACTCATATACCACTGGATTGTACACTTTAATTGTATGGTATGCAAATTACATCTCAAAAAGGCTGTTTTTTTTTAAAAAGAAAGTCAGACAGTAATCTCAGTCTGGACAGGAAGGTGAGCTTGAGTCCTTCATTACATTGCCTTTCTTGGCCATTCCATTTAAAAGTGGCTAAGGATCTGTTAGCCATTTACAGGTACAAGGGTGAGAAGAGGGTACTTAAATGCAGACTGCCATTTGCCCAGATTGTAATTTCAGCAGTTCCAAAACACCTCACATATGTGAGGTCTCTCTTACATGAGGTTTTCTTAACAGTCAATCACCATTCTTTCTATCACTGCCCATCTCTACCTCTTTACTTATTGCTAGAAACTCAGATCTGCACTCAGGGTACAGAAGGTTATGGTAAGAGGGATACAGAAAAGGAGTACTTAGGACATATATGTGTATTTATTTATAAGCATTTATAAAACTTAAAACACCATTGGGAAATGGTTAAATAAATACTTGTATAGCTATATGATCGAATATTATGCCACCACTTACAATGATTTTTTTTTTTTTTTGAGACAGAGTTTCGCTCTTGTTGCCCAGGCTGGAGTACAATGGTGCAATCTCGGCTCACTGCAACTTCCATCTCCCGGGTTCAAGTGATTCTCCTGCCTCAGCCTCCTGAGTAGCTGGGATTACAGGCATGTGCCACTACGCCCAGCTAATTTTGTATTTTTAGTAAAGACGGGGTTTCTCCATGTTGGTCAGGCTGGTCTTGAACTCCTGACCTCAGGTGATCCGCCTGCCTCAGCCTCCCAAAGTGTTGGGATTACAGGCGTGAGTCACTGTGCTCAGCCTATAATGATATTTTTAAAGAATATTTACCAGAAGATTAACATGATTTCTCTTCAGAAGCCACAGAGGTCAGAAGGCATGAAATGACATATACAAAGTGCTGAAAGAAAACAACTGTCAGTCAAGAATTCTATATTGAACAAAACTATCCTTTGAAAATGAAGGCAAAATTAACACATTTCCAGATAAAGAAAAACTGATGTTGTTGTTAGTATATTTGCCCTATAAGAAATACTTCAGGCTGTAATGAAAAGACATGAGACAGTAACTTGAATTCACATGAAGAAATAAAGAACACTGATAAAGAGTAACTACATGGGTAAACAGAAAAGACAGTAATAATGTATTTTTCATTTGTAATTCTTCTTTTTCTTATCTGATTTAGGACCACTGTGTAAAGCAATAATGATAAATCTATGTTAAGTGGTACATAACTTATAAAGATATAACTTGTGACAATAATAGCATAAAGGGGCAAGTTATGGAGGCTACAGAGGAGCAAATTTTTTGTATATTATTAAAATTCAGTAATAATCTGAACCAGATTGTCATAAATTAAGATGCTAATTGTAATCACCAAGTTAACCACCACTAAGAAAATAACTAAAAATATATATAGTAAAATAAACAGCAAGAAAGTTACAAGGGTACACTTTTCCATTTAACAGAAATGCAAGCAGTAACGGAAGAATTGAACAAAAAAACCAAAAAGCATAGAAAACAAATAGCAAAATGGCAGAAGTATGTTCTTCCTTATCAATAATTACATTAAATATAAGTATATTAAGTTCTCTAATCAAAAGACAGAGATTGGCAGAGTAAAGAATATGTAATAATGGGTTAAATATGATAGTATAAAAATACAGTATAAACTAAATACAATAAAAACCCAAATGTGGTTTTTTTGGTTGTTGTTTGTTTGTTTTGAGATGGAGACTCGTTCTGTCACCAGGCTGGAGTGCAATGGCGCGATCTCGGCTTACTGCAACCTCCAACTCCCAGGTTCAAGTGATTCTCCTGCCTCAGCCTCCTGAGTAGCTGGGACTACAGGCGCATGCCAGCATGCCCAGCTAATTTTTGTATCTTTAGTAGCGACGGGGTTTCATCATGTTGGCCAGGATGGTCTCAATCTCCTGACCTTGTGATCTGCCCACCTCAGCCTCTCAAAGTGCTGGGATTACAGGCACGAGCCACCGCACTGGCCAATGTCCTTTTTTTTTAAAGGATGTTTTTCAAAGGAAAAAGAAACTAAGAAAAAAATTACATACAAAAAAGACTAGAATGAAATAGAATGTTAATAGGGGTTATTTCTGAACTGTGAGTTTATTATGATTTTAGTTTACATCTGTATACTTTCTTATGTTTTCTAGTTTAGTAGAATAATGAACATTATTTTTATCATTAGAAAAATATATTAATTACAAAAATGCTACCATTATATATACCGCGATATGCAGTGGTATCATAGACCTCATCTGACTTGTCTAATAGCCTAAATTAAACCTATTTCCAGAAATTTCCCCATATTTACTAGTTTTGTGCTATTTTCCAATAGAAATTCATCTTATTAGGTACTGATAATTATAAGGGACCATGAAACAGAAATCTTTGAGTTATCAAAGAAGTATTTAAATGTATACTTAGAAGTGACAGCCAACATATTTAATACGTCATACTGCATGAGCACTGCATCAGTGAAACCTGATATGGGTCATAGTACTGGAGGTAGAGTCTTGGGGCTCTCTATTGACTCAGGAGTTCCCCTATAGTTGATGGATCATAGAAAGGCCCTAGGGCTAAGGTTAAGGGAAATAAGGAGACAGAGGGCTCACAGTAGCAGGTGTTTACTTACCAGAATGGAAGTGAAGTGTTTGAACATTTTAACAATTAGTACCATTGTACTGGTACATGACAGCTGAAGTGGTTAATCAGTAAGCTAAGCATTCAAAATTATCACCTCTGGGCTGGGTCCAGTGCTCATGCCTGTAATCCAAGCACTTTGGGAAGCTGAGGCAGGTGGTCACCTGAGGTCAGGAGTTTGAGACCAGCCTGGTCAACATGGTGAAACCCTGTCTCTACTAAAAATACAAAAATTTGCTGGGCATGATAGCGTGTCTGTAGTCCCAGTTTCTAGGGAGGCTAAGGCAGGAGAACTGCTTGAACTCGGGAGGTGGAGGTTGCAGGGAGCCGAGATCACACCACTGCACTCCAGTCTGGAAGACAGTGAGACTCCGTCTCAAAAAATAAATAAATAAAATAAAATAATAACCTCTAATACGTATGACTACATTTAGAGTTTGCCCTAAAGAAAAGCCCCACACATCAGCCACTATATAGAGCCTTGGTTGTTACCTCTGTATGGGCAATCCTATAGTGACAGCTCAGGGCCAGCTCTAGTCCCCCTCCAAAAGCCATGCCTTGGATTGCTGCCACCACAGGCTTCACATTTCTCTGTATTTCATCTACTACATGTCCCAGTGTTAAGCCAAATGTCCTAGGAGCGCTGAAGCCATGAATATCAGCACCTAAGGGCACAAAAACAAGGAGAAAACAGAGTTGAGAAATACATGGGCATTGTTATCTAGCAGTAAGTTACCTGATACTCTTTAAAAATTTTTTTAATTTCTTTTATTTATTTCTTAATTTTTTTTAAGAGTTCCTGATGACTCTTAAAAAGTCTCAGACCTCTTTGGGCCCTTACACTTCATCCTTGGCTGAAAACAAGTATATTGGAGAATGTAGAATGCTATGAGAGAAAATCCTCCAATCTTTACCAGAAATTCTGTAATTTTCTAAAATCTATCTTTCCATATAGTAAGTAGTAATTCTATCTTTAAAAAAATTAAGAATCTCAGAAAAGGGGAATAGAGATTCTCCTCCAAAGATCATTATTCTGAGATTGAGTGAGCCCCTCTCATTTTCATATATGTGATATTGTTAATCAACCCTATTCACAGCAACTTAGCTCCATATCTTTGTTAAGGGCATGAGTCATTACAATATCAAATATCAGGGTAACATATATACATATTTATGAGTTATATGTTAGTCAATCAGCTTAGAATTATGTTTTTGTAATAGATTTTTATCTTCAATAAAAATAATATTTATTGGCCGGGTGTGGTGGCTCATGCCTGTAATCCCAGCACTTTGGGAGGCTGAGGCGGGCACATCACTTGAGGTCTAGAGTTTGAGACCATCCTGGCTAACATGGTGAAACCCCGTCTCTACTAAAACATACAAAAAATTAGCCGCGCGTGGTGGCGGGTGTCTGTAGTCCCAGCTTCTCAGGAGGCTGAGGCAGGAGAATGGTGTGAACCCGGGAACCAGAGCTTGCAGTGAGCCGAGATTGCATCACGGCACTCCAGCCTGAGTGACAGAGAAAGACTCCATCTCAAAAAAATAAATAAATAAAATAAAAATAATATTTATTGCTTTTCCTGATTATAAAAATAACATGTATTATGGAAAACTTGAAAACCACACAAAATTAAAAAGAACATGAAGATCACCCTAAATATCACCATACAGCCATAATTTAATATTTTGGGGAATTCTTAGTTTTTTTCCGCATGGGTGAGTGAGCATTACCACCTGAGCTCTGCCTTCTGTCAGATTAGTAGTGGCATTAAATTCTCACAGGAGCGTGAACCCTATTGTGAACTGCACAAGTAAGGGATCTAGGTTGTGCTCTCCTTATGAGAATCTAATGCCTGATGATCTGAGGTGGAACAGTTTCATCCCCGAACCATCCCTGCCCCCCCACTCTCCCAGGACTGCACCCCCACCCCCTACCCCTGTCCATGGAAAAACTGTCTTCAATGAAACCAGTCCCTGGTACCAAAAAGGTTGAGGACAGTTGATTTAGAGCATACTGTAAAATCATTTTTATATTTTCCTATTTTCATATAATATTATACATAGTAAGCTTTTTCCTACAGCATTATCTATTCCTTGAAAACACTAGGCCAAGCATGGTGGCTCACACCTGTAATCCCAGCACTATGGGAGGCCGAGGTGGGTGAATCAAGAGGTTGGGAGATCGAGACCATCCTGGCAAACACAGTGAAACCCTGTCTCTACTAAAAATACCAAAAAAATTAGCCAGGTGTGGTGGCGAGCGCCTGTAGTCCCAGCTACTCAGGAGGCTGACGCAGGAGAATGGCAGGAACCTGGGAGCCAGAGCTTGCAGTGAGCCGAGATTGCGCCACTGCACTCCAGCCTGGGTGACAGAGCAAGACACCGTCTCAAAAAAAATTAAAATTAAAATTTAAATTAAAAAAAAAAAAACACTGTTGGGCGCACCCAAGATGGCCAAATAGGAACAGCTCCAGCCTCTAGCTCCCAGTGTGAGTGACACAGAAGACAGGTGATTTCTGCATTTTCAACTGAGGTACCAGGTTCATCTCAATGGGGAGTGCCGGACAATCAGTGCTAGTCAGCTGGTGCAGCCCGACCAGTGAGAGCTGAAGAAACCGCCTCACCTAGAAAGTGCAAGGGGGAAGGGAATCCCTTTTCCTAGCCAAGGGAAACTGAGACACACAACACCTGGAAAATCGGGTAACTCCCACCCTAATACTGCGCTTTACCAAGGGTCTTAGCAAATGGCACACCAAGAGATTATATCCCACACCTGGCCTGGAGGGTCCCACACCCACAGAGCCTCCCTCATTGCTAGCACAGAAATCTGAGATCTAACTGCAAGGTGGCAGCAAGGCTAGGGGAGGGGCGCCCACCATTGCTGAGGCCCAAGTAGGTAAACAAAGCCACTGGGAAGCTCGAATTGGGTGGAGCCCACTACAGCACAAGGAGGTCGGCCTGCCTCTGTAGACTACTCCTCTGGGGACAGGGCATAGCTAAACAAAAAGCAGCAGAAACCTCGGCAGAGGTAAATGCCCCTGTCTGATAGCTTTGAAGAGAGCAGTGGATCTCCCAGCATGGAGGTTGAGATCTGAGAACGGGCAGACTGCCTGCTCAAGTGGGTCCCTGACCCCTGAGTAGC